>NC_050191.1:17805170-18131420 GCF_008315115.2 Sander lucioperca
GGCCTGTCCGGGTGATGCTTAGGTATTTCTTTTGCAACTTCAGCTACTAAACACGGAGAAAGATAGATTAGACCATTTGCAACTAGATGCCACCTTTCCTAGATGCAGCTCTGCCATACAAGCATTTAACTGGGAATGTTAGCAGTGAACACAGAGCAATAACCATCATCCTAGCAAAGTATCCAGGTGAATGCAAGTGTTCCAGGTCCCAGGTGTGGTTCAGATCTATTTTGATTCGTGCAGGCAAAGTGAAAGGAATCAAGTTATGATGGGTGTGTGACACATTTGGCAAAGGACAAAACCAGGCACTGGCTGGTCTTCATTAGGACTGAGGTCATCGTCTGCGGTTTGTAGTCAGGGAGGCAGGCAACATTGTCTTTTTTAGGCAGAAGACTGAAGGTGGATGATATAAAGCAGATAGGACTTTTGCCTGTGGGCATCGACAGTCTAAGAATGTCCTCGGGCCTCAAATTTGTCCCCAAGTTTTTCTACTCAAAAAATGTAAGTATCTATATGATAATGTCATAAAGCATGGAACCCCGAGTCTAATGGAGTAGTTGTTGAACCACGTAGAGGTTATCGGTTGTAAAAATAACCCAAACTGTATCGACTCTACACTTGACATTTTATTATATTATTTTCTGCACTTTTTCATGTTTATTGTTTGACTCCTGAGGTGTTCGTGGATAAGACTAGTGGTATACATTGTCAAAGCGCCTGTCAGATGAAAAACTAAAGCACTGTCTGTCTGATGGTATGCAACTTTTCATCTGCAAACAATCCCTTAACCCAAACAGATATGGCTTGATTCCATTCATCCATCTATTGACTATTTTATTACTGTACATTAGTACTTAGTTGTTAGTTGTATTGAACTTTATAATATGAAATGCCCCAAGAACTCTGTGCACTGATGATTCCTGAGTGAATGCTTTCCAATTGGATTTGTCTAAAAGCAAATGGGAACAGTGACAGATCCACTGTGACTGAGAGCTTCGATCCATATAGGACATTTTCAACATTTCATGTCCTTCTGGTTCACTGGATTCTAGTCTATATTCTTGACGTTCCACTTCTGGGATTGCTCCGTTGCCGCTGGAAAATCCGCCATTTAGGCCGGATATCCGTTGCCTTGGGCTTCCTTTGTGTTGGCATTTTAAACTCCGGTCAATATATGAGGACTATGGTTAACCTTTTCTCAGATCTCTGCAGGGTAAATCCACACAGCTAGCTAGACTATCAGTCCAATCTGAGTTTCTGTTGCATGTGTTACAGCCACAGCAAACAAACACAACTTAAATGTGACCGTCAACATCTCGAAGAACACCAAACCCGAGGATTAGTAAAGGTAAATTAAAGTTTCTTCACAACTTAACTATTATTAATTAAACCAAAACTATGGGAGTCTGAAGGTCTGGCCAAAAACAACAAACGAAGGGAAGAAGCCTGAGCCAACCCATCAAGGGTTGTCGGACCCAGAACTTCCCCCCCCTAAACTAAAGAGTAGTGACTAACTAACAGAAACAAAGCCACAAAAACTAGACTACCAGACCTCCATCCTCAAAGCAATAAAACACAAAAGAAGACAACAGAAGTCAACGGTGATCAGAGCTGCTTCAGTCTCAGATCCCTGTCTCCCAGCCTTACTTATATACAGGGGCGGGGCCACACTGACAATCAGGAATCAGGAACACCTGAGATAAACAGAGAGGAAAAAGATAGCAGGGATGGGAGCGCATAATACATGACTAAAACAACCTTTAAACGTACGCATGTTACCAAAACCTGAGCCTATTTTGCAGCGGCACCGCAGCTTTTCTCCGGTGCTTAGCACCGCCCAAGACAATTGTGATTGGTTTAAAGAAATGCCAATAAACCAGAGCACTTTTTCCTCCCATCCCTGAATGCTATGTGGAGTAGCCAAACTCTCCTCCAGCGCGCTTTGGAGGAGGGTCTGGCAAAGCGAGACTAACTGGATTCAGACCCTGGTTTAAAACAAGCTGAAAACTTGCTGCTGTATTTCCCATTCAAAAGAAAAAAGTAAAAAATGACAAGATTGATTTTCTCTTTTGCTAACACAATATTCATATACAGTACAGTAAATATTATGTCATTTTGACACAGTGCATGAATGTGTATATTATCAATGGACATGAAGTTAAAGAGGTACAACTTTTTTGCCAGTGCAAGTAATAGTTTGACAGTTTCTATTAACAGCTGTTTCTGAAATTGTGTCCAGAATAAAATTGAGAGTTACTCACATAATAAAAAACGTGTCTTTTTAATATGATTGCTGGTGGAGGGATTGAGAGTCACATTGATGTAGATTGATTGTAGCTTTCTTTCTTCAGACTGAGGACAAATGCCGCAGTGGGTGATTAAATCCAGGCCCTTCGCTTGGACGCTTCTGGGGCAGATTTTCCGAGAGCAAGGGACTTGGCGCCGGGGATCCTGTGTATTTTCCACCCTGATCTCTGCTTGGCAGAGGCCTAAATAATAAAGCTCTTTTTACTGAGCAGCCCGGGGTTCCCTGTGTACAAACACAAGCCCTGCCCCCCCCCCCCCCCCTCCCCCTCCATCCAGCCTCTGCTGTTTTAACGTGACCCGCCGCAATGGGGGTTTACCTCACACCCCACTAAGCTCCCGTCCTGCAGTTGTCTGAAAGTCAGCCCCCACTCTGCCACAGACTCACACTGAGGTCAAGCCAATTTGGTCTTGAGGTAATTTTACTGGGACCAAAGTGCACAATGCATGGCTTGATCAGTGAACACAGGAAGCAGCTAACAACTAACAAACATCTAAACCAAATCTTGAGAGAAAAAGTCATGGAAAAAGCTCCAAGTGAAGGAGGTCATTGAGAGAGTTTTCACTGCAATGCCAACTATACCTACACTTCTCTGCCAGTCAATATTCCACATATGTTTTAGTGTTTTGACTGTTATTTTTAATTGCATCATGGAGTGCAGTAGGGTGCGAGACCAGTACGATCACGGAAATGTAGCAAGCGGTGATGAAACGTCCATTCATGCAGCCACGCATGGATGTGTGTTTATTTAACTACTGTGCAGGTTAATCTGGGCCCTCAAAGCCTGGTGCTGTGCGTTACTGCCAAGGCTCACAAACCTTCTGCGCTCTGATCAGCCTGCCAGCTTTGAAACCCGAGGCGGCCAGAGAAACCTCCTCCCGAAGCTACGGTTCAAGCCTGTCCTGCTTTCAGAAGAAACATTTAAAAAGGTAAATCAAGGTACTTTTTTTCTGCAAACGATTGCATGAATATCTCGCTTGTCAAAGTGTCTGTGCAGTAGAAAAATGTTCCTACAGTACGGTTGGTCATTACAATGTGTCACTGACAGAATTTGGTGGCACCTTTACCTCCCCATGCCCATAAACATAAACCATTTAACGGAGATCCAGTCTCTGAACAGCTGCGTAGGCGGAGGAGTGCGCTCTAAAAGCCAAAACAGTAGCTCGGCAGTGGAGGAAAAATTAAGTGATTTTTCCATTTTTACCGGCTGAGCCATTTTTCCCATGAAAAATAAAATGAAAACAACACTTAAGCCTCTGGGACCACTGGAAGAAATTAGTTCCCAACTGCAGTAGCTAATCAACACAGCCACAACACACACCGCGACGCCCTAAATGTGTGACAGAATTGAAGGCAAATGCTAGTGTGGCACCCAAAGGTTTTGTGCTGTAATCATGGTAAACCACACAGAACTCACAATGACATCACATTATTTAAAATGTAAGATAATTATAGAGGAGGGATGTTTAATGACATTGTTTGAATCCTGCTGAAAAAAAAAGATTTAATGTCAAAGTAGTTTTGACGAGGGCAGTCCGCATAAAATCTAAATCATCTTTATGAGACTGAGATGTGATATAACAACCAGCACAGGAGATATGGTTTCTTTGTGTTCACCACTAGTAGATTTTCTTTTCATTTTCTGCCCTACCTGGAATCTTCTGCATGCTCCAATCATTAACAAATACCAAGAACACCCAACAGACATCTGTGTGTGTTTTTCTATGTTCAGAATAGAAAACCAAACATAAATCTTCTGTGTTTGGTATTTTAAACATTCATTATCTAACAACTGGAGGAGGCCACACACAGAGACACAGAGACACAATGACACACACACACACACACACACACACACACACACACACACACACACACACACACACACACACACACAAACAAACGTGACTGAACTAAGAAACTGAGAGAAAGCTTTATCTTCTCTGCAGAGCATGGAAGAAGAAAACACCGGTACCAAGCACAGCTCCTCTGGCGCCAAGCCACTGTGGAATATCAAGAATCAGTTTACAGTTTGACTTCTTAGCAGCACCTCCCTTCTCTGCAGTCCATCTGTGAGTGAGTTATATTTCTCCACAATGTGCATGGATGAGGTGCTTGTTCAGCAGCCTCTACAAAATACACAGAGTGGCCATCTGTGTATGACACAGTCTTCACTGCACTTACTTGTGTTTCACTTTCAGCCCTAGGAATACTTTCATCTCCCTCTCTTTCATGTATATTTCCTTCGCAGTTGTTTCGACAACCTCCTTGTCAGCTAGACCTCATGCTTCTGTTTTTCTCATCTCTATAAAATGCTATTAGGTTTTTTAATCCATTCCTCTTTTTTCCTGTGCTCGGGTGCACACAGCTCCCTCGTTACTACTGTGTTGTACACAGCCAGCACCATCAATCTCTGTTGCTGTTTGAACAGGCAACACAAACAGGAGGCACTGCATCATGCTGTAGTCACTTCAGCCTCCCCCCTCCACGTTTATCCCACCAGATAGATCATGCTTCATGGGTCTGATGGCTATCTGCACTCCTACAGTAACTAGCGGTGTTTTTGGCAAACTGATGGTTTAATTCTAGTTTCTAACTAGTTGTGAGAAGGCCTTTAATCTAGTCCCTAAACCTCATTTGACATAAACAGCATACAACTGGTTTCACAATGCTGTTTTCCTCCCACCTCTCTAAACAAACTAAATATAGTGTTTGTAATTTTAGCTGTGATTTTAGCTTTGGGTTTGTGGGTGCAGGACAGATCATGGTGTGGATAGTTGATAATATCTATGAAGTGCCAGCAGGCAGATAGGATCAGCCACACTCAGGGCAATGACGTACTTGTCTTTACCAACATGCAACAGCATTGCAGAATAAACTATCCTGCCACATCGTCACAGAACAGTATTCAGGTTTTGTGCTTACGGGCTGCGTGCCATGAGAGTGAGGTACACCATCACCCATGCTGTGGTAATGCTGGTAATCTTTCACATAGCACAGATGAGGGCGATGTGATGATATATACTGTTGGATGGTATTGTGGAATGCCATATAATTTATAGAGTTAGCTATCATTTAAAAGAATAATTTGACATTTTGGGAAATACGCCCACTCGATTTCTTGCGTTAGAGTTAAATGACAAGATTTATACAACTGAGCGTTAAGTATGAAACGTGAGCCTGGAGGTGAGTAGCTTAGCGTAGCATAAAGGCTCTGTTTGCAGTTAAAAAAAATACACCTACCAGCTCCCCTAAATATCACTAATTAACACGTTTCTATACACAAACAGAAATGTAAAAACAACCATTTGTGGTTTTAAATTACCAGTCTGTGAGGTTGCCAGGCAACCAGTAGAGACGCTGCATAGAGTTGTTGGGTAGACGGATAAACTATGTTCATGAAGAACTATAGTTACACTCCCTCTAAAACCACATCATTTTCACATGTCTGTATGTGTACAGATTAAACAACCGTGTTAATCCTTGATCTTTAGAGGGGATGGTTGGCAGTTTTAATTCTTGACAGAACAGTTTCCCCCTTTCCAGTCTTTATGCTAAGCTAGGCTAATTGTCTCCTGGGTTTAGCTCCATGCTTAACACAGAAACATCCCAGTGGTATCCATCTTCTCACTATAGGCAGGAAAGCTGATATTGTAGTGTATTCCCCAAAAATTCCTACGTTTATGTTAAGTCAAGTTTATTTATATAGCACACAATCCAAATCTCCTTTTTTCGGCCATTTCAATGAGTACTACTTCTTTATGGCAATATTGGATTTTTTTTGCATCGGCATGATGAGTGACCTTTCAGATATTAGACTGATCTCAATAAGTGGCGTATGTATGACACGCCAATTCGTATGCCATTTTGGCGTGTAACGCATAACCGCTTTTTAGCATGTTTATCAACGCCGTTTGGCCTCCATTGACTTACATTACCTTGCGATTACGTGTCAATTTACGCCGTAGCGAGTAGTATGAAAGCCCAAAAATCTGCATATGGAGGTTGGTTGGGGTGGTGGATGGGTCAAACACAGGACTTTCACCTAGGAGACCGGGGATCGTGTCCCGCGTGTCACGTTAAACCCAACCGTCGCTTTCTTTTTTTACTAAACCCAACCCCGTTATTGTTTTCCTAAACCCAACCGTCTGAAAAGCGATTATGTATCTTGATAACATGCCAAAATGGCATAAAAACTGGCGTGTCATACATACACCACTTATTGAGATCAGTCTGAGTCTTTATAACACGCCAAAATGGCATATGAATTTTGTGTCATACATACACCACTTATTGAGATCAGTCTGCAACCCGTCCGCTGTATACGACGTATACATACACGCGGATAGCTCAAAATGCATACAGATAACACGCCACTTTGTTTTAGAAGTCATGATGTCACTTTGCAGGTATATCAGCTCTTTAATTTTCAAGTGGTTATTTTACTATAATAGTTCCTAAATTGAATTTCTAGAGAATATATCACAATGTATGTCAATATCATCATATAAAATTGCATATACTGTGCATTTTGTCTGTGTCATCTACTCCTACCTGTCACACAGAGCAAAAGACGGGGAAAACTGAGTGAATGAAGTCCTATTGCCTCTCTACAATAGCCTGGGAAAACCCTGACGAACTTCCGGCAAATTTGAGATTTGCTCTGCAAGTCAGTTTTTTTTACATTCAACATGACGACTACCAAAGTGCAGCAACCCGTTGATTCTGCTGTCGCTGCTACATCACCCAGATCGTTGGTCTGATTGGTTGAAGGACTATCAAATGCGCCCAGAGGCATTTGAGCGGTGTCCGTTGGTGACGCCCCTTTGGAAATGAGCTGTGAATGAACCTTGCCCAGACCCACTCTCAGTTACAACTGAGAAGGGTCTGGTGTCAACCAGGCTATCTCTACAAGACATCCCCATGTAACCTAACATCAACTAAATCAATTAAACAAATGCTAGCAAGGGGAAAAAACGGTTTACCATCTAGACCTGACTTTATCGTCATTAAAGGGGCGATAGAATGCAAAACCGATTTTACCTTGTCATAGTTGAATAACGACAGTTCGGTGGCTAAATAGGACATACATAGAAGCTCAAAATCCCATTGATACCCCTTTCCTCTGCAAATCTCACATTTTGAAACTGCCGCTGAAAACGGGCGAATCTCAACAAAGCTGGAAGTTGACGTCATGATCTCAACTCCTAGTCTTTGTCACGCCCCAACATTTGCATAGGCTACACCACTGACCTGAGGTCAGCTTAGTCTTCTGAATCTAGCTAGGTCATGCAGATCTCCAGAGGTCTGCTATTTAATTATTAAATTTACTTCTGAGATTTTTTTATGCGAGAAATCAACTATGTAGAGGTCAAATATGGGCCGTTTTACGAACATTGATGGCTAATTGTAAATTTTGTCCGACTGTGTGTCGGGAGTTCAGCGGTCGGCGCTGCCTGTGTTGCTGCCTCGCCACCCGCCTTCCTTCACAGACCCCAGCTTGCTGGGAGGTAGATGGAGCTCCGTCACGGCTGGCAGCCCACGGTACTCCATACCCGCGCAAAGTCACCGTTTTTTGGGTTAATGGACTACCAAACGCCGCTGCCCTGACAGAGCTCCAGGGCCTGCAGCTCCCCTCTTCCTGCTAAATGGCCGCTGTGTGTGAGTGAGAGCACGGTCAGCGAGCTTGTTACGCCCACAATCTCTTACCACAGGTTCCAGTTAATCTTATAATGGATATGTGTGTTGAGTTATTTAAACAAACGATCGTGGAAATAAACGCCTCTTGTCCACGAGTCTCATTGATAAAGCCTGCGGCTGGATGGAGCTCTATCAATGAGAGCTAGCTAGCCTCCTCTTAGACCTCTGAAACGAAACCCCTAATGTTCACAAAAATGCATTAAATTGAAATTGGACACCATAGTTAGCTTTATAAGACCTTGGGGTAGCTGTTTTATAAGTGACGTGATGAAATTCAAACTGTAAATATACGAAAGTTATGCCGGCAGCTGGCAGCCAGCCAGCTCCGGAGCTCCGCGGAGCCCCGAGCCCCGGTCGTCCAGTAACCGAGAAACGGTGACTTTCACTGGGTATGGAGTTTGCCGCTTTCTCGTCAGACTGCGTGGAGCTCCTAAAGTCCGACACGTCTTACCAAATTTGCAATTAGCCATTAATTTTCTTAAAAACGGCCCATATTTGAGCTTTATATAGTTGATTTCTCGCATAAAAAAGTCTCAGAAGTGAATTTAATAACGAAATAGTAGACAAACAATGTATAACTTTGCAGTGTCGGAAATATGAGACCTGCTGTCTAGTCTACAATGGATGTGTATGTGGTTCGCTCAAACCAATCAGCGCGCAGCTCATCTAAATATTCATGAGCATATCATATTTGGAAGAAAAGCTCTTGTTCCAAATAGAGCTATATTCACAGGGTAGTCAAGGACCCATAAAATAGCATTTGAGCAATATTCAGCCAAACCAATGTTACATACCCTATTAGGAGACCTTAAGGAACAGTGTGAAATACCCCATAAAATCATTCTATCATCCCTTTAAGAGACACACTTGTTGAGTTTCAATGCCGAAAAGTCATTGAAAGAAAGAAATGACAACAAGCAAGCAAAAGCCTTTAGTAAGTAAGAACCAATTGACCTGACCGTTTGCATGTACAGTAAGTTCTTCCAAGCAGCTCTGAAATGTCATATGCATACAAGGGGCCTTATTCAAACATCCATCTCTGCATGTGGGTGGGCAGGCAGTCAGGAGTTTCCCCAACAAGGTCACACCCTGCTCGTCCTCCTCCTTCTGTGACCTTCCTGTCTACATATTCCACATTAATAAAGATCATAAAAAGAAGGAAACTCTGCAGTGTGGCATACTGTATAAATAGTGTTGACACAACAAATGACTAAAAGGGGCAGTGTTGCTTGGGTATGATGTCAGCCTTGTGCCTTCTGGATACAAGCAAACAGAAATCTCTTCGTTTGTTTCTTTGCATTTTTCTCATCCTACTTCTCTTCAGAACTAAAGTGTTAAAATAATAAAAGTAGCATTTGATTCATGGTGGATGACTGGCAGCTGTTGTAAAACTAAGCATGAATGAAGGGAGTTAGATAAGAGTGGTATTTTTATGCCATCCTCACAGCTGGATTTTGCATTAATGGATAGTATTTCCACAGATCCATGTGCAAATTAACCTGTAGTACCAGGAAAAAGTCATGACAGAAACTTTAACAACCAATCTATGCCAAGGATCAGTCATTAGCTAACTAGAGAACAATGAGATCATCAGAGAATCAGTCAAATGGGAGCTGCTCTCTGAGTACTGGCCTAAAGTCAGGATGATCTCATAACAGAGCAGCTCAGAGGCAACTTTATCTCTATTGATGCCAATGAGAAGTTTAATGAAGTCATGTATTCAAGCCAGCACCTTGGATCTGCAGGTTTCTGCCATATTCATTTTCAAAGTTGATTAAAATGACAAAAGAAAAAAAAGAAAAGAAAAAAAAATCACATGGCACTGAGAACACACATTACATCTACAATGGGCTTTGATTAGGCCGATGTTTTTTTCTCTTGTGCCCCTCACTTAAATCCTTCTGGGCCTTCTCCTTAATTAGAGGAGTCAATGCTGTTTGCACGGAACAATGCTACCCCCATGTGGCCAAGAGAGGTACACACAATCCTGTATTTATTGATTTGTTATTGAAAAAATGGGATCAGGATAATAACTTAGAATGCTACATGTTTTAAGTCGTCGTGTCACAGCAAGCTCACAGGTGTGATACACACTTTGTTTTCTTTTGACCTTTGGCACACAGTTAAGCTGCCATGGTGATGTTATTGTAAACAAGTCTATCTGAAGACTCTTGATTTGAATCAGGAAAAACTCCCTGCGAAACGCCCAGTAACGAGAAAATTAAGGGACAAACCTCAGGAAGAGCAACAGAACAAGAGTCCCTCTACCAGGATGAACAGACATGCAATAATGTCTGTATACATCAGTGGTGGAAGAAGTACTCAGATCCTTTACTTAAATAAAAGTACCAATATGACAATTTAAAAATACTACATTAGAAGTAAAAGTCCTGCTGCATTCAAGAGCATTATACTGCTGTAACTGATCAAGGTTTTAACTTATTTATATACAGCAGGGATGGGACAAATACTTGTATGTAAACATGTATAAATTTAATTTTTTTAAAAGTAGGTCAGTTCAAATGCACTCTTAATATGATGATGATAATGATGATATATGATATATACTCACCTAAAGGAGTATTAGGAACACCCTACTAATACCGTGTTTGACCCCCTTTCGCCTTCAGAACTGCCTTAATTCTTCGTGGCATTGATTCAACAAGGTGCTGCAAGCATTCTTTGGAAATGTTGGCCCATATTGATAGGATAGCATCTTGCAGTTGATGGAGATTTGTGGGATGCACATCCAGGGCACGAAGCTCCCGTTCCACCACATCCCAAAGATGTTCTATTGGGTTGAGATCTGGTGACTGTGGGGGCCATTTTAGTACAGTGAACTCATTGTCATGTTCAAGAAACCAATTTGAAATGATTCGAGCTTTGTGACATGGTGCATTATCCTGCTGGAAGTAGCCATCATGGGATGGGTACACGGTGGTCATAAAAGGATGGACATCGTCAGAAACAATGCTCAGGTAGGCTGTGGCATTTAAACAATGCCCAATTGGTACCAAGGGGCCTAAAGTGTGCCAAGAAAACATTACACCACCAGCCTGCCCAGTGGTAACAAGGTATGACGGATCCATTCTGTTTACGGCAAATTCTGACTCTACCATCTGAATGTCTCAACAGAAATCGAGACTCATCAGACCAGGCAACATTTTTACAGTCTTCAACTGTCCAATTTTGGTGAGCTTGTGCAAATTGTAGCCTCATTTTCCTATTTTTAGTGGAGATGAGTGGTACCCGGTGGGGTCTTCTGCTGGTGTAGCCCATCCGCCTCAAGGTTGTGCATGTTGTGGCTTCACAAATGCTTTACTGCATACCTCAGTAGTAATGAGTGGTTATTTGAGTCAAAGTTGATCTTCTATCAGCTGGAATCAGTTGGCCCATTCTCCTCTGACCTCTATAGTATCAACAAGGCATTTTCGCCCACAGGACTGCAGCATACTGGATGTTTTTCCTTTTTCAGACCATTCTTTGTAAACCCTAAAAATGGTTGTGTGTGAAAATCCCAGTAACTGAGCAGATTGTGAAATATTCAAACCAGCCCGTCTGGCATCAACAACCATGCCACGCTCAAAGTTGCTTAGATCACCTTTCGTTCCCATTCTGACATTCAGTTTGGAGTTCAGGAGATTTTCTAGACCTGGACGACACCCCTAAATGCATTGAAACAGCTGCCATGTGATTGGTTGATTAGATAATTGCATTAATTTGAAATCTTACAGGTGTATAATAATCCTTTAGGTGAGTGTATGATAGATGCATTTAGGATGCAAAAGTGTATCCTTAGAAGTGCATTAATATGCCAACGTATACACACACACACACACTACAGCACCCTGAGCATATGACTAATTATTTTATTAAACAAAAATGACCCAACAATAAATAAAAAGAGGACACCACGGCGGGTGCAACAAGCTACATTCACTTAAAATCAAGAACAGAATAGAGCATCACCAAGGCAGACAATATTGACTCTATAAACACAGCCATTTGAGCAAAAACAGAGAGCTGCACAGTCTGGGTCTTAGTGCACACCACCCACACACAAAGATTAATTGAGAAATGGATTAGTTGTCATCTATTAAATTAATCGCCAACTATTTTAATAATCAATTAATCGGTTTGAGTAATTTATTATTTAAAAAAAAAGTTCTTAAATGTAATGTTTCCTAGTTTCTTTACTCCTCTCTGACAGTAAACTAAATATCTTTGATTTGTGGACAAAACAAGACATTTGACAGTCATCTTGGGAGTTTTATAGACATTTTATAGACCAAACAACTAATGGACAGATTAATCGACAATGAAAATAATCGCTCGCTCGCACACACACACACACACACACACACACACACACACACACACACACACACACACACACACACACACACACACACACAGTGTGTTGTTGTAGACTACTCACCGCAATTTGTGAGCTTTATGCATCGTAAAGTCCTCCTCAATCTGCTCCAGGTTCAACTTCTTTGTTGGTTTATTCTCAAAGCACGATGTAACCACTCCACGCAACAAGTAACCCGTTTTAACAATTTGAGCAGTATAATGAGGCTCTGCAGGTACAATTTAGGAGAACATCCTCACACACCTTTGAGGACCTTGAGGATCCACCATTGGCATTTTAGCACGTTAGCCAGATCCAGAATGTACCTGTTGGTCAGTCACCTCGTGGGTGTGTTTGATTTGGGTCATTAGCGCAGTTTTTCTAATGGGGCGGGGGTAAGCGTTCCCCTAAGGGTACTTTGGAGTACTGCATGGGATAGACTATGTGAGATTTTTTGAAAACGTAAATTTAAAAAATATCTGTAGTGCATAATTCATTAAATAATTACTCACTATAATAATGAATGAATTTAGTGATTAGTTGTTTTTTTCAGTTACATAATTGTGTCGTAAATTAGACACTGATGGTGCAGGGCTTTATTGTGCCTCTTTATTATTTCTACCAAAATGTTTCAGGCTGGTTTATTTTACTATATTTCTTTACTATATTTCAAAGGGGATACATAATTGAAAAAAGTTTGAGAACCACTGACTTAAACCAGTAATTAATAAAGGTTAATACAACAATACAACTTTTTTTTCTGTTTTACCTATGCCGAGGTATGATAACCTTAACCCATTATGACTTAATTATTTTTTTGTATTCCATTGTTGTAGGCTAATGTTTGTTCAAGCTATATAAACCTGCAGGTAACCTACACTTCTGATCCACGTCATGCTGTAAATCCTGGAGAGAGACAACTGGTGTGTGTGCATCTGGGTTTACAATCATCTATGGCTTCAGTCATGTAGTTTCACCATGAGATACACACATTGATGTAAAGCATGACACCAAATGAAGAAAATAAACTTCATAAAACAGTTTTATTTCATGTTAAATGAGTAAACATGAATGGTGTTAAAAAACATATTACACAACGGTGTGTGGATTAGAAACCCTTTAATGCTGTATAAATTATTTTAACCACAAATACCAAAATCCCTCATACTGTATTTACAGTATCTGTGTTTATAAGCAATAACAGAATCAGTCATTTACTCATGGCAAATGTACTGTACATAATCAACACTGTATCCTTAAAGTACTGACAGGTAAAATTGTAGAGGCACAAACGTTTCACAGATGTTTCTTGCAGATTTAGTGAGATCATTCAATTTACACTTAAATATAAAAAAAAACATATTGCAGCACATTACATTTTATGTATTAAATTTGATTCAACATTTAAGCTTTTTTAAATGTGTAAATAGTTAATACAACACTGTACATCTAAAAGGAAGTGGGGCTAAAGACTTCTGGATGGTGTTGTTCTATCTCAAGTTCATGGTCATTTTCAAGGCCTTTATGTAACTCTTTATTAGTGTGTGTTTTGCGTCTAAAACTTGGCTTCTTCGACGATAGACGATCCAGCCAGACTTCTACTGTGGCAGTCTGAAGGTCCCTATATCAATTTAAAACAGGCTTGTTAAATTCATCAGTTTTATAGATTCAATGCAGAAGTTGTCTTCTGTCTCTGTAGACTTTAGGTTGATCGGTCTAACATCATCCTAAAGAGTACAGCCTTTAAATATTTCCTCCACACATTCACATTCAAGATAACATATGATTGAAAAGGGCCCAAATGTTTTTGCGGATTTTTTTTCCACATCATCTTATTTGTATATTCTGTTGCTACAGGTTACTGATAGACTTAATGTGCAGAATACTTTTAATTTGAATGATACACTCTTTGCAAAGGACAAAAGATAGGACCAAAATGATCTATTAAAATGCTAAAGTCCCTTCTGTAGCTTCAGTAAGGAAATATGACTGCTTCTTTGTGGTTATTTGAAATACCAGTATGTATTTGACTTTTTCAAATGTACTGTTCTTGATGAACTGTATGTAACTGACTAAATGCTCGATGAAAACACACACATATACAAATAAAAGCATATTAATTGGCCTTTTTCATAGCAGACATTTGGACTTGTCTAAGCAGGACAAGCACAGGTGTTACTAAAACAACTAAAAAGCTGTAGTTTCAAATAAGCCTCAATGGTTTTGTATTAACGATCTGAAATCACAAACTGAAACAGGCTTAGTAAAAAAATGTTTCATATTTACATGATTGTGTGAATTTTATTCAGCGTGATGGTAAGAAACCGAGTGAGAGACAGATGTTTAACAGTGACAGGTGGAAAGATGTGAAGCACGTGTTGTGATTATAGAAAGTGTTTGCTGATTGCTCTGTGCTCCTACCTTTGTGCATCTGAGTGTTGAGCTAAGATTTGAGGAGATTTTTTTGTGAAGGCAGAAAGGTTTATTGATCAGGCGTGTGAAGGAGGAGTCTGCGGCTGGGTGATTAGCGCTGTGGCTCCGTAGTCTTGTCTCGACATCTGCCCCTCCGCCTAAAACAACAGCTACTGATCACTTGTCACTCAGCATTTATAGAGGCGTGAGTCTCCGGTCCCAGGGTGAAGTTGCTGCGACACAATCTGATTTTGTAATTCCCCCACTGAATTCTAGCTTGTCCCACAGTACTGACTGAGTTTGTAACATTGTTTAAAGTTGTAATGCTTCCATTTACAGTGGTGCTCATAAGTTTATGAACCCATGCTAAAGTTGACTAAAAAGAGGAATAAAATAAAAAATCATCTTTTGGAAATTGATCTTAATGCCTTAATTAAAAAAAAAATAGGAAAAATCCAACCTTTAAGGACACCAATTTTCTTTGTGAATGAATAATGTATCGTAAATAAAGAAATGTTCTTCCTTAAAATACAGGGGGCATAAGTAAGTGCACCTCTATGTTAAAAAGTCAGATTTTTATTTTTAAAGGCCAGTTATTTCATGGATCCAGGATTCTATGCATCCTGATAAAGTTCCCTTGGCCTTTGGAATTAAAATAGCCCCACATCATCACATACCCTTCACCATACCTAGAGATTGGCATGGTTTTATTTCAGTTAGCCTAATAGCTGGTTTGATTTGCAATGAGAGATGAGTTTACGGAAAGTACCTCATATAAAAATCTGCCTGCCTCTATGGGAATTTAACATAGGGGTGTACTTACCTATGCCCCCTGTATTTTAAGGAAGAACATTTATTTATTTACGATACATTATTCATTCACAAAGAAAATTGGTGTCCTTAAAAGGTTGGATTTTTCCTAATTCTTTTTTATTAAGGCATTAAGATCAATTTCCAAAAGATGATTTTTTTATTCCTCTTTTTACTTTAGCATGGGTTCATAAACTTATGAGCAACACTGTATATGGCTACGTTTGGCCAGTTACTTTGATATCATAGAAAGGCAGAATAGGTGGGAGAAGGTGAGAGCGTTTCACAGTGTCAGACTTGACTGGAGGCAGTGCTAGTGCAGACCTGATAGATATGCTATTGAACTCACAAAAGTATCAGTAGAAAATTATTTTTCATTACTTTTTGGCCAGCACTATTACCACTCACATATCTGTTCGTTAAGTAAAAGGCTACAGCCAGCAGCCACTTATCTTAGCTTAGCTCAGCTCCGAGCCAAAAAATAGTTTGGCACATACACTATAACCTCCATAAAATGGAGTTAAATTGTTAAATTGTTGTTTTTACACCTGGTTTTTTGTACGGATTAATCAAACAAGATATACGTTTTTGATTAGTTAGCTTTATTGATGCTGGTTAGTGAATTTTGTTCCCTTCAAAAGGGCCAGGCTAGCTGTGTCCCCGATTCCAGTCTTTGTGCTAAGCTAAGCTAATCATCTGCTGGCTCTAGCTTCGTATTTAATGGACAGATACGAGTGGTATCGATGGTCTCATGTAACTCTCCACGAGAAAGTTCATTTTTGAGTATATTATGAACCCTCATGTCTGTATGTCTGTTCTTCACTGTATGTTAGCATTAAATGTGTTTCCTGTCATCAGTAACTTCATCACAGAGCTTGGAGACTCACCCAGGCATCAATGACGATTTGCTCTTCATGTTAATAGAGGTCATTTGTTGCTTTGTAGCTTCTTGCTCTTTTTTTTCAGAGATTGTTTTCAGGTTCTTTCTCAAAGCAATGCTACACAAGGTAGGCAAGTGGTGAAATAGAAAGACATGTATTTTGACAGGGGAAATCACATCAATAAAGCATTTACCATTGTACTATAAATGCATTAAGCTCTAAGATATTTGTACATTTCTTAGCATGTAAGCAGATGTATGCTCTGTTTTACAACATGCAGTCACCTGAGAAAGATGAAAGCAGGCCATCGGGCCATAATCAACACTATTTCTATGAAAAACAGACACAACACAGACGACAACAAAAATAGACACAATAGGAGCACATGGTAAGTTATTTCTGGAGCCGCACAAGACGCACATGTGACCTTGACTGCATGGCTTCCATACAAACTTATGACAAGCAAACAAATAACACATGGGCCCTTTTCACAGCAGACATTTTGACTCGTTATAGTAGGAAAAGCACAATTGTTACTAATAACATTAACAATTGCTCCGTGCAGTCAAATGTCTGAGTAAGCTTTATGACAGACCCTGAAACTGAAGCAGCTAAATTGAATTCAGCTCATTATTTGTATTAATGCTTTTCCTGCTGCGAGATGTTAAAATGTCTTCCATGAAAATGGCTTATTCCAAATTATACTACCATCACCATTGTTTGCCTACATACACTATATCCCCAACAATTAAACATTAGCATTACACCCCTTATTCTCACTTACTGCTGCTTTGGCCAACATGTTTGCATTTTGTCTCCGCAGATCAGACTTAATTAAGCCTGCAGAGAAATAAAGACAGAACAGGTAAACCTGCATGAAAAACTGAAACAAAAATGTGTGGTTGAATGACCTAATGTAATAAAGTTGACTATCCAGTAGGTGGCTCTTGTGCACAGACACATTGCAGTGGCTCTGTTCAAGTACAAGGATTTCCTCTTTGGCAACAAATATAAATCTGAAGAAAATACAGTATGCCACTCAAGTAATGCATCCTAACTTACCCTCAAACTTTGCACTGCAAAATTATGAAAACCGTTTGATTGCAACCTCATCATTAACCTCAATTTCCATTTCAGGAGAAGGTTCCCCAACAGGTCATAACCATTGTGACTATGAATATATCATAGAGAGCCAATACTGTTAGGACTCTACACTGTATCACAAAGTGGGAGTTCAGTTATGGTTTTCTCACAAAGCTGTTCTCTTTCTGGCAAACTGGCATGATGACCACAACAAAAAAGTCCACTCATATTGCTAAATGCTGACTAAGTTACAAAAGGCACTGAGTCACTCTGCTGACCTTTGTGAGCAGAAAAGTTGCATTAAAGTCTTGCAGGGTTTTTGAGCACAATGTTTAGTGCTTCAGTGGCTAATGCATTTTTAAAAAGTTATACATTACTCATAAACCCCTCAATGGGCCATGAGAAAAGAACGAAGTGGCTCTGTATTGACTGAGGCCTGAAATCTCACATTTAAAACATGAAACAAACTGCTTCAAAACAAAATGTTTACGGCTCCACCTTCTGAATTGTTTTTCTAGAAACTCCAGCTTAGAGCTTCGCTTAATGAAAATCACTCACTTTTGAGTGAGGATCAACAAAACGCCTGTGGTTACACAATCTCTTTTTAGCAACCTTCAGTTAAATAGTTTTTATTTTACTTGTTTAAGAAAAAAAGAAGAAAAACTAAGAAATCTAAACCCTGCGGTCTCCTAAGGTCAACTCACCTTCCTGTAAGTAGGTGACTAAAGTATAGTTCTTAAGTATATGCAACAATAAAAACACATTTGTCATTATGTTACATTCTGAATGTGTCATAACATTCAACCCTGAAACAGTCCTTCAAGTTACACAGTAACCATCATCTGCATTCTTGGAATTTAGCATTTTTTCCCACAGGAATGCTAGCAAACTCATAACAGAAACAGTGACAAAGACAATTCTTAGGCATTGTTGTACATGACATAAAATCAGTAGTTTGCTATGACTCTTCACAGCATATGTTTCAAAGTCAGATAGTTCTTACCTGTCATTATTGTGCCGATTAAAAGAAAAACACAGAGGAAGATGTTTCCTGCCAGTGTGCCGAAGCTGTCCATGATCTTCCCCTGGCAGATGGTGAATATAATGCCAAACACCTGTGCATGCAGAACATGCAATAGTTAGTAATAAAGCTGGTGTTTGCACGTACCCTCACAACCACAACAAAGGAAAGATGCAAAACAAAATAAAAACACACTACAGCACCTCATCAGTCCACTTTCATCACTCAATTTCATCACTCAGCAGCAAAGAAGTATCAATATGGCCTGGCAAAAATAAGGCATTCAAAGGAAGTATTATAGATCCACTACCTGCAATCAGCTATCCAGGGCACGTTACACAGAAGTGATTTGTGAATGGTGGTGGTGGTGGTGGCGGTGGCGTCATGTTTCATAAATGAATTTATGTCGCTCGGAAATTTGTGTTCATGTTCATACATGGTTTAGAAGAATGACGTTT
Source organism: Sander lucioperca (assembly GCF_008315115.2). NCBI lineage: Eukaryota > Metazoa > Chordata > Actinopteri > Perciformes > Percidae > Sander > Sander lucioperca. The sequence goes on from NC_050191.1 coordinate 17,824,195, forward strand.
CTTTTGTCTGTTGCATGTTGCAAAGTCAAATCAGGATTTTAGCACATTTGACAGAACAGATTCAGCTGACACACAAACAATTGTTCTCATGCTATCTCTTTGAGTCTTTTCTGCACCATTATGTTTTAAGTGACCCTATAGGTCATTGAATTGCACCTGTGCTGAGCAGTTGAGGAGTCCGGATGAGGTTCCCTCTGACTCTGGGTACGTCAGCTCCACCGCAAACTCAAAGCCCAGCGGCAGGTAGCCCGTCATGAAGAACCTGGATGGATGGACGGACACACACACACACACACACACACACACACACACACACACACACACACACATTAAACATAATTGTTAATCACAGGTTGATTTAATTACAGCTCTTTTTCTGCTAAACTGCAACATTCCTTGCACTAATTTGATCTAAATGGGGTTTTGCATGGTTTAAGCTAAAGCATACCTCCTGCACAGGCTCTGTCCAGTGATGTGTTTTGCCTCTCCATCTTTATAATACATAACTTGCAAGTGGGTGAAAACTTTGCACTCAGGAATTTAAGACTAACACCCTTAGTCTTAAATTCCTGAGTGCAATAATTCATCAAGTGAATCATTAGTTTAATGACATTGACAAACACATCAGCCTGCGTCAGTACATACTGAATTTGCGGACGCATTTCTTAGACATTTACCTACACTCTTTCTGCCTATAAATAAAACAACATAGAGCAATAATATCAAGAGCTTGTGAAGGGATAATCTAATAATACACATACATAACAATAAACATTCAAAATCAAAAATAGAAATGTTTAGATACTACGATGGGGAAAGAAAAATACTCAGGACAACGGTTGTACACACTTGAAGAAAAAGAAAAGAAACTTTATTAATGGAATATCAGGAATTCCAGCAGGAATGTAAAGCTAGCTGTAGCTCATTTAGTCTCGATTAACAAATTAAGCTTTCTGTGAGTTATTTGACAATTCAGCCGGACTCACATGAATGATGTACTCTGGCTGGCACGCATGTATGGTATGTCACGTATGTGTGCCTTCACAGAAAGAGCGAGCCCAATCTGGAAGGCCAATCTGTGCCGCTGAAGATGTGTAATGATTTCATAACAGCCATGTAAAGGTTGCAAAAGTACTGCTGGCTACAGGATCTGGTCTTACCTACATAAGAAGATTTTGTGGATCATTTTCACATGTAAATATATAATTAATAGTGGCTCTTCAACCTTCATTTTAATGCACTGCACCCACGTCACTATAATAACTTGCAATCTGAGAACCATCTTGAATACAATTTGATCAAAACTACTGTTTTTTAATTGTCCATATTGTTGTTGGTTTTGAATACATCTCATGTACCCAGGACTGCTTGCAAAGCAGTATTAGTGAATTATGCAGATTATTCCACACAACTGTGTCCTGTATCTATACTTTTTTCTTTTTTCCATGAGCAGGAGGCTGTCTCACTACTACTGGTTATATCCTGAGTTTGAATACTGGGTCAGTGTGTAGAGACGTAAATCGTTACTTTAGATCCTTCTGTGCGTAGGGTGTACTGTAAGTGCGAATGCAAACAAAAAAACAAAAACCAAAGTTGACCTCAAAATAAACACAGCTGTAAATTATTGTTGCAAATGTCAACAGAAATATTGCACTTGTTACATAAGCAGGGTTGCACAAGTTTTCCGCAGTTTCCATCTCTGATTCAGTTTAGTTTAAAAACCTGCAGTGGAGGAGACAGCATCTGTGTAAGGAATGTGCAAATAGTTAGAGCTTAAAATGTGATGTTGCTGAGCTCACTCAAGCTTGCTTACTTAGGATATAGTCTCACATTGCCAGACCTTCGGGTTTGGCCACTCCACACAGCATTCCGGGATGGGAGAAAAACGTGTTCTGGTTTATTGCCATTTTTTTAAACCAATCACAATCATCTCGGGCAGCGCTAAGCGCCAGACGGAGCAACGGTGCCTCTGCAAAATAGCCTCGGGAAGGAACTTGTTTTGGTGGAACGTGTATGTTCAAAAGTTGTTTTAGTCGTGCAACAGAAAACTCAGATTGGACAGACAGTCTCGCTAGCTGTCTCGATTGCAGAAATCTGAGGAGCAGGTAACCATAGTACTCAAAATTTAAAATGTCAACACAAAGAAAGCAGAAGGTAACGGACATCCGGCCGAAATGAGGGACATCCGGCAGAATTTCTGGCGGCACCTGAACAATCCCGGAAATGAAACATCGTTGATATAGACTACTTAAGATTTAATCTATCTTGAAATGCAGTATTTATGGTGGTTTGGTTGTAAATATGTCTATATACATATAATTTTGGTTTTCTGTCCCTTGACTGAACAAATAAGTGTATAGCAAAAACATTAAAAACTAATAAATCCTTAGCTCATAGTACGTAGTACCACAAAAAAGAAAGAATGAATGAATAAATGAAAGAATACCCGAGAGTTCCAGCGGTGATAAAGACCACCCAGAGGTGTCCTAGATTGAGTGTAGCAGCATAGACTATCATCCCCACCAGAGACATGAAGTAGACTGCAAGGGTTGTCTGCCTGAAAAAACACATTAGAAATATACAACACTGAACACTACAATCATCATTTTAATGGTAAAATCAGAGGACTGTTGCTGTAGTAGACCACTGCAGCTTCTCAATTGATTTAAAAATGTATTCAGATTAAAAGCAGTCTTTTATAACATTACAGACAGATTCAAAATGTCAAGGTATATTGTGGAGTTTTTGACCATTAGTGCATTAGCGCTATGGAGCAATGTTTGTTTTCTTGCATGTGCACCAGGACCCACAGGGGATCTTTAAAACTCACTACATAATTACAGCTACTCATTAATATATGTGACACGTTTGGAGAGAATACACATGAGATTGTCACAAAACATAATTTCATTTATCTTGAAATAAGTATTGTGCACATTGATCATAAGACAATTGAAACTGCAGTCTGAAATTTTGAATAAGGTAGCACCTTGCTGATTTAAAAAAAATCCACATAAATATGTAATAAACAGCATTTGAAAAAACATGCCCTTTTCTTTTAAATTGTATGCACCTCTTTAAGAAAAGTAAAGAGTATAGGATGCTAACGGATTTATAATAATATTGAAATGTTGAAATAAACAGATGAACTGCAAAGTATTTGAGAATGGGTCAATCAAATATCTGGATTAGAAAACAAAGCCAGGTGGTACTGAATGTGTCCCTGCATGTGTCACACACACACACACACACACACACACACACACACGCATTCCCCCATTTGCAAAACAATACTCTTCTAAATAAGACAGTGGAGGGTTGACTGAAACCCCACATAGGGTGGACAATGCTGTCACAACACAGCCAAAAGGCCCATTGGGTCAGAAAGATCACTGTTAGAGCAGCATGCTGCACCTGGAAAAACAGACACAAAACCCCAACAGCCAACACACTAAACAAGATGTCCAGCGAGAGAAGTGAAATGACAATACACAGTACAAGAAAAAAACTGGTGTAACTGAAATGTTGGCTATGATACAGATTTAAAAAAATCCATGTGAAGTACAACTTAAACTCTTTCTCTTAGCATTGTTTTGATTCCTAACACTGGAAACTTCACAAACTGCTGTTCTTGTACTTCTCGATTCTGACATTCGCCTTACTTGTAAGTTTTAGTTTTGTCTAACCAAATGCCACAGATCAGGGAGCCGACCATCCCCGCAATGACAATGGTGAGGCCAATCCTCCCAGCATTCACTTCTTCTCCCTAAAGGGTCAAAGAAGATAGGACATATGTTACCGACCTTATGACCTTACATACTAAGGAAAGGCAGTTTGAGAGAAAGCAGACATCATTTCAAGGGAGTTGAGGTGAATTGGAGTGAGTTTATACATCTGGTGTCAAATCAATCCTTTCTCCACACCGCCTACTGATGTAGAGTGAAATTGAATTAATTGAATTATTCCATGACATTATACAGCAGCATGTATCAATACTTCAATAGAGAAAAGTCTAACTGTCCTATGAAATAGTGTTAGTATGGACATTGCGACCATAGGAAATTATTAATTCAAACTAAATACTATACTGTATGTCTACCCATATATATACGCAGACACAGTAGGCAGGACTTACAGGGTAATGCTCGATGATCATGCGGTTCAGCAAGGTGCCAACAGCATAGAAACAACCCACGTTCAAACCTGTCAGTTGGGAAATATTGTCAGTCTTCACACCACAAAAAACATCTTTCAGGAAACTTTAAAGTTGAGGAATCATTGAGCTAACTTCCTTAAGTGAATTGTGAAATATTGTAATGCGAGCGGTCGAAGGGTTTTGTTTTGCATTTGTGTCAACTGAACCTAATCAGGCTTGTTTCCGAAACAGAGAGCTGTCCCAAACCAAGGATTTCTATAAAAGGACAGGTCTGCACCGAGTGTTTTAGAACAAAACGTTTTAGATTCACGTCAGTAAGTCAGACATAAACTACACAGAAAGAAAATATCCTGCATAAAAAAAATACTCACAAGACCATTAACACCACGTTTGGAAAATTGTTAAGAGAATAAATTGAGTGAGGATGTAAAACGCAAAAGAAAAATGAATATATATTTCTATACTATTTGTAAATATTACTGTATGAATGAGCCTGTTACTTTTATATTACTGGACATTCATGATCAACAGCTACAGACAGGGACAGGTGGAGCTGCAGCCCAGGACAGAGACTGACAATCCCAGGTGAATCTGAGATCATGTGAACTCTGCATAGTTATCTGGAAACTCAAAGATCGTATGTAGAGGGACACAGAGACACAGACAGAGACACACACACACACACACACACACACACACACACACACTAATAATAATAGTAATAATAATAGTCACATGAATTGTGTCATGTGAAGTGACACAGTAAGGTCAAGCAAGGTGAATTCATTAACTGCTCACAGCTGTTGGACGTAGTTGTTGTGACTTCACAAGCTTGACTAAATTGACAGACTGCCGAGAAACTAATTTCATTTCTCAGAGACCTTTAACTTCATAAAACATTTGGTCTTTAGGTCACATTGATCATTCGTTAAACATTGACTATTAACAAACTTTGAACCCCTCCAGGACACACTCACTCTCGTCTCTATATAAACTTTTATATAACCAATGACTTGTTTGGATGTTTATGACGTTTAACGATAAGATAAACCTTGTTACACTTCAAAGGCAAACTGTTAGGGCTTTATTGGAAATCCCTTGGTTTCTATGATAATATAACAGCTATTATAAAGAAGAATCATTAAGTGCAGGGCAGATGTGATGTGTTGGGAGGAATACCTGGATCGAACAACCTTTTTCAATTGGATTGGTCAGTTTAAAGTAGGGATGTCCCGATCAGGTTTTTTTGCCCTCGAGTCCGAGTCCGAGTCATTTGATTTTGAGTATCTACCGATACCGAGTCCCAATCCGATACTTCTATAATATATGAAAAAAGAATAAAGAAGAGCGAAAAAACAGGATGTTCCTTATTTTTTATTTAATTCACCTTATTTTAACATTCAACAACTCCGTTAACAAACAGAGCACTTCTGTTACGTATCTCACAGTTTGCTATGGCAATGTGATGTCATGCCACACGCATTGCTGTTTCTGTGTGGAGTCAAAAGGGTCTAACTCTGTGCCACCGCATAACTATAGATGTGTTAAAAAATAATGAGAATATATATACATATATATCCGAGTCCTGACCGGGAGGTAACGTCTGATTCCGATCGAGTCTGAAACCACGTGATCGGGCCCGATTTCCGATCACGTGATCGGATCTGGACATCCCTAGTTTAAAGCAACTATAATCCCATTCAATATCTTTATTATGACAATGTATCAAACGACAATATGAAAGGAGTCGCTCGTAGTGATGAACGTACAGAAAATTATCACCCGAATCTGTAGCTCCCCTCGGCTTTACTGAGCTTTTTAGGGGCTTTCAGCTCATTGTTAAGCTATCCAGCCTTACTGTTTTTGCTCACTCTCACCACTGTCAATGTGTCACTTCCGGGTGAAAAAGGTCTAAAAACCCACTGTACACTACGCTCAGCACCAAACAACAGACAACAGTTAGCAACTAGCAGGTGAACATAGTGGAGCATTTAGCAGCTAAAGAGACTTACATTTCAATCAGAAGATGGTGGAGACCAAAAACAGAGCTACATGAGAGCGAATATTGGACTTTAGACATCAGATGACCATGAACATGACATTGTTAGGGTTAAGTTTGCCATATCATATAATAAGAAAAGATAAGATATACTTTATTGTCCCTGAAGGGAAATTTGTTTTGGACTCGAGTTAAATGGTGAGTTAAATGGTAATTATATGTCCATGTTGTCTTTACAATGAGAAAAATCAGAAAAACAATTAAAGAAACACGGCGACTTATTGGGACTTTAGCTTATTCACCGTATCCCCCAGAGTTAGATAAGTCCATACATACCCTTCTCATCTCCGTGAGTGTTGTAACTTTGTCTGACGCCCCCACCACTAGCCTAGTTTAGCACAGATCCTGGAGGTAACCGGCTCAAACTAGCCTACTGCTCCCAATAAGTGACAAAATAACGCTAACATGTTCCTATTTACATGTTGTGATTTGTATAGTCACAGGGTGTACAAATAACATGAGACACAGCCATCTTCTAACCGTATACAAACTGGGAACTATATTCTCAGAAAGGTGAAGCACTGCTACTGTGTGAGTGATTTGTTCGCAGCACCTGAGAAGTCCCGTGATGAGGAGCAGAGAGTAACAACGGTGCTTTTCAGGTGTTGCGCTGGTTACCTCCAGGATCTGTGGTAACCTAGGCTAGCAGTGGGGGCGTCAAACAGAGTTACAACACGCACGGAAATGAGAAGGGTATGTATGGTCTTATCTAACTCTGGAGGATACGGTGAATAAGCTAAAGTCCCAATAAGTCGGTGTGTTCCTTTAATGCAGCTTTAATGGTTACAATTTAAGCCACACGGGTTATCAATAAACAACCACCTAAAAAAAATAAAAGCCCTGCCAGTGGATGTTTTTTACACTGGTCTAAAATAGCTTTTAAAGTACTTTTTTATGTTGGTTCATAAAATGAACTACTATTACTATTACTGTGGAGAATGGCGTTGACTGACCGTAAGTGATGATGAGGAGGATGAAGGGCTTGTTGCGGAGCAGTCTGAGAATAGAGGCCGTGTAGGAGTACTGCTCTGAAGGGATGCTACGAGCTGTGGCCTGGGCCTGAGTCGGAGGGAGTTTAGGACGCTCCTGAAAGACTGACATATGGAGAGACCAAAATCAATATTAAAAACAGTAAACACAAATAACAGCAACAGCAGCAAACTCACATACATTGCCATGCAGGTAACAGGTGAACACTTTGCTGATTCAGCCATCAGCAAACAGTCATGATCACAGACCGATGTACAAAGGAATATGTCATTTATATACAGTATGTGGTATAACATATCACAATCACTTGATGTTTCTAACAATTTTGTATATCTTCAGTGACACTGGAACAAGTTGTAAAATTACTGTATTTGATTGGAATTTATCTTACTCTAAAACTGCTAAAGGGCAAAAAAGGGGAATATTGGGTACATTAATGTTTAAATGCTTAAAATAACAAAATGCTACTGTTTGACCTTAGTTTATCCTCTTTACATGAGGAAACAGGGCTGCAAACTTCCAAATTGTCCACCACATGCATGTCTGAGAAGGCCATGGAGGCCAAATGAGCTGTGTAATGGGACACATTCAGACATAGCTGTACAGGTCCAAACATAAACAGTACGCTCAATACACCTTCACATAATGCATGCTGTAGATACACTCATATTCATTCCCTGAGCGTTTCTAACGCCGAAAGACAGTCAGCCAGCCTCTGACCCAGAGGACAGTCATATTTTGGGGTGACAACTGTGACATGACCTGTTTCAGTCTGTGTTTTCTCCTGAGTGAAAGCACGCGCCCTGAGGCTTCAAGGGGAAACACAGATGTCCGTCTTTGTAGTTTTTGGATCTGAGCCAGCCTTTTCTTCCCACCGGCAAAACAGACCTGAGGGTCTGTGTTTAGTAACCAGTTCTCACTAAACCTACGAAAATAAACGGCTCTTTAAATTATTAATGATGTCAGCTGCATGTTACTAAATGTTATTGTTATTTAAAGGAAATGTTATTCTAACTGTACTTTACGGTTTTTGCATGCAAATTTTTCTTTACCACTCTCGGTGATTCCCCTTACTCAGTCAACTAGATCCACTCATGTTATGTCTTAATGCAGACTTTCTCTGCAGTTAACTTTGGCTGCCAATTTGTTTAAAAAGGAAGGCAGCAGCCAAACTTTTTCTCTCACCTCTCTTTGCACATAGTTTATGCAAATCTCTGAATCCTGAGGTCTGCCCTGCTGACTCACAGGCCTGTTGCAGGGCTACAGATGGCCCTGCCAGCAGGACAACCCTCACACATGGCATCTTGCATGTATGTGTGAGGGTGTGCTATGCGTGTGAGTATAATATGTGTCATATCATGAAACCAGTGAGGCCAACTGGTATGAAATATCTCGCTGGAGTAACCAAGAGCAGCATAAGTCACGTCTATTACCATAAACCATAATATGACTAAGGAAAGTCTGTATGTCCTGTAAAGACTTTGTGATCAGTGATCACTGATCTAACGAGTTATGTGATGTGGATGAATTTAACGCTTATCTATCTTTCTTGTTATACAATCAACACTGACGGTTTAATCAGTCTGAAAGTTGTACATGGTGCCACTATGGAAGGCCTTCACAAGCATCCTTTTGTGTTTCTGAATGCAGAACGCTTACGAGTGCCCCCGCCCTCCCCGTCCTGACAAGACAACAGCTTTTTCATGCAACTTGTTCCTCTCTTACAACTACCCAGCCCACAGCTTTCTATAGAAGAGTACATACTAACATTGTTTGCTACTGACTTTCTCCACAATAAAAAAGACATAAAATCAAGTTTGATTACTACATCTGAGGTGCTAAATGTGTAATTGAAAATATAAATTCTGAGATAAATGCGTAAGGGAAAAGAAGGAAAAAGACATAGTGGTTAAAATGCATTGGCAGCAGATATAAAGCAGACTACAACTAAGCATTTTTACTCACAACTCACATACTGTTTGTCAAGTCACGCCACTTCCTTCTAACCACAAAATGTCCTTTTGTGATAGATCATAGACATAGATCCTCTATTTCTAATATCTCTATAACTAAATATGTTACAAAATAATACTGTTCACTATGCTGGAGCACTCTTTTCTCTACTTTTGGTGCCTGCTACCCCGACATTCCTCCTGACCTGTACCACAATAGTATCTTTTTTGTGAATATCCCCTTCAGGGAGGGTTTTGTGTTGGTGCAGACATGCAGGTCAGCACTTTTCTTGTCCACTGAATGGTGCTTCTTGTCAGAGTGGAAGTCTGCTGTGAATTAAAACCATCATCAGTTGGATCCACTGAATGAGAAAATCCCACTGGACTGAGCGAATATTGGTCCAGACAATACACATGAAAATGTCTGAGTATGTTTCTGAGTGACAGTATAAAGTGTGGGGAAGTAGAAAAGCTGAGTGACTGAAGTGATGTCACGTTTGACTTCATTCATTCTTACTCCTTTGACTGCTTCATTGACCTCGCTTCTCTATTCCATTCACAGAAAAATCATTGGTTACACGGTACAGTGATATCAGTATTAAAATAGCATTTAAATCCAGATAATCTACATTTTATGTAAATTCAAAAAATGCCGAAACGTGAAAATGGTGTCTAGCCATGCAGAAAGTTTCGGTTTTATCTGCAGAGGTTTTAAGATATCCGGCTCCGTCTGCATAGCAAGATAACACTGGAAGTCGGTAAGAAAACCCTATTTTTGGTATGTGGACTGACCCATGTGCTACATTACAATTCTTACCAAAGATAACAAGGATGAAGAGTAAGGTAGCCACTCCTGCTGTGATGTAGAACATAATGCTGATGTGATGAGCCAGCTCGTCCAAGTCATCCACATTAGGAACCAGGATGGGAGGCACAAGGAACCCAATGGCAATACCCAGCTAGAAGACAATGAACACATATAACACATATGAAAGAAAAAAACGGAAGTCGGAAGTGAACACACATCATTGTTTTTCAAGTTCAAGGTGACTTAAAAACAGAAAAGTTTTGCTCATAACCCTGTTGTTTCTAAATTTAATATGCTGACTGAATGGTACCACAACGTGTATTTAGAGGGTATTATTGCTTGTTTTGACACCGGTGAAAGTGTATATTTTAGTAATGTAATATACGTTATAGGTTTAAATACACACTTAATAACTTTATGATCCAATTAATCTTTAAAGGTTAGATGGGATCGTGTTATCTATAGTACATCTTGGTAGTTCAATTTTAATTATTAAAAACATAATTAATCAACTATCAATTTTTATTTTTTAATTGTCAAGCCTCTCAAACAAGCCGTTTTACAATGTCACTCATCTGAAACTCGCATGTGCAGGTCAATGAAACATACCACATGGAACTTTTTGCCCAACAGAAAACCATCTCAGAATAGTTATTTATACCATATCAGGTTGCTATGTAACCATGTTTTAACAGCATCTATGTCGTCTGACTAATTCAACACAGAACTTCACGATTTGGAAAAAAAGTGTTTATACTTAAACAGCTGAACAGTGTATGACGAGGAGATTTCAGGAAACAGTTAACACAGTTTTCTCTGGACTTTCGCAACAAGACAGTAGAAGTCCTATACGACTCTGGCATCCCGTGCAGCTGCATAATCTACAGACAGCTGCCTCACTATGTGGACACTAGATATTCAGACAAACCTGGTTTCCCAGAACTCCTATGGAACAAGCGGTGGAAACCTCTTTCTCTCCAAACCACACTGAGGCAAGGTAAGAGGGAATACCAAGGACGAACACAGTGGCTACTGAGCACATAAACTGGCCAAAAAAGGTGACTGGGAACAGATTGGGACTGGCACTACCAATTTTTATCCAAGCACCAATGCAATTAAAGGCTGACCCAACAAGGATAACGTCCCGGATTCCCCTGTTGTCCAGAAGCCACAGGACGGGCAGAATTAGTGGAATGTAAGTGAGCAGGTAGATCATGGACAACCAGTCGATGGCCAGAGAGTCAATGTTGTAGAAGCGCATGAATATGTTGCTAATAATGCTGTACTGAAGCCACATAAAGGCATTGCCGGCTGAGACGGCGCTAAAGAGAAACAGCATGAGCCAGCGACGGTGGTAAAGTTTGGTCTCAGCCTTGGGGGCCAGCTCTGCCTGGTCACCCTGTAAAGCCACGACGTCTAACCGTGACCCAATAGAGATGGCTCTGCCTAAAGGTCCGGGAGTCCACTGCAGCGAAGCGAGGCCCGGAACGGGATTCTCTGCAGCCTTGGACCACGGCCAGTCTTCACCACCGAGTTCAGAATTTGCATGGTTGTCTTTCAAAGTATTGTTTTGTGGCATTTTAACTGTCCTAAAGTGGGCCCCTGGAGCGTGAGAGGTGAGAGGTCCTGAAATTTCAGAGCTTGTGTCCTAATAGCTTGCTGTCCTGTGTGCAAACTGCCTGTAGTAGAAAGATGCTTTTCTCAGAGGAGCCAGAGAGCGACCACAGCTGGAGTTACTATTGCCTTTACTAGTGTCCAGATTCACAACTCATAGCATGTGATGGCATCTATACCACATATTTATCGCCTTCAGTCCGGTCATGTGATGTTAATACAGGAATTCTTCCAATTCTACTTAAACCACTCCTACAAACTCAAACCTTGTTTTACCTCTTGAGTTAACTGTCCCTATTATAGTGACCCCAGAAAATAAAAGAACAGATATTTCTCTGTTGAACTTTATTAAGTATCTTGTGAAGGCTGAAGGCTGACGTTAAAGGTCCAGTGTGTAACGTGTTTAGTTGTTCATTATCAAAATCTGTGTTGCCTGTTCACAAACTTGTTTTTTCATGAATATTTACCACCACCATCAATTCCAAGTATTCCTTTTGGCTTGAAATTTTACATTTGCATTTGCATGAACTGAGGTAGACGCTCCATATTCATGCGCCATCTTGAAATACGTTAGCTGGTAAGGGACATATAGGACAAACTGCTCCGCCTTTCGCGTTTTCGCTGTCACATGATAAACTCACAGGTGCTGCTAATGCTGCAAATGGGTATCGTCGTATCCGGGCCCCGGCACGTTTGCAGAAGGAAACATGGAGAACCACACGTATTCAAAATCCAAATTCCAGGAACAGGAGTCTTCTTCTTCTCCCAGAAAAAGAATAAAGGATATTGAAAAGAGCAAGAGACCGGCTTTTTGAAGCGTGAAGGCTACCGTAGCTGTAATACGTACTTTGGACTGCGTGGTGCGAGAGAGTTGATTGCAATATATGATCTCAACGCTAGATGGGAGAAATTCCTACACATTGGACCTGTTTTCCTCATTTTGCATGCATGCAGTTTAAAAAGTAGATTTTACCACAGATTTAGTTTTATGTTTATTTTCATATTATATAATATAATTTTAGTGCCAACTGCAATGCAGTGCCTTTGAGATATGACTTATTTGACTTATTCCTTCTTTTAGACCATTGAAGGGTGTGATGCGATGAAATGTCCTGATAATGAAGGCAGTTTGGATGCAATAAAATAACACATGATAAAACCAGTTTGAGGCCTATATTGTATGGATGCAGGATATCTAGTCCAGTCAATTATCAAGTCTGTATAAGTTGTTTGTCATGCACAAATGACAGGAAAAGCCTTTTAATGTGAAGAAAATAAACTGATGTCTCCATGTTTACTGGCTCTGTGGAGGGGTCACTAAGAATAGTGCGTGTAGGAAGGTTTGTCGAGGCAGGTTTGAATGGGGTGTTAAACCTGTCTGACGGCTTTACCTCTTTCAAACGCTACCTGTGGAGGTAAAAACTCAGCAATTTACAGAATTGGACAAACTCATATCTAGGTACATATGGAATGGCAAAAAGCCTAGGATAAAATATAAAACATTGCAGCTTAAAAAGGAATATGGAGGAATGGGACTTCCGTGCTTGTTAGAATACTATTATGCAGCTCAAATTAGGCCTCTTGTATGTTGGTGCAATCCCGGGTACTCTGCCAGGTGGAAGGACCTTGAAATGGCAATGTCAAGGATCCCTCTTCAGGCAATTATTTCAGATAGGAAATTAACCAAACACCTCCTGGACAAGGCAAATCCACTTGTTGGCTTATCTCTTAAAATCTGGGAGCAAACTGAAAAGTTGTGCAAAATACAAAAATTAGCTAAACTATTAAAATGGTGTGCTTTTGATAGTGATTTCCCTCCTAACTTAAGTGATGAAAGATTTAAGACACGGGCAAAGAATGGGGTCACTGCTTACTGTACTCTGATACAAAAGGGATCTCTGAAGAACTTCCAGATTATGAAGGAAGAATATGGTCTTGAACAGTAAGACTTTTACAGGTTCCTCCAGATGAGACATTGTTTTGACACACTTAAGAAAGATGTAGATATGGCAAATTTAGAAAGTGGTTTGATTAAAATCTTCATATCTGCATACAACTCTGAGTCTAACTCTAAAACCATATCCAAGATATACAACTGCTTCTCACAAAGAAAATCACAGGAATCACTGTATATTAAGGAAAAATGGGATAGTGAGAGTAATGATGTTGTCTCTCAGGAGGATTGGTACAATATTTGCCAAACACAATGGGAAACCACTAGTTCTCTTTGCTGGAGGGAATTCTGCTGGAAGAATCTTGTACGTTTCTTCATAACCCCCCAACAAAAGCGACACTACACTGCTGACTCTGTCTGTCGGAGACTATGCCTAACAGTGCAAATCACTATCACATATTTTGGTCTTGCCCAGTGCTAATTCCTTACTGGAGAAGATTCGACATTCTATACCTGGGTAATTTTCCAAAAGTGATGAATGCTAAAGACAAGAAGCTTACGTCCATCTTACTAGCTGCAGGTAGAAAGGCCATAACCGGTAAATGGTTGAAGCAACAGGCTCCTTTGATCGATGACTGGACAGACATAGTTTATGACATATACAAAATGGCAAGAAGATTTTGCCAGCTTATGGTCTAAGTGGACCGTATATATTGCTCCCAGAAGAGTAGACTTTATACAATGTATACTATATGCATTTAATTCAAGTACACACATTCCTCCCACTTCTATAATGTATATAGTTCTGTTTGTGGTACCAGACAGACCTTTTATTGAAGACTATGCACAAGTTATCAAAAGACAGGCAAGTGTTTTGTTTGTTTGTTTGTCTTCTATTTTTATTATCTACATGTGAAGTCCATGTGAAATGTGACGGGTAATAACCTGGAGGTTGGCCAGATGCTTTTTGATCTTACTGATGTGGATTCTGGATATGTCCTTGAATTGTGTATTTGTTGCCTACTTTTGAGAGGGTAGGGGTGCTGGGAAGGATGCAAGATGTCTTTAATGGTTAATGTTTTTCTGTAATGCTCTGGATACCAATAAAAAAATTAATTAACAAAAAACCTGTCTGACGGCCAAAGCGTTGAATTTGTTGAAGTTGAAACAAGAAGATTTGTTAAAAGACAACATGCTCATTAGAAGTCTATCCAGCAAGTGTTTGTTATTACTGTCTGCATCCAAAAACCCAGTTTGTGCTCTGGGTTACACACAGCTAATTTTCCAGCACTAAGCGATGACTTTTAAGTGACATTTTACTTGATGTACTGTAAGTTGAGTCAAGTGTTGTTTGTTCAGAATCTTAAAGTGTTGAATGTGATGTTTACAGTGGCACGATGCTGATCTTTGCACTGCTGTCTGCCTTTTTGGCTGCTCAAAATGTCCTGCTGCCTCTTACCTTAGATAAACACTACAATAGCAGCACACTAATGCATAGGCATACAAGTAAAATGAGAATGATACAGTTTCTCACAAAAGTGAGTACACCCCTCACATTTTAGAAAATATTTCATTATATCTTTTAATGGGACAACACTGAGGAAAGTACACTTTGCTACAATGTAAAGTATTAAATGTACAGCTTGTATAACAATGTAAATGTGCTGTCCCCTCAAAATAACTCAACACACAGCCATTAATGTCTAAAACGCTGGCAACAAAAGTGAGTACACCTCTATGTTAAATTCCCATAGAGGCAGGCATATTTTTATTTTTAAAGGCCAGTTATTTCATGGATCCAGGATACTATGCATCCTGATAAAGTTCCCTTGGCCTTGAAAGTGTAATTTCTTCAGTGTTGTCACATTAAAAGATATAATGAAATATTTACTAAAATTTGAGGGGTGTATTCACTTTTGTGAGATACTGTATATGTGAAGAATGTTGTGAGTTGTTTTACTATCACAGGTCACAGTACAGTCACAGAAAAAAATCCAGAAAACAATTTCCATGGGGAATGTCCTTGGGCGCCTAAGGGTAGCTTAATTTATAATAAAACCTTGTATTTTATAAACTATATGTGTTTTCTGTGCACAAATCTTAATTTGTAAAGTAACTGAAGCTGTCAGATTAATGTTGTGGAGTTAAAAGTACAACATTTATCTTTGAAATGTAGTGGAGTAGAAGTAGAAAGTGCCTTGAAAAAAAGTACAAGTACCTAAAATGTATACTTAAGTACCGTTCTTGAGTTAATGTACTGTACTTTGTTACGTTCCACCACTGGTTTAGACAGATTTCAGGATTCCATCCTCACACAATGTCTGAGGACATATTAAACATGCTTGTATTTTATGTCCCTTTTAAGTCCCACCATTTTTCCAAATCTTGTTTATGTGTTGTGGTCCAGGACCAACATCTGTTTTTTTTGTATTCTGTGGTCATATAATGGCCATGGCAGAGGGCAAGTATAAAGGCTTGACCACCTAGGGACAAGCTTACAAGAAAGGTTGTTTTGTGTAAATATGAGCCTCCATGTGCTTCATGCTGATGAATAATAAGTGGCTTTGAGTTGACAAAGTTTTATTTGTGTGTAGAGATCTGTTTAATATGTACCATATAACAGTAGAGAAAGTTTTTTTGTCTTCATCTCTCACTGTTACGATTTACAATACCTTCATACAAAGTTATATATGATTTAAGGTACATAGTGGTTGTTTAAATGTATGTCTATTCTTGCATGCTGGTTCACTACAAATATTGCTACAATTTATTCATTAAGTAAGCGATGCTGTGGCTTGAACGAACAGGGGATGGACTGTGTTCGCCTGAACGTGCGTAATTACGCAAACGTGCCACATAAATGTGGGAATGTCCGCATGACCGGTGGTGAATGGAGCCATTACTTATAGATTAAATTAGTGATTAAGTAGACGAAGAGCTATCCTGGCCTACTTACTGATCAGGGGACAGTCTGTGCTTCACAGCCTACCTGATTCCCGAAGACTCCGATGGAGCAGGCGGTGGACACTTCCTCTGAACCGAACCACACTGACGCGATTCTCGACGGCATCCCGAGGATGAACACCTGCGCGCACGAGCAGCAGAACTGCCCCAGAAAGGTGACGGCGAACAGGTTGGGTTTGACGCTGGCCACTTTGATCCATGTGCCTGCACAGTTTAGCGCAGTGGCCACAAGCGCGATGACCCGTAGCCCCTTTTTGTCCAGCAGCCAGGTCACGGGGAAGATGAAGGGAATGTATGTCAGCATGTAGATCATAGACATCCAGTCTATGGTGAAGGCGTCCACGTTGTAGAACTTCATAAAAATGTTGTTGATGATGCCGTACTGTATCCATTGGAAGGAGTTGCACAGTGAATATGAGCTGAACAGGAGGACGATCATCCAGCGCCGTTTGTACAGACGGGTGGGTCGCAGCGCTTCATGACCGTCCAGCTGACTCTGATTGTCGGCGCATTGCACCGCGTCACCCGCCTCATCCAGTTTGACATGGTTCTCTAAGTCCACCCCGTTGCCTTTAGTTTGATCCTCGTTAAGTGTAGTGTCTCCCAACGCTTGTTTCTCACTCATATTAAACTAGTCTGCTAAATATACTCATTGAGTATAAACTTTACAGTCAACTACTGTGGGTTAAACCACTACAAACTAAACTGAAAGTCGACGACAGATCGCCTACAACTTCATGTTTTCAGCTATAATGAGAAGTCCAATCAAAATATATGTTTAAATTCCCCGAACTGTTAATAAGTAGTGTACGCAGTGAAGGCTAATCAACTTCCAGTTTGAGCGGCATTTCCTCCCCGAGTTGAAGTCAGTTCAGCAGTCGACTTTACGCCTACAGGTACAAGTCCAATACATTAGAGTTACAGATAATTTCATGAATGAATATGATCCTCTCAGGACAAGGTTTCCGAGTGGTCACACGTGTAGAAGCGCCTGTTGTGACCCTCCACCCGGACCTAAAAATCGCTTTGGGATCTTGAAACACGTCGGTCAACTCAGAGGGCGGAGTTTCATAAACCGTTCTTCGGTATCTGAGAAGCCTGTTGCACTGAGATATATCTCACATTTAGCCTACAGTTTGTAACGTCCTTAAATGCCGGTCCTTTCTTTTCTGATATAATGTCTGTTGTATATAAAAACATTGCAGATATCAAGTTATTTATTTTGTCCATGTGCCTATAATGGAATTATCACAAAAAGGTGAAAGAGACAAAAGCCTCAGTTGTGTTCAAGGACAAAATATAGGCTAATTCATGCCCACCCAGGACAGGCTATGAATTAATATTGTCATAGTTTGTGCTTTCTGACACAAACTACTGTAACTTCATCTACTGGTGAACAGTGCCATCTAGGGACTCCCTCAGAGAAATAAAACATGACAGTGGTTTGTTAGCAGCACTAGTGCAGACTTCACACATTCTGCTGTCCTGACAAAGAAAAACACTTCATATAGGCATGAATAACAACCCTGTGGAGGTCAGAAATGAGTACCTAAAAGGCAACATATTTAATAAATATCGTTTGCTGGGTCTTCTCCCACATCAGCATCATCACCAATACACAAGTCAAGACCCTTTGAAAGCCCATTCTTCACTGCCAGACGTTTCGTTTTTGGTACATCGAAGCCTTTTTTTTAGGATCTCGACTTTATACATTCTCTTTGTCCACAATCAAATCTGTCAAAATCTCCTGAGCATTATCAATCTACATTTACACACTGAAACACAGTTATAATCACGAGAAACTCAAAACATGACAGGATGACGAAGGTGCACTATGACACTAAAAATGTACAAAAATACTGTATCGCCTGAGTCACCTGAACATACAGTAGGTTGTTTTTTTCTTATCCCGCTGTAAACATAGACTGGTTGATAATTCTACTCATTGAGCCGTTTAAGTCCACATACAGATCACTGATATCAATCAGGTAAAAGCAAACAGATGAGCACAAGCAAAATAAATAGTTTTCAACACTGCTTGTTACAGCTTGGGGTCCGTACTGTCATTGTTTGGCAGACATATTGGCCTGTCATGTTAATGTTCATGTTTCGAACAATTATTAACATTTATAGATACATCTCCGGTCAGTCTTTCTCTCCATTGAGGTCAGTCATCTGTTTGCAGCACGTCCTCGGCCACCTCGGTAGTCAGTCAGGTCAGTGCTGGTAGTGTGGTACAGTGATGTGCTGGTGGTGGTAGCTGCTGTGATGAGGAGGGTAGATGAGCTCGGGGGTCTGAGTAGCCAGGCCGGTGCACAGAGGTTCGTGGCTGCTCAGCACAGAGGACAGATACTTGGCCTCCTCTGTCAGCTGCTTCACCTCCTTCCTCAGGGCAGCGTTCTCCTTCTCCAGGTTCTCACTCTCCTGGAACACACAGGGGCAGTGTTTGTTTATTAGTGATACAAGTGTTTGTTACTGTGAGGTTAAGTGTGTGAATGACATTAAAAGCGATATATGCAGCAATATATCCTGTTTCCATGCAGTTATTTTTGCACGTTTTAGTGCTTTAACAACAAATCACAGTATACTTCCAAAGCACAATATTTTGTATCTATTTATTAAATACTGTCACTGTGGGTCCTTACTGTCACCATACAGCAATGTATTTGCTGTATGGATGGCAATGTCTGCCCGTATGTCTGTCTGTCTGTCTGCCTGCCTGCCTGTCTGTCTGTCCATCTGTCTGTCTGCTTGCTTGTCTGTCTGTCCGTCTGCTTGCCTGTCTGTCTGTCTGTCTGTCGATCTGTCGATCTGCCTGCCTCCCTGTCTGTCTTTCACTTTGGTCCTGACTGATATTTCTTAACAGCTATTGGATGGATTGCCATGAAAGTTTCTACAGATATATTAGGTTCCCCAGAGATTGAATCCTGCAGACTTCAATGATCCCCTGACATTTGTGGTTTTGATTGAAATTTCTCCACAACTAGTAGATGGCTTGTCTGGAAATTTGGTACAGACATGTCCCCTTTTGCAAAACCAATGACTTTCCTATCAGCTTCAGCTGTACTTTGCGAATATTTGCAAATGTGAGCATGCTGACTTAATACACTCTATGCATGATAAGCATTAGCATTTTAGCATTGCTATTGTTAGCATGTTAGCACCGCTCTATCTACTTTAAGTACACACTGTACAGCTTCATAGAGCCATTAGCATGGCTAGACTCTCAGTCTTGTTTCTGTGTCCTGGCAGCCATTTTTCCATTCAGTTCAATAGGTTCTTCACACAAGCTATGTGAAGAACAGTCATGCTAGGAAAGAATGTACTGTATATAAGAAGAATAAGTGTAAACAGTTGGCAGTAATGATGACTAAAATGTACTTTTAAAATGAGCTAAAACAGTAGTATGCTACTTTGTTTTTGTCCAGAGTTACTTAAATCCAGCTGGTAATGCAGGTGAAATTGGATTGCATTACCAGAGAACAATATCATAACTTAAGTAATAATTAAAGTATTGTTTTTCTTTTCATACTGAAATAAATGAAGACCAAAGGTTGCTCGGGAGTTAGTAAAAACACAATAAATCTACAGCATGCAGCAGCCTTAGTTTAGCTTACTTTACGGTAAAGTATTTAAAAGATGTAGTAAAAGTGCATTGTCCTTCAACATTAACCTATGAATACTGATAAAAACACAAACTGCCTGCAGCTCACTGAGCACCACAATTTTATAAGTTGCCATTCTAACATGTTTAGATGGTACGTACATTTTCCAAAACAAGTTCTTCTTCGGAGATCATATAAGTAGAGCAAACTATTCGCGAGTGGTTGAAAAAAAAAACACCTTTTTTGTGTGGGAATAGCAGGGGAGAAAATCTTCCACTTGGTTAATGAAAAGGTCATCACACCATGGCCGAAAGATTATAATACTGAGCTGTGAGTCCTTACTGTCACAGAACCTTTGGGCAAACCCCTGTACTTGCGTCACTTAGCCAAATACAGCCCACTGCTATCGGCGCTTTACAAGAAGTGACTGCCTTTTTCTCCCCTCCTGCCCACGACCTAAAATTTCAAGCTCATTTACACAGAAGAAAAAAATACTACTGAAGAAACAGGAAATAAGCCGCGGTGTCATAGAGAGGGAAAATTCGCCTTCCTGTTTATCAAGTGAGACGATGACAAAAAAACCACAGAATGCTATGTGGTCCCCTGGTGTTCTCTGTGACTCTGACAGGCTTTAAAGAGATTGATACACCATAATTCATGGGAACATGATAACAAATCTCTGGATCTACTTCTGCCTCCAGTGTGGGTGTTTCTTAAGGTCAAAATCTCTTCAGTTTATCTGATAAAGTTCACAGTAACAGCGGCTCTAAAAACATCAGAGTACAGTACAGCACAAATCATCTCGGCCTGAACGAGGAAGTCACAGATAGTGGATATGTTGTCAGCGTGTTGAAATGTGTGCTAATGTAAGATGTGACAGCATGTTAGAGTTACTGCCAGTTACAAGGATCCATAAGAAAGAGACCTGCTGCACACACGTGTCTACAGATTTAGCAATGCCTAAATTTGAGTTGAATAAAAGTCCCATCTTGTGCTGAGTCAACCAAGTAAAAGCTGAACACTGACTACAAACTATCACACGTAATGAGCTGCATGAAAGAATAATGGGGGCAACAAACAAAGCACCCGCGCACTCAGAACACCCTTCTGTTATCATATTCAATGATGCAATCTCTGCTGCAAAAGGGAGTGATTGCCCACACATGCTAATTTATTCCTTAAGCTTCTGCAAACACACAGAGCAGCATCCAAGTGTGCAGCCCAACAGAAGCCATGACACATCGCCACATGGTCAGGTAATGTTTGGTAAATATAGTACTAACCCGTTCCTGGAGGGTGTTGATCAATTGATCAGTTGGCAGAGCATTCAGGCTACACAAACATCATTACTCCATACACGGTACCCTAACTAATGCTGTATCTTTCAACATCATTTCGTGTGTATATATAATCTGATGTGTAACCAGCATTGCAGTACAATAAAGCTTTGACACAATGATGGCGTTGGGGCTAGACATTAGGCTTGTGTATACATCCATCTTTGCTAAAACTATGCAGTACTTCATCAAGTAACATTCATTTTTACATGAATACCATGTTATAGCTTCTGTTTTTGCTTATGTCTCTGTGGCAAATGCCTTAAAAATTAGAAGTCAGTGTTAAAATGTGTTGCTTCTGAGTATGTGTGTGGTGTATATTGCACAGAAATGTTTTCTCACCAAGTGCAGGTTGTCAGCTTTCTGAGTTTGCCTCATCCTGCTCTTCTGAGCAGCGATCCGGTTCTTCTCTCTCCGCATCACCTTCTTTGCATCATCTGAGGAGCTCTGATGAAAATACAAATGTCAACAGTTAATGTGTGTGCAAGGACGTACACATCAAGTGGCAAACTGACTGGCACTGAGATGTTTCTGAACCTGAAAAAAGTTGAAGATCGTCGTAGTTTATGCTGTTGGCTCTTGCTGGTGGGTTTATGTGTGAAATGGAAGCGGCGTTCGTTTTAATGACAGTTTGACAGAAGATGGGCTTAACTTTACACTTCATGTGAAGGGCAGGGTCGGGGAGTGGCTGAGTCATCGGTTAGGTTTAACGCACACCCTGTTTCATGTCCTGAACACTCAATTTTCTTGGTATCGTAATAACTAATCCATTTCAAAATGCTGAGTCAGTTGTACATCAAAGAGATAATAAATTCATTATCTAACATCTTCTGATTGTCCATTAAAGTATTGCTGAAAACCCCCAAAATAACTGATAGTGCCAGATTGCTTTATCCACCTAAAGTTAGGCTCCCAACTTGTTTCATGTATAACAAAACAGCATTTGAATGTTTTATATCCACAGTGCTAGAGCAACAATGTGCAAGAAAGCAGCACATGTGAAACAAGACTCACGTGCAGAGAAATGTACAGTAGGCTACCAACTTAAGACACACTCTGTTCCTGACAGCTCCCCAATCATTCACAGTTTGAGATGAGACTTGTTAAAACAAAGGAATCCCACAACTTAGACGAGTGATACATTTTGCAATTCACAAAAACGTACACTGGAAGGTAGTCATGCCTGCAGCCCATGTGTGCATGTGAAACACTTCTGAAAAGCTGTGAAAATAGCCAACAAAGACAGTCTCTTTGATAGGCTGTGTTGCTGCCCACTAACCATGCATCAAAAAACTGCATGTAATCACAGATTTAGGAGAAATGTGTAGCGTCAGGATTTGTATTTAATCTATAAATCTTTAGTGTAAATATGTACCAAGTAAACTGAAGTGTATTATTGAGAAAGTATACATAGAAGTGCACACTTACCGGCCTGCTTCCAGGTGATGGGGACTTGTAACTTGTGTCATTGCTGTCAGAGCCCTGAGCCATAGCCAACTGCAGCGACGGAAACCGTATGTCTTTGTCCACTTCTGCTTTGTGTTTTTAGTATGTGTGTGTGTGTGTGAGAGAGAAAGAGAGAGAGAGAGTGAGAGAGAGAGAAAGAAAGAGAGAGTCTATGTAGCAGAACGGGTGCTGAGAAGAAATTGGCTTAATGAGTCTTTCTTCCCTCTTTTCTTTCCCTTTCTGTCACTCCTCCTTCTCTTTCACTCTCTTGCTCGTGCTCTCTCTCTCTCTCTCTCTATCTCTCTCTCTCTCTCTCTCTCTCTCTCTCTCTCTGACACGCATACTGTCTGCCTAATTAGCTGTATGTGATGTGGCTTCTGGTAAGAATCTGGGTAGTTGCATTAGACTGGAAGTCACATGTCTGATGGAAAGTTAAAGCACATAAGGTAATTTTGTAAACTCCAGAAAAATAACATATTGGGGGGGTTTAAATTTCAATTTCAATAAATATGGGTGGATATTACCAGTGTCAGAAAAAGCTTCAAATACTTACCTACAGTAGGTGACTACATGTAAAAAAAATAATAATAATTTCATGTAGAAATTAATAATTAGTAGCAGCACAATTAAAATCAAATAAAAAATAACTTTACCTAAAAGACAAGATATATTAACTTTGCTGTAACCTTTTTCCACGTGTGATTATGTGTGTGTGTGTGTGTGTGTGTGTGTCTGACAGAAATGGGCATTCCCACTTCCTCTTTTTAAGCAGTCACATATATGTTTCGACCAAATCCTCAAGAGACAGCGCATCCTAAAAGTCCACATGGATGACTGAGTTGTGAGTATTTACACACACTTCATGGTAATTTCCAGATATGTACCACGCTTTCTTGCTCGCCACCTAGCAGCTGCAATAAGGTGAGGCTATGTCAAAGGACTCGGGGCTCCCCAAAACCCCACCTAGAATTCCCTTGTTGTCTTTCACTCAAAATGACTCTCTGTGAAGATATTGGGGAATCTTCTAGAAAATGTACAGTTTGAGGAGGTTACATTACTGTACACGCATGGTATGACACCTACTTCACCTAAAAGTCAGGGGCGACGACTGCAAAAGCTGCATATGTGACTTCTTGTATCATTTTCTTGTTTACCTCCATCAAGAGGTAGCATTTGGTGATGCAAGAACAAGATTTTTTCTTGTGAGAAAAAAAAAAGAATCAGGACCAAAACAGCTTTGCTTGGCAGAACAGTCCTCCCACACAAAAACATGTTCTACCATCACAGGAATTTTGAAGAGCTTGGGTAAGGCCAGACATTTCTAATACTTGGCATTTAACGCTGTCCAAAAGAGTTGAGACTGCAAAAAGAAAAGAAGAGGAAAGCTGATTAGTTTAATTCTGCTTTAACCATGACACAGACACAATACAGTACAAATATAGAAAAACATAACAAGTCTACGACTTTGACTTATTGCAGCCTAATTTCTGTATCAAGCTTATTTCTAAACCTTATATGACCTCAAGGTGCTAAGGATCGACAAGTGTTGGGCTCCTCAGAAACTGCACTAAATAAATCACAGTCATTAAAAATGTTGAGTGGATTGTGATAATTTTTAAAATGTGTAAAGTAAAATTGTTTGTTATGTGTTTGTCATTTAATCATGACATTTTTCAGTGATCTATAGGTGCATTTGTGAGCTATTCCATCTGGAGATTATTAAAACAAAGAGAGATTTTTGCTCTCTTTTAATTCTGCTGAGCAGTGAGAGTTTGATAGCAGCTTATCACAAAGAGTTCAAGCTTGACACACTTGCTCAGACACACTTGAGTCAAATTAAGTAGAGGTGACAGCTGATAAGTACATTAGCAGCCGCTGTCAACAGTAGTCTCACTTCTTCTCGCTTAGAAAAAACCCTGAAGGGCCATTTATTTAGATAGCAAACTGTGATGCCCTCATTTGTGGTCTCTCTTCCTTGGAAATGACTGTGGGAGGATTCTAATAAGCACCGCATTATTGAGGGAAAGTGAAGAATCGTGTAGACGCTGATGACCGTAAAAATTACACTGATACACGTATAGTGAGTTTAATTATATGGAACACAGTATTTACTTCAAAACAAAACACATGAGTCATTGTAGCACAAGTGTAAAATCCAGTCTGTGAAAAGTTGACTCTTTTTTTTTTGGCCAGTCTTGATAAAGTCAGCATATGCAAGCTATAATCAGGAGATATACATGTACTGCACAATATTAAGTATTACGCTGATATAAAGTTATTTCAACCCATCAGATACAGATACATAGTTTGGTCACTTTGCAAACTAATGCTGAAACAAATGGCCATTACCAGTGGCATAATTTGTGGTCAACCACAAATGTCACCATCAATGTTTGTCATTTAACAAAAGGATGTGGCCCTCTGTTACTGTGAGAAACAAATTGGTGGTAAATGTTCGGCTTTACATAGTAGTTAGGTTTAGAAATATACTTTTGGTTGATCCTTGTTTATAAATGATTTAAGACACACGTACGGGAACACTTCTGACTCTGAAGCCACTCAAGTTATTCCAAAATGCTGTATTGTTTGCATGTTGCATCAGTTTGAGGCAACACTTCCTCATCAACTGAGAACATCCCTGAATTTTGGTTCACAATGATCCATTTTAAAATCTGTAATTCTGTCACAACCAAATATCACCTGTGAGATGACAAATTATAGATGAAGTTTATAAAGTTATAAAAGCACCAGCTACTGGGACACCTAGATTTTAGTCAGTCTGATTATGAATTATCAAATCTCTATTAGGCCTATAATAAATACAATTGTAATGGTAAATCATTTGTATCACTGTCTGTTGATTATTTGAATGAACCACAGTAGGTCTTTTGTTTACAGTTTCCATATGTCACATTTCAGTAGAATGAACCAAAGCACAGATAAAAGCCTATAGATTGTTATACTTTGTCTTACAGCATATTTCAACTGATCGTTTGCTTGAAAGCCTTTTCTAGTAGTTTCGGTGCGCCTTTTACTTGGCTCCACCTACCTCAAGTATTCAGTATGGTTGGTGTAGTTGCAGGTGTCCTCCAGGTGGAGGCAGTGTAGGACACGCAGAACAGCCGGTTTGTGAGGGCTTTTCATGAACAAGAAGATTAAAAAAAAACTGCGGTGTGATGTAAAGACATCAAATTTGAGTGTGGGTTGTGCCAGTAGTTAATAGTAGTGAAGCTGTGATTGCAAAAAGACTGAGTCCCGCTGTATTACCCAGGCTGCACTACAGCGTCTATTCACAGGCGCGATCCCACTACTGAGCGGCACGGGGGCTTTGACCTGCTCCGTTTCCGACCTGGACCGGTGCACCCCTCCTTAGACGACCTGGTGATCCCGGGCTCCCCCAGGAGCACCATATCGATACCGAACTTAGTGCGGACACCCGATCGGCATAGTCCGCTGCAGCTCAGAGCTCCTGGGCTCAAACGGTCCGCCAGCCTCAGCCTCCCAGTAACTTGGATTACAGGCGCGCGCCACCGCACCCGGCGAAAAATAGACACACTCATAGGGCTTTTGACTTG
Source organism: Sander lucioperca (assembly GCF_008315115.2). Classification (NCBI taxonomy): domain Eukaryota; kingdom Metazoa; phylum Chordata; class Actinopteri; order Perciformes; family Percidae; genus Sander; species Sander lucioperca. The sequence goes on from NC_050191.1 coordinate 17,850,595, forward strand.
GACTATCGTGACGTCATCACAGCGCACGCTGTAGCGGCTTGTAGTGGCGGGATTTAAAACTACAGCTGCAGAGATGAAAGCTGATAAACCGAAAATATGCACTTATGTTTATGCCTGTTTGAATCATATATTTTAAATTCTTTATTTTGTTTTAGCTTAATATACTGTATCTACTGTATGTATTGTGCTGATCTGGCTCTTTGAACCGTTTTCCTACATCACTCTCTGTCCAGTCTCCCTGGTACACAGAGCAAATCTCTAAATTCACCAGAATAGATTCAAACTTAACTGTGGTTATTGTTTTAAATACAATTAGGTAAGAAGAATTGCTTTTGCTTCTTCTACATTTCTCAAAAAATCACTTGGTGACCTTTTCTTGTCCTAGTTTGATATAGCAAACAAAGAGTTTACATTAAAAAAGAAAGAAATGAATAACCACAGAGACTATCAATATTAATACTTTCCCACCTTTACACCTCCATCTTGATATTACACAAACCAGCATATTACATGGTTGTGATTCTCATGTTGGACAAATCGAGTTTCAGACATTTTCTATACTGTTGTTGTTCATGAAATTGCTTTCCTTCAACAGTAAGGTCGAAGGAAACAGTCACATCGTATAGCTGTAGTGATGAAGGCTCCTCGTCATCTCAAAGCCTAACTGGATGCGTTTGTAGATGAAATATAAATCTTGACTTAATAAATGAAGTCACTCATACAGGATATTCATCATGTCAGCATCTCATGGTTTATCCAATGTTAACAGTGAATCAAATATTTAAACGTATTAGAAGAAAATGCATCCTGTGTGTTTTTTTGTTGTTGATATAACTGCTAATAGTATTGTTTGGTTCTGTGCTTTATCATCGGCTATGTGCTGCTGCATGTGACTTGAGCTTATCCTCAGGTACAAAAGCTAAACTGAACCACTCTCCTCACTGACTCAGTCATTACTGTATCAAAACATTTAAAAAATGATCATCAGTCAGTGGTGAACATCTGCATGAGCCAATGTTATTAGGAACATGAGATAAATAAGATGACATAAGTTTAATGTTCATTGTGGAGCATTTTAATATTCAGAGAGCATGAGCAAAACCTTTTTTTTGTTTCCATACAAAACTCTTAAAAATCAGTCCAAACAATACATTAAAATGAAATGAAACAACAGTTAAATACTGAAAAGAAGAATGAAAATCTGCAGACAGATACAGAACATCTTCCATAGTTTCACATGTTAACCATCAGCAGACTCCTGTTCCTGGACTTTATGAGCTGTGAGGGAGAAAGACAGACATCATATAGTAAGTGCAAACAAACATGATATAGATGATGACATTACTTAAATCATTGCTTTAATTTAACATTTATTTAATCGTTTTATTGGGTGAATACATTCCCTTATACATTAGTATACATTAGTTAAAATCTTTTATGCAGGAGATACTACCATCAACAATGTCAACCATATGGAATTTAGTATTACCCCCATCTGCTCACCTGGTCTGTGTTTTCGTCCACTTCAGGGCATGTCTCGGAGGCACAGATGTGGTCGGGTGGTAGAAGGTACACCCAGCTCGTTTACACTGTGCCGCGAAGCGACAGGGCTGTAGATAAGAGGAACAGAATTGAGAAAGTCAGACTGTACCTTAGGGCCTGTGCAGAATGTCCTGACTTTCAAATAAAAGCACTTCCCCTTTAACTAAATCCTACATTCATTGGAATTACCAATATAGAATCAAGACACACGCAAACGTTACCTTGGGATGATAAAACGCACAGTCCATCTTCTTGCACTCTGGAAAGAAGCGGCACACACTAGTGGTTTGGACTGGCTGCACTGCTGTAAACACAAAGAGTCAAGTTCTTCATGTTGGTGCTGTATTTGTGGAATGTTAATACACTTTTATTAAGCTCTGTTTGTCTAAACTGTCTTGTCGGCAGAGAGAGATGCTGAATAGTGTGCAGAAGAATCACAGATGCAATGAAAGAGTACCTGGCCTGGGCGGAGGAGTAGCTATGCTTCTTCGGCTGACATGAGTGAAGGGACAGTCTGGCTTGGTGCACCTGGCATCGTATTTACAATTGGGATGCACGAAAAGGCATTTATCCCCAAACTTGCAAGTGGGAAAAGTCCTTCAGAAAAACACAGAAATCATGAGCAATGAATAAGTGAGTGTTGAGCGATAAAAACTCCATTATTATTTCTTCAGTTTATTAACAGAAATACTCACTTGCACTGTGTTGTAGGGTGATGGTACATACAATCATCTCCACTTTTACAGACTGGCCAGAACTTGCAGCGCTCCATCACCTTCTGTTTCTTTAAAGGGCCGGCATCCTCTTCCGCCATCTCAACATCCATCACATCATCTGTCAAAAAATTGTAGTTAATGTGTATTCTTTTATATTTTTTTGTCTGGCTGGGTGGTATGTTCATGTTTCAAGTTGTATGTTTTGTTAAAATAAAAAAAAATAAAAAATGTTAATCATAAAAAAAAGGACAGAATGTAAACCCTTAACTGAAGCACACTGTGTTTGAAATGTGATATTAAAATAAAGCTAACTTCTTGTTATTGCAGTATTATCCCTAATTACAGTAAACAATTATTGTGATGAGAACTCCACACCTTCTGGTAATGTGAGTCTTCCCTGTAGTCTGTGAAGGACGCTGACTTTGGGCTCCCTGTTGCCATGGACGGTCGCCTCGGTGACCCTTGTGGGCGGTCTCACATCCTCCAGCTCCATTTCACAATCGGCAAGATTTCCCAGCGGGCTCGGCACCCCATCTAATGTCACTATGAACTTGGGACTGACAGAGTCACCCTTCTCCTTACTTATGGAGAAAAGAAAAGAGAAAGGAAAATATTTGACAAATGTTCATGTACAATTAGAAAGAGATGAGAGTATTTACCGAGATTGTGTGTGTGTGTGTGTGTGTGTGTGTGTGTGTGTGTGTGTGTGTGTACCTAGCCTGGACAGTGCGTGGTAAAGCAGACTGGACTCCCCCTTTGACCTGAGGATGCTGCTGGCTTCTGGCTGTAGGTTCTCCCAGCTGCAGTGGACTCATTATGAAGGAGCGGGTATCAAATGGCTTTGCCTCAATGCCTGCAGTGACCTCGACACCTAGAGGTGCATCACAAATGCAGACATCCCAGTGTATTGCATCACTGAAGACAATCCATTAGGCATCTTTTGCGATATTTATCATTAGCTGCTACTTTTAAAAGACTCACCATAGTCCTTCTGCTCTCCTCTTTCACTGCTCTCTGCTAAGTCCAACTGGAGGCGTGAAGCTAAAGATCTCGCTGGGGCTGGGAGGAAAACATCAGTTAAGTAATCCGGGAAGTAAATACTGCATTTATTTTTTTAACATTAGTTTATTGTGATTCTGGCTTTTGGATGGTAGGGTGTTTAAAGCATTTTTTAGCAAAAGGCAATCCACATGCTGTAGTAATTCTACTCTCCACATACCAGGTGTTCTGGAAGGAGGTAGCTCTGCAGAGGTGTAGGCCTGAACCCTGGGGGCCAGGCTGTGGAGATGCTCCTGGACCAGCTGGATGGCTGCAGTCATCTCTTCACTGCTGGCCACACGAGTACGAGGTGCCACGGGAACAGTCTGCCTCTGTGGTACTGGAGGGGGAAAAGAGAGAGGTGAATGTAAGAAAGTGATAATGGCAACTGCTTACCTGCAATTAAATGACAGAACGTTCAGGGTAACCTGTTAAACATACTTGTGGGGTAGGCTGTAGTTTTGGTGATTGAGTCCTGGGCCTCGGAGATGGCCTTCAGTATCAGATTCCTGTTGGCTTGCTTGGCTGGAGGGAGAGTAGGTCTGAAACATAATACACCACAGTAATAAGTTAAAGCTGAACTCAGCAAAGAATGTCGGCTGTCAGATAATTTAAGATAAGTCTGTGCTGGTGGCGATGGCACAGTGGAAAGAAAACATTACATGGACACTATATAAACATTCATCTATGTAATGTCATGTTATTAATCACTTATATTAGTCACTTTCATTTGCTGTTTATATAAAAAAAAAGACTGTCTATTTGCTGTTATTTATTTTTTAGTAAAAGTCAATCTTCACCTATTTAATTTTGCCTGGTGCTGGTCAGGGATTGAGTTGCTGGGTTTTCTATGATGTGGTTTTGTGTTGTTGAAATGTAATAAACGTTAAGTCATAAAAAAGATAAGTCAGTGCAGTTACTTTTTAGAGACAGTGAAAAGGTCTTAAATGAGAACTCCTGCAGTGTAAAATATGGATTCTAATTGAATGCAAATACCTAGAACAAATCACATTTGCTACATCATTTTGGTTAATAACAGTGAATTACAATCCTGGCTTGCCCTCTAATTTGAAAATGTATACCATATATTGCAAAATATGACATGATGAGCAAATACTGACTTGCGTTCTGGTTTGGAGGGTAGGGACACTCTACTGGACAGGCCTCTGCCTCCATAGCCTGTATCTTCCTCTTCCACATCATCGCTGTCCTCATCTGCTGCTCGGTTCACTCGCACCACTGAACTCGCTACCGGCGCCTTACGCTTCCGGGACAGCTCCTCCTGCTGAACAAAGACAGCAGATCATTAATAATACAGATCCATACCTACAACTGTCTTGACAGTCTTGTCAACGGAAAGTTGCTCTTATCGGATCACAGTACCTTACTGGATCCGGTTCTGGAGGTTCTGCTGCTTCTGCTGTCCTGCTGCCTTGAGTGAGAGGATCCTTCGGAGGGTCGACACATGTCTGCAGAGCTTGCTAATGTAAACTTGCTCTGACCCGGTCTGTAGATTTCAGCTGTGGGTCTACTAGCTGCGCGTGTTCGACCATGGTTGGTGCCTATTTCTACAAGATCCTCAGCGATGAGGTCATCGTCCATCTCTGGTTTGATGTCAATAACGGCCTCTAAGGGGAGTGGCTCCATGAGGGGCTTAACGGTAGAGGTAAGTCGAGAGGAACTCTTCTCCAAGCTAGCTCTCCTGATAACAAACAGATATATACAAGTGTTTTTACATTTGCAGTGCCTGTCATGTGTGCTGTTTAAGACAATGAACAGTAAACAGTGAATGTCAGCACATGAGGACAAGAACAATTCTAGCTTTGCATTAGGCACCTGCTTTCATGAGCGGAACTGGAGACGCGTGCTTCAGTCCTATCAGAGCGTGAGCTGGACACTGTCAGCACCTTCAACTCCTCTGCTCTGCTGTCCTCACTTAGAGATGAGCGGCTCTTCCCAGCAACAGGACCACTGTCAGACTGGAGCTGATGTCCACTGAGGGATGCAGGCTCTGTAACAAGTAGGCAAGTGGAGAAAGAAAACATGAGATTGTCTAAGATACTAAAACTACAGGCTGTGTGCACTCAATTATCCCTTCAGCTAGTTAAAAAGTGCAGAAAATCTGAAATGCATTCAACATAGTCTGACTTACCGACTGCAACCGTTCTTAACTTCTCAAGGACACCCTGTAACCTAAAATCAATAAACAAACCCATGTTATGGCTAAAACAGATAGAGAATGAGAATAATTGTATAATAAGTGTTATGGGTAGAAAGTGCATGTTTCTTTGGTAAGTTTCAAGACAAACAACAGTATACAATTTTAATTAGATAGGAAATATACGCTGATTTGTCTGTTTTCCTCGTACCATGCTGTGAATTTGCTAGTGTTGTTTCCAAGGAAAAGGGAGAGATCGTCCGCCATCTGTTGGGAGGTTTTCTTGTTTGCTACCATCACCATAATATAGTCGGGAAGCTCTTCATCTAAATCGGTAAAGACAGGAAACACATACGTTACAGCATGTAGCGTTACTGTGTGATTAGAGTATAAAATCCCCGACTACAAGATCTGCGTTTTATTTACGTACCAATATATGCACCGAGCTCCTGAAGCTTTCCCTTGATAGCAGCCTGAAACAGACCAAAAGTACAGTACAGACTATATTAATGTTATCGAGCTAAACAAATGATGGACAGCATACTGGCTAACGTTACACAATATCATTGATATGCAAAATTACAAATACCAAACAACCGACTAAGTAGCGCAATGTATCATTATTACAGTATTATTACAAGTTTCCCAGCCGCTAACACGTCTATAAACCTGCCTGCTGGATGCGTTATCAAGTGATTTAGCAAACCCTGCCTCGGCCTTTAAAAATAAAAACCGTGTTACCATTAATGAGAAATTACGCTAGCATGCGAATGTTAGCTATCAACGTCCATGCTACACTAGCCTTAACCAGGCTTTAGGTCCGGAGCAAATCACTCATATACAGCCCATAATATTACTCACTCTTATTTTCTTGCTTATCTCTGTCCCAATCTCCATGCTTTTCGATTTTTCAAGTAAATAAGTTTAAAAAAAGAAGCGACTGTTTTCAGCTGCACTGCTAACGAACAGACAAATGTTAGTGACGTATGATCACGTGGCTAAAGAAGGTAGCCGAACAGGGACAAATCAAGGACAAACCGATATTGACTTTTTTTTTCTTCCTGCTCTTTTATTTTTCTTGGCTTAACTTGGAAATTAATATTTTAAACAGAGAAATATTGCAAAAGAAATTATCATACCACAGCACACTGTCAGCATTACAGACATAAGCTTTCATCCGGCATCAAATTCACACAATCTAAAAATATAAAAGTTAAAACAACATCTTTGTCCTAAAGAGCCACATGCTGCAGCAATCAATAAAAGAAAACGAAAAAAGAAATGAAATCACAAACGCCAGTAGATATATGCAAAATAAGTATTTTTTTTTTTTATCAAGTGAAGTTACATAGGGGAGGTGGGGGTGAGAATTGAGAAAGATCAGATAACAACTGTGTGTTCTACAATATTAAGCCTCATACTTGAGTACTGCATCCACAAGATGGCGAAAGAGACCATTAAGAACACACCATTCAAATTGTGAATTAAATCATAGTTTGAAAAACAGATAGTACAGTATTTCAGTCTTAATTCTGTTAAACTGCCAATTAGACATTGTACTTCATCTTGTTTAATCTCTCCAGTTTTTAATGGGCCACATGTAAAGGCATTCTGGGGGGTGCAAGTACAATACATTTGTGTTGCAAGTTATAGTGAAGAAAAGAAAATCTATGCTTTGTATGAAACACGTATGTCAGTGTTAGAATTTAAATTTATTTTCATTTAAAATAACATTAAAATGCTGTATTTTACAGCGTGTGTCTTTGACTTTTGAATGTCCATAGCTGTATGATTTCCCTCAGATATTATTTCCTGTTTTGCAGCCCCTCAATGCCAAACAACAATGACGGGAAGGATCTTGCTCGCTGTCTAGACGAGCACCTAACACACTCTCAGCTGTCTGCTCCGTCTCTCTGTCTGCTTTGTTCACACTGTCTGTGTTAGTCAATGCTGATGCAGAAACTGTTTAATGTGTAGAAACATCAACTTTGTCTTTTTTCACAATCACGTTGGGCCTCAGTTATATAAGAACTGACACTGACCTCGCTTAACATTCCCGTAGATACATATATGAGTGCCATTGCTACCACAGAATGTTTTTTTTCTTTAAATGTGGTGAAGTACACTTGTGCTCCAACGAACTGAGTTTTACAGCTGTACTTTATGAGAATTTACCATTTGCATATAACCACAATGAGTGTGGCACATGCAATTTGGTCTTAAGTTTTGTCAACCTTTTTTCAGTATTGCTTTAGAAGTTTAAGTTAAACTAAGTCAATGAATTAATTCTCTTGGGAGTAAAGGGTTATTCATGCGCACAAAAGTTTCTATCGGCCCCACAGGTATATGCCGGCATGAAGTGATGTACCTTCAGGTCATGTCTTCTTGTAATGCACTCATACTTGAGCCTAATGGTCACTTAAATAATCTGTCCTACACACCACAATGTACTGTAGTTTCCATTTATCGTTAGGAGCAGGAGCAGACTAGTTTCCTTATCTGTTTTCTTTGGGAATGAAAAAGAACCTTGATTGGTCCTGATAGAAACCCTGGAGTATGGCAGAATCGAATTCCACTCAGGGCAGAGAGGTGCTCTACTGTATCTCATTGTTGTTCATTTCCAGAGTGCTTAATATGATCAAGGCAGGGGCAGGACCTCTGCGGTGACCCCTGTAACAATAGTATTGCAACAACATCCATCAGCAGAGCCAAAACAGCCCGTGTACTGTACCTACCATCACACACAGCCAGTCTGCTCTGCTGCATGTTTTGAGGCATGGTGCTGGTTTATTTTTATCATCCAATATGTACGCTCTCCTGTTTAACAGTACTAAGTGATTTTGGTGCAGCGGCACACCAGGTGCATGCTGTATTGATCATTACATAGGCCTTGGAAATATAAACATACTTATCATCACATTATATGATCTTAACATGCTAATTATTTCTTGCCAGGTGCAGCTATGTGCAATCACTGTTAGCAGCTTCATAGATTTAACCTTGTCATCAACGTGAAATTGCCATGTTTGCTCTCACCGTGCCGGTAGGGACCTTTAGTCAAGCCTCAGCTCAATGATGGTATTTTGCAACCCACGCTGTACAGAACTGCTGGACTGTTGCTGGACAAATTAAATCAACAACAACAACAAGACACAGCATGTTAATTAGTGATCTTAAGAGATATGATGTACCTTTAATGAGCAGGTCCTTGAATTGTGTGTATCTGAGTTGTGAATGTAGTTTGGCAATAGAACTGAATGAATATTTGTTAAAGCGGTTGACAATTTGGCAGATCTACTGTACATATAACAGCAAAAGCAAGACAGGATGATGGTGCTACAACCGATAGTAAACTTAATGTGGATGTCCTGATATTTGACCATTTCTTATTTTGTATGCTTTGTCACTCCTGATATTCTAATCAATTTTCTTTTCTTTTTTTAGATTTAAGGAACTTTTCTCTGTACTTTTGTTTGAATATAATAATTTTGACATTCCAGGTGACAGATACTGCATTTGCATGGGAATGTTGCCAACATACCAGAAGCATAATATTAGAGTGCAGTTTGAAAAACAGAAGTTTTATGTTAATTCCAACACCATCTGTACTGTATGTATGTGACCACAAATCTGCTATCCTGCGGCTGGCATCCACTCCTACACAGAGCACTGTGGTAATCCTACTTCCCTTTTCTTTGAAATGTTGTCATAAACGAAAAGACTTCAGTTGTGAGTCAGCTGATAAACTTCTGTGAATTCTTGAACTGCAGGTGCTGTGATGACAACAGTTCTGCCACCATCTTCCTGACCCAGAGACACAGTGAAGTCAACTCTCTCCTCCCTCTGAAACCTCTTCACCATTAAGGAAAGTAATACTCTTTTAGTGTCATGTTGCAGTTTGGATAAGTCAAGATCCTGCCTTGAGGCTGGAAAGAGGGAAAACAAAGGAGGGAAAGGTAGATTACAGAAAGAAAAGCCTTCAACAAAGACGTGCACAGGAAGATAATTCATTGCACCTGCTCTGACAATGTCCAGAAACCTAATACAGGCTTTCCTGGACAAGATGACACCTGTATGAATGAAGCTGCTGCAGCTGGGTGTTGGCACACAATCAAATTTTCATATTGCACACACACACACACACACACACACACACACACACACACACACACACACTGAGGAAGACTTGTAAGCATGCAGAGTCACACTGTGGAACAGCTGCTCGGTATTGCGTATCTATCTTTACTTGAATTTTGTGCATTATGTCAAAAGAGAGGTTGACTAAGGACAACATGTGACTATACAACCACATGCTAAAGGGTTAACCCAGTTTTGATTAACGACATTTGAGCAGCGAAGCTTTTACTCATTAGTCTGGCAAGGAAGTGAAGGCCCATAAAGATTTACAGCTGGTTTAATCACTGTTGCCAAACCTGCTGGATTTTCGTAGGAGAGATTTGGTGGGTCACTGCAGAGTCTGGATGAGTCAGGGTTACACGGCTGGCAACATTTTCAAATATCCATTTTTGTGGTGTGTGGGAGAGCAGGTCAAGGGCTTAACAGCATATTTAGAGAATTATACAACCTGGAAAGGGGTCTACATAGTAAACTCCACTCCAAAGAACTTTGTGAACTCTGCACTGCAGTGTGTAATATGTGAACTCAATCTACATTTAGTATTAATTGGCCATCAAGAGAGCAGCATCATTTGTGGGGACTGGATGTTTTTGTTTCCTCTTTATGAACTTTCTTTCTATTTTTTTTTACACACAACATCCACCCACACAGACTGGGTATGTTTTGATAGCTTCTTCAAAAGCTGATCTGAGCTGAGAATGAGCTCGTTCTTCAGAACAAATCCACATTTTTCTTTTATACTATCATTATGATCTGAGTGCAGATGATTTTTGGGATCATATGAGGACATAAATTAAACGCAGTATTATTTGATACTGATACTTAATATACTGATGTTTGTATGCTTAATATGAAGCTGCACTAGTTTAGCATAAAGACTGGAAACATGGGGAAACAGCTCTTGGCTCTTTCCAATGGTAATGAACTCTTTAAAGCAAACACCTCTAAATCTCGCTAATTTCCATGTTATATCCTTTTTTAATCTGTACAAAAATGTAAGTTTAAGAAAAAAAGTAAAGAGCCAGGCTAGCTGTTTAACCCTGTATCCAGTCTTTATTCTAAGCTAAGCTGACTAGCTCCTAGCTAACTCTCAGCAAGAAAGTGAATAAGCACGTTTCCCAACTATTCCTTTAACATTTGAGCTAACTGGATGTGTACAGAGGTTCTCATTAATCAAGTAGCAAATGTCGTCTTTTGATTTTACCATTTTTTCCACACACAGAAATCTATGGTTTTCATTTTATTGCTTAGCTTGTGTTGACGCTGCAAGCCCAATAAAAATGTTACACCACCATTTTTAAAGAGATAGTGTTTAAGGGATCAACACTTTTATTTGCAGAGAAATATGCAAGCACGCATTTATAACCAATGAAAAGTACATCTGACAGAAGGCTGTTAGAAAAGAAAAATTACCATGCAACAGCCCATGTAATTAGGCTTACATAGAATTTAAAATCAATAAAAAATGGATGGAAGATTTAAAATGTAATGTCTGGGAGCACAATGACACAGAAAGTAAACATCATGGACACCACTGACAAATATAAATGCAGTAGTTATAGTCCTAACCCACATCAAGTCTCGTGAAAAAGGAAACCACCAGGTGCATCTGTTATGTTTATGTGGAAAAACATGGCGTGAAAATTCTGGTAATTTTAAGTAGGCTACAAGTGTTAATTAGAACTGACAGGAAACCACATCTTTACATATCATCCACTCGTTCAGTTGTTTTTCTTCTGCTGGCTGCTCCTGCAAACTGAAAATGCATACTATTAGGCCATCATTTACTCTGAATCCTTTAATAATTAAGTGTCATGTTGGTTAATGACAGCAGTACTATCAATACAGTAGGTCAAAGACATAGCCAAAGTACAAGATCCTTTCTGACCTTGATGTGTGGAAAAATCAAGGGTCCCCTGAGTTAAAGCTGACTGATGTTACAACATTAAAGGTGTATTAACTTTCCACATGCTTTTCCCTCTGGGACATGTTTTAACCCCAGTCTGGACACTACAAGCCTGACTTGTGCACAGTTTCTTGGTACATTCGGTGAGAATATGTTGGTCTGAAACAATGGCAATAGCATGTTTAGTTTACAGCTACTCAAGACACTTCTCAGCTGAAGCCTGTTAAAAACCTTCACATCTTGGCACGCTTCACCGAGTCATGTAACAACCTCCACTGATTGCATTTGCAGCTGGTTGGCTTTAACAAGTGCATTTTCCCATTTGAATAGACAACATATGTGGAGGCTCTTTGTTTGCAAAGATTTTTCTTTAGAATGTAGCTTTCAATAATACTTTTTATTTGTCTAAGGGCCTGCCATTTGGTCCTGAGGTTCCTAATATATTACTCAGTCTCAAATAACACTTCAGGAGATATATTCCAATATCATCATCATCAAGTGTAGTTATCAACATTGCTTTTTAAAGAACTGTGATTTTTTCAGTCAACATTAAGCCCCAGGTTTTCTTTGACCTTCTTGAACAAAGTCTTTCTCTCACCCTCCTACTTTATGAAGCACATCACGTTCAGGCTATTTTGACTAATAATCTTCTTACAAAGACAGAATACGGGAGAGCCATTGTGGTGGATGTGGTGTGATTATGTGATGGAGCCAGCTGTGTGGCTGTTTGGCTTTAATTAGAGTATTAGCGGGATGCCGAGCGGTGCTTTTCATCAAAGGACCAAAGGAGGGAGAAATTTCACAATGAGATCCCCTGCAGAGCTAGTTTATCACTGATGTTGATAAGACTAATCTCCTCTATGAATGTTGAAATATAATATTCAATGAAAATCGCATAATAATTAACATGTTGCTTTTGAATATATTAGAAGACATTATTAAGCTGCAAAGATAAATGGTTATTTTTCTGTTCATGGTTAAGGGTATGGGGTCTGATGATTCTTGGTTCACCAAAGTTCAACATGACCCTTGTTTCTGCTTTAGCAAAATATTCATTATTATTACTACTACTACAGTTTTTCAATCAATGGGTTTAGCAACTTCTGACATGTTGATCACTTCCTGAAATTTCTGTTTTGGTTGCATCTGATCTTAATCATCCTAATCTCTTTAAACAAATTCTGCACATAATCGCTGCAATGGGACAAGATTTTGGTATCGGAAGCGTTTTGGTTTGCGTTTGTAGTCTGTTTGCAGTCCGAGTATTATTGACCAATCAAGTTTGAGGGTGCTTTGGTTGCATGCAGGTAAACAGTCCGTGTGGAGAGCAAAAGAGAAAAGCCAAAATGCAATCTCGGAACCCATTGATTATCGTCTGACAACGATTTAGCTTGTTATTAGCTTTTTTTTAAATATGTCTACATTTATATGCAGATATCTGTTTATAGAGATAAGACAAAATGTCGTCTGGACTTAAAACACCAACAAAAAGTATCGACTTGGACTGTGAATAATGCAAGGAAGAGAAGGTTTTGAAACCCAAGCCCCAGGAAGAATGGCAAGCTTTGATGCCAATTTGACATAGTGGCCAAACAGTGGAATTGCAACTACTGAGTCCATGTGGCCCAAAAAGTTGAAATGTTTTGGCTTCATGTGCCTCTGAGCAACTTTCAAAGGAATGAACGGGTCCCCGTCTCCAACGCTGTATCCAGTTCTCTTTAAACATCCAGCTGGAACCCCAGAAATATTGTCCGTTGCTTGCAGAGGCTAAATCGTCATCAAGCCAGCGGTAGCTGATGGGTTCTGAGATCATCCGATCATTCTGACCTGTAACACTCTGAATAATAAATCACTTTGGAGATCCACTTACATTTATTACATGTATTACACTTACACCCACGTGGACATTTCCCTACAACAGTAAATAGTCATGTTAGGTTGTGGGTGTGAAATGTCTTATTGTAAGTGACTCAGTGTGTATACACAGAGACATTTCTTTAAACTTCCAAAACCACTGAGCAAGAAGCGGTTACTACTAGTATTCTTCCATGTATTTAAACGTCTTCGTGCGCCTTGGTAGCTCACCTGGTAGAGCAGGCGCCCACATATAGAGGTGTACTCCTTGACGCAGGTGCCATGGGTTTCACTCCGACCTGCCGCCCTTTGCTGCATGTCATTCCCCCTCTCTCTCCCCTTTCATGTCTTTAGTTGTCCTATATAAATAAAGGCCTAAAATGCTCAAAAAACGTATTCTAGCATCATGTGCATACTCTTATCAACTACTAAATATTGAGCTTTTTTCTCTCCTCATAATCATCTCAAACTCTAAAGTCCTGTCTGATAACTACCTTTTCTACATGTTTTATGTCAAGCTCTACATGCCAAAATATTACAGCCTATACTTTAACAAAATGCTTTTCTATTGACTGTTGACATATAGACCTTCTAGCAGAGCATCACACATTACCTTGAAGTCAGACTGCTAGTCACTGTGACCATTTTATGTAAGAAGGAAAGGGTGAGAGTGCTCCGTAAAGTGACCCAGAGGCTGCAATGGCTGGATGTTTGACAATGGTTGTGATGACAAGACAGATGGATTTAAACTGATCTGGAATCCCACAGATGTTGTGGACTGTTCAAACAACAAGTTTTTTTTAAATGGCAATTTTGCGGTTATGGCCTCCAGGTTTGTACTGTGACTTGTCCTCTCAACTCACCTATCTAGGACCATCATCTACATAGCGCCACACCTGCACCAGCACTAACCTCTTCCTGCTATGGCTCTCTGTTGGTAGGAGGAGGAATATGGGGATTCACATCTTTGTAGTTATTTTTTCGGTACCGTTTTGAAAAAGTACAATGTTAAAACCTTAATTTAATGCTTTCTTGTTTTTTATTTCTATATACTAATTTCCCATTCCACAAAGGGCAGCTGGTTAAAAGAGCAAGAGGGTAAAACCAAAAAAAGAACTTTAGATATAACTTTTCTGTCTCTCTTAAGCCCATCTTTCAGCACCTTCATTGCCCTCGTACCCCCAAAGGCCTGTAGCTATAATTATCTATCTAGTGCGCTGTGAATGGGGAGCAGCCTAGGTTTCCATATTAATTACCTTTGCGTGAACTTCACTGCTGGTGTTACTGCATGAATAAAGCTGTCAGACACATTACACCTGACGGGGAGAGGGGAGGCTAACACTGAGGAGCTGGATTTATCTCAGAGGGTTAGACCAACCTTGGGAGATTATAGGTGCTAAATGATGAGGAACAGAGTCTGATGACGGACAAGTTTTTCTTCTTCCACACGATACAATGTCACATAAAAAAACATAGGGATAGTTGATTTAATAACTTGCTGTTTAGTTGGATTTCTGATTAAATCGGAACTTCCTGATCAACGCCATACTTTTAACAGGGGTTTAAATAGTGAATGATTATTTTAAATGACCATTGTGAACAGCAGAAATGACTGTTTCCTATAAAAAGTGATTTTATGCAGCCAAATTAACAGACACAACGTGAAATCTGCCAGGGATTTAAATAATGTCAGCTCTTTGCTCTGGATCCCTTCTATTTTTGATAACACATTTTTAAAAAATTATTCAGAAGCTTGGCAGCATGTCATCCTCAAACTGATAGTACACATTGGCCTTTGCAAATGCAGCAAGAGCTCTTGCTGGCCTATTTTTGATATGATATTTTCTCTTATGTTGTTACAAAGGTCATTTCTAAACAACATATTCTGATATATAGGGCCATAAAGCATGTCTCTCTTGTCCCCCTTATTCATTTGTCCTGGTCTCTTGTTCTGAAAGAAATCCCCCCAGGGATAGTCCAAAGAATCTTCTTCAGCTTAATCAATTTTAAGGGACTTCAGTGAGGAATTCCTTTATTAGTTTGTCACAAGTAATCAGTACATAAATCAGGACTGAATACCTACTCTGGCTGTAGAAAGATAACAAACCATAAAAATCCCATTATTATATTAAAATAACATTTTGGATTTTTGGAAATTAAGCATTATTATTCGCTGGTTTTGATGTCAAAGCATGAATGTTTATAGCTGAGGCCATGAGTCTTAAAATTGGAAATCTCCCAGCCAGCCCTCACAACATGTGAAACTCATTGCGTGAAAAAAGATGACAAGATGCTCTCTGGCTATGATCGATGCTTTTATAAAAACAATGTTTCAAATGTGAAAACGTATTGTGAAAGAGGCCACTCGTAGGGGTGAACCTACATCGAATTATCACGCAAATCGGCAGCTTTACAGAGATTTATAGCGACGGACCCACAACTTTACTGTTTTAAAAAAAGAAAAGCACTAAAACCCATTTGACCAGGGGTTTCCAACCTTTTTTGTGCAAGGGACCGGTACATTCATAAAAGAAATTCCAGGGACCAGTTGTCAATTTTAATGCCTCAATTTTAAGATGCATCGTTTTTAAACATAGGCTGTTAACTGTTTTGCACAGTGCTTAATCTACAGTGGTTTTGTTAGCCTACTATGGACTAGGTGGCATTAATGCTGAATATACCAATCTATTTCAACTTTCAGACCAGTTCATAAAATGTTTTCCCTTTCTCCCATACAATACATATTTCAAAAGCAACTCACATAGCACTCACTCACTCACCAGCAGGTGTCGGTAATGACAAATTGTATGAAAATACCAGCCCATTTCACCTGTCAAATCTCTCCAGAACCACTAAAGACAATCACTTCAACAGCAACTCAGTGTTTTCACTCACCAACAGGTGACAACAAAGGCTAATTGTATGAATATAGGCCTACATAATAAGAGCCCATTTCAACAGTCAAACAGTTTCAGAAGAACTACAATAGCAACTCACTGATTTCAGCCAATCATTTCTAAAAGTGTAAAATTAGAGATTGAGCTTTAACCACAACAAAAAATACCAGACCAACAAGAACAAAACTATTTCAATGTGTGCATGAACTGTTTATTGATATTAGCCTACCGTATTTCTAGCTGTGCACAAGACAAGCATCTTCCTGGGCTTTGATAAAAAACATATATGCATCCAAAACAATGCACACAAATTCCAGGATATGATCAAATGAAATTAAAAAAAGGACCAACTTACCTTGAGGGGCCAGACAAAGAATGGTTCAAAAACCCCATGAAAAAACGAGGTAGAGATGATGTGACCCTGCCCGGAGGAAGCCCGGGGCCCCCGTCTGGAGCCAGGCCCAGATGGAGGGCCCGTCAGCGAGCGCCTGGTGGCTGGGTTTGCCACGGAGCCCGGCCGGGCACAGCCCGAAAAAGCTACGTGGCACCTCTCTCTCCAACCCATGGGCCCACCACCTGTGGGAGCGCGGTCACATGGGTGGCAGTGAAGGTCAGGGGCCTCGACGGACCAGACCCGGGCAGCAGACGCTGGCTCTGGGGCCGTGGAACGTCACCTCTCTGTGGGGGAAGGAACCGGAACTTGTGCGGGAGGTGGAGCGCTACCAGTTGGATCTGGTGGGGCTTACCTCTACGCACAGTCTCGGTTCTGGAACCATACTCCTGGATAGGGGTTGGACTCTTTTCTTCTCCGGAGTTGCCCAGGGTGTGAGGCGCCGGGCGGGTGTGGGGATACTCACAAGTCCCCGGCTGAGCGCCGCTACGTTGGAGTTTACCCCGGTGGACGAGAGGGTCGCCTCCCTACGCCTGCAGGTTGTGGGGGGGAAAACTCTGACTGTTGTTTGTGCGTATGCACCAAACAAGAGCTCGGAGTATTCGGCCTTCTTGGAGACCCTGAATGGAGTCCTGTATGGGGCTCCAGTAGGGGACTCCATAGTTCTGCTGGGGGACTTCAACGCGCACGTGGGCAATGATGGAGACACATGGAGAGGCGTGATTGGGAGGAACGGCCTCCCTGATCTAAACCAGAGTGGTTGTTTGTTGTTGGACTTCTGTGCTAGTCATGGATTGTCTATAACGAACACCATGTTCGAACATAGGGATGCTCATAAGTGTACTTGGTACCAGAGCACCCTAGGCCAAAGGTCAATGATCGATTTTATAATCGTTTCATCTGATCTGAGGCCGTATGTTTTGGACACTCGGGTGAAGAGAGGGGCAGAGCTGTCAACTGATCACCATCTGGTGGTGAGTTGGGTCAGAGGGTGGGGGAAGACTCTGGACAGACCTGGTAAACCCAAACGGGTAGTGCGGGTGACTGGGAGTCGGAGGGGCCCCTGTCCGACAGACTTTCAACTCACACCTCCGGCGGAGCTTTTCGTGCATCCCTGTGGAGGCTGGGGGCATTGAACCCGAGTGGACAATGTTCAAAGTTTCCATTGCTGAAGCTGCGGCGGGGAGCTGTGGTCTTAGGGTCTTAGGTGCCTCAAGGGGCGGCAACTCACGAACACCGTGGTGGACACCGGTGGTCAGGGAAGCCGTCCGACTGAAGAAGGAGTCTTTCTGGGATATGTTATCCCAGGGGACTCCGGAGGCAGTTGCAAGGTACCGAAGGGCCCGAAGGGCTGCAGCCTCTGCCATGAAAGAGGCAAAGCAGCGGGTGTGGGAGAAGTTCGGAGAAGACATGGAGAAGGACTTTTGGTCGGCACCAAGGTGCTTCTGGAAAACCGTTCGCCACCTCAGGAGGGGGAAGCGGGGAACCATCCAAGCTGTGTACAGTAAGGATGGGACGCTGCTGACCTCAACTGAGGAGGTAATAGGGCGGTGGAAGGAGCACTTTGAGGAACTCCTAAATCCGACTAATACGCCCTCTATGGTAGAGGCAGAGCTGGAGGATGATGGGGGATTGTCGTCAATTTCCCTGGTGGAAGTTGCTGAGGTAGTTAAACAACTCCACAGTGGCAAAGCCCCAGGGATTGATGAGATCCGTCCAGAAATGCTTAAAGCTCTGGGTGTGGAGGGGTTGTCTTGGTTGACACGCCTCTTCAACATTGCGTGGAAGTCGGGGACGGTGCCTAAGGAGTGGCAGACCGGGGTGGTGGTTCCCCTTTTCAAAAAGGGGGACCAGAGGGTGTGTGCCAATTACAGGGGTATCACACTTCTCAGCCTCCCCGGTAAAGTCTACTCCAAGGTGCTGGAAAGGAGGGTTCGGTCGATAGTCGAACCTCAGGTTGAAGAGGAACAATGCGGATTCCGTCCTGGTCGTGGAACAATGGACCAGATCTTTACTCTCGCAAGGATCCTGGAGGGAGCCTGGGAGTATGCCCAACCGGTCTACATGTGCTTTGTGGATCTGGAGAAGGCGTATGACCGGGTCCCCCGGGAGACACTGTGGGAGGTGCTGCGGGAGTACGGTGTGTGGGGGTCCCTTCTCAGGGCCATCCAATCTCTGTACGACCAAAGCGAGAGCTGTGTCCGGGTTCTCGGCAGTAAGTCGGACTCGTTTCAGGTGAGAGTTGGCCTCCGCCAGGGCTGCGCTTTGTCACCAATCCTGTTTGTAGTATTTATGGACAGGATATCGAGGCGTAGTCGGGGTGGAGAGGGGTTGCAGTTTGGTGAGCTGGGGATCTCATCGCTGCTTTTTGCAGATGATGTGGTCCTGATGGCATCGTCGGCCTGTGACCTTCAGCACTCACTGGATCGGTTCGCAGCCGAGTGTGAAGCGGCTGGGATGAGGATCAGCACCTCTAAATCTGAGGCCATGGTTCTCAGCAGGAAACCGATGGAGTGCCTTCTCCAGGTAGGGAATGAGTCTTTATCCCAAGTGAAGGAGTTCAAGTACCTTGGAGTCTTGTTCGCGAGTGAGGGAACAATGGAGCGGGAGATTGGTCGGAGAATCGGCGCAGCGGGTGCGGTATTACACTCAATTTATCGCACCGTTGTGACGAAAAGAGAGCTGAGCCAGAAGGCAAAGCTCTCAATCTACCGGTCAGTTTTCATTCCTACCCTCACCTATGGTCATGAAGGCTGGGTCACGACCGAAAGAACGAGATCCAGGGTACAAGCGGCCGAAATGGGTTTCCTCAGGAGGGTGGCTGGCGTCTCCCTTAGAGATAGGGTGAGAAGCTCAGTCATCCGTGAGGAGCTCGGAGTAGAGCCGCTGCTCCTTCGCGTCGAAAGGAGCCAGTTGAGGTGGTTCGGGCATCTGGTAAGGATGCCCCCTGGGCGCCTCCCTAGGGAGGTTTTCCAGGCACGTCCAGCTGGGAGGAGGCCTCGGAGAAGACCCAGGACTAGGTGGAGGGATTATATCTCCAACCTGGCCTGGGAACGCCTCGGGATCCCCCAGTCGGAGCTGGTTAATGTGGCTCGGGAAAGGGAAGTTTGGGGTCCCCTGCTGGAGCTGCTACCCCCGCGACCCGTTACCGGATAAGCGGAAGAAGATGGATGGATGGATGGACCAACTTACAGTCTGATATCCAAATCAGCGAGACCCCAGGGATTGCTTGGCAGCCGCTGAGCATCCAACTCACATTTCTTTCTTTCAAAAAACTCTGTGACTCTGAAGTTTTGACGGCTTCATTGTTTCATTGCGTATTTCACCACAAACAACACACAATGGATTTGGCGCCAAGGAATCATCTGTTGCCGTGAATCCATGAGGCATCGTATTTACGATGGAAGCTTGACTTGGTTTTCTTTTCCTGCTATTTTCTGGTTGGTAATCACCCTTTCTTATTCTGCAGCAGTGCGCAATGAAACGGGCCATTGAAGTTTGCTGGCCCCTGCTCACCACTGCACCTATGCTGTACCTGCCACTTCACGGGCACCGCGCTCTGCGGTCCGGTCAGATACATAAGTCCAGAAGCAATAAGTCGCTAAGTGATCACAAGGCTGCCACTCAAAGAAATACATTTTGATGCAGACTATTCATTGTTTGTCTTTTTGATGAAATACCATGACTGTTATAGCACTTAAAGCACTTTAAAAAAGACAATTAATAGAAAAAAAACCAAAAGAAGACCATTATTCTGGGAATATTTCAAGGCCCGGTATTAACGGGTCCACGGACCGTTGGGAATCGCTGCACTAGACTACTTGATCAGCACCACACGGTAGACAGACCAAGTTAAAGACTAGTGAACATAATTGGAGCATTTAACAGCTAAAGAGACAAATATTTCCCTTAGGAGTTTTTTTTATATACAGTATATTATAAATCAGGTTGAGGTAAAATATAAATACTGTGAAAGTATCAGAATCTCAATCCACAGAGAAATGCACACAGCCCACATTCAGAAACTGTGCCTTTAAACGAGCCGTCAGGACTTCTGTACGGTTGTGATATACTATACTACATATATACCGTAGGTGGTAAGTGACCCCGACTGCAATGATGGTGCAGAGAGCCCAGAGCGCAGATGCGGAAGACCCAGAAACGCTGAACCAATCAAAGCAGACAATGTGTTTTTTGAACATTAAAGCATGTAAAAATGTTCTAGTAGAAACTCAAAATACAAGTATCAACCTGAAAATGAGCATAGTATGGGACCTTTACGTTTTAATGTCATGGTTAAGAAAATCCTGTTTTTGTGTGCTTGCACACGTGACTCTTATGTTTATTCGTATGTTTGTGTGTGTGTGTGTCTGCGCATGGTCCTTGTGTGGCCATTATTCTCTGTGTCACTGATGGGAGTTGAAAGTTCAGCTTAAATGCGCTGTGAGAACACCTCAGGCTGTTTTCCGGGGAATTTTACAACCATCAGGGGTCACAGCTTTGTCTAATGCTCATGACACATTAGCAGGTAATTACAGACTACATATTCTGCAGCTGTATGAAACATGCCTATGCATAAACACACAATTACATTTGCAGTTATCATACTGGCCGGGAAAGTGTTCATGTGTAAGATTATTTGTCTGTGTACATTCTGATCCATAAAAAAATGCACGGTAACACTTTATAATAATGGTACATGAATTATCATGAATTAAAAAGAATGAATTCATTCATGTAGTACTTCAAGAACTATCAGTAATAGCCACAGATAAATAGTATTTTGTGCATGAATTAATGCAGGAACAATACGTTAATTAATGCATCAATTATGGTATTTCAATTAACATGATTTCTGATTTATTAATGATGTTCATGTCTTTTTCATATGTAAATCTGTATTTAAAGTGACAGACTAAAAAACTGAATTGTAGTGTTGTAATCATGATTAACTCAACGTTACTTCTTCATTACTTCATCATGTTTGTGGCCCTTTCAAATAAAGTGCTGACCTGGTCCACCTTTAACATTAATAAGATATGATTAGTGGTGGCATATAAAGCAATCATCTTTGTGACCCCTCAAATAAAGTCAGCCCTTCTGTCTATGGGACTTCATCAAGAAATTTCAGGTGTGCAAACACTAAGAAGTTAGTAAAAAGTAAAATTTATATCAATATCCTACTTGGGTGAGCATTGTTCTCAGGCATTACAGTTTGCCTTATGTTGTAAAGCAACTTTAAAATGCATCTGCAGTATACTGTATTTCGTGTAAATTTAGTGACCTCAGTATCATTTTGCCAACCCACTCATTTAATTCTTAATACGTTTAATTTTACGCCACCATTAGCCTATATCCTTGACATTCCACTTCTGGGATTGCTCCGGTGCCGCACTATTTTACAGCGGCTCCGTATGGAGAGTAGTGATTGTGATTGGTTTAAAGAAATGCCAATTAACCAGAGCATGTTTTTATCCCATCCCGGAATGCTGTAGGGACTATCCAGACCCTCCTCCACTGGTCTGGCAAAGCGAGACTACGCCACCATTAATCATATCTTATTTATCAATGTAAAAGATGGACAAGGCCAGCACTTTATTTGAAGGGCCACAAACATAATGAAGTAATGAAGAAGTAATGTTTAGGTAATCATGGTTACAACACTACAATTCTTCAGAATATATGTACACTGCTGTGACTGGTCAGTTTTTTTGAAGAAGACATGATCATCATTCATAAATCAAAAATCATGATGATTGAAACACCTTAATTGATGCATTAATTAACGTATTGTTTCTGCATTAAGTCATGCGTGAGATACTATTAATCCTTGTACATTACTGATAGTTCATGAAGTATTACATTAATGAATTCATGCTTTTTCGTGCATTAAGTCATGCATGAATTCATGATAATTCATATACCATTATTATAAAGTGTTATCAAAGCATGTACACAAACACTATGTTTGGACATGTTTAAATGAAATACATTCTTGAGTGGTACACATGTAATCTTTGGTCTTTGATATGAAAGGTAAGAAGAGAAGGGTTGTTTGATATTGTCTTCAAGTTGCCCATTGAGTTCTTATCATGTTTGGCTTTGTCTACCAACCCAGCGTCGGATTACTCGCTTCACCATATGACTATATTTTGTGTCTTCAACCTATTTCGGCATCGACTTGGCAGTGAATATAAGACAGTGTACAATGGCTAACCTGACAGTGATCAGTTCCATGGGTTCAATTTAAGATAACAATTTTATCAGCCATATTTGTCTGTGAAAAGAGTCTGAGTTATGATTTTTCTTCTCACTTCATCCACACTTGTGACAGACATGTGGGGTCTTGATCAACATACTATGGATCCACGATGCAGACAAATGTGAGTCAGGGGAAGTCATCACCTCAATCTTGACCCAGTCTGGCAACAACAGAATCAGAGCACTCATTGTATGTCTGCTTCCCATGGAGGAAACAACTGTCAGTATTATTCACTGTATTTTAACCTCATCTATCAACACGTGCCGCAGGGCAATAACAAACGAGGGTAGGATGACTAACAATGGCACAGAAGGCAGATTCACATCTGTGCCGTTTTCCTACCTGAACTGAAGAATAAAAGACAGCACTGTGATGAACTGATGACACAGTGCATGCTGGGATTGGCACTAACACCCTCTGTGACCCTGAACAGGATACGAAAAAATGGATGGATGGGAACTAAACTATAAAATCCAGTTGGATTCTTATACTGGAACTGACAAAAAAACGTGTGCAATTCACTATTCTACATTGTACGCTGTAACCCTTAAACCATTGGACGCCATTTATCACAGTGCCTGTTTTGTTTTTCTGGATATGGCACAGAAATATGATGTCCAAAAACGCTCTGATAGGATCGATTGTTTTTCCTTTGAATAGCTGAAAAAATGTAATATATATGCAGCAATTCAAAAGAACTTTAAACAGGGTACGTTACTACTGGAATCAACTGAAACACAACTTGAACTTAGAGACTCATTCTTCAGAGGGACTTTAAAGCTTTACTTGCTAACATTTTTAACAATATTTGTAATCGTTTTAATTAATGTGTGTATGCGTGATGCCTGCTCTGTGTGACTCGTCTTGTCGTTACCTTGTGTATTTAATGTGTTCTCAGGTCTTTCTCTCTCTTTATTACCATGCAGACGTGCATAAACTGCACATTCCAGAGAATATTTCACTTGTGTCACAACTGATCATTACATTGCTTTTTATGTCAAATAAAACAGATGTTGGTCTGATTTTCCCCTGACATTTCCTATGTCAATAAACAGTCAATAAGTCAGCAGATCTTTTGTCCCTGAAGTTAACATGAACTGTGGTTTCCTTTTATTCAGCCACAAAATGTGTCACAGGAGTGAACAAAATCTGCTTTGAGCCTGTGGTGTAAATCCCCCCTGACAGGACTGCTGAGATAGCACTGCTGAGATGGCTTTGCGTCCACAGCGACGCTCAGAGAACTGCCTGCCTCTCCGTCCACACGGCAACAAAGCTCATACAGCAGGCCTCGACCAATCAGGACGCTTCAAAGGTGACAGGCCCGGACCAGGTCTTCCTTTGCTCTCTGTCGCTATGGCTGCTGCGTTTTTTTGTTTTCCTGAGAAGAGTGACAGAGAGATGGAGAGGGAGACAGAGAGAGAGAGAGAGAGAGAGAGAGAGAGAAAGAGAAAAACATTTCTCATTCAGAGAAGTGCAGTAAAGCTTGCATAGAGTAAATATTAACTAGGCCTATAATACATTCTCACTTGAAATATACACATGTGCAGTTAAATCTGTTAGTAGTTAGTACACACGGTAGGTAGCCTATTGTGGGATAATTGGTGATAATTGATGAACGTCATCTGAGTAAAGTGCAACCTGTTAAGAGTTTGCACTGTCCTACTTGCATAGATACATATTAGAGGCTGCAAACTTTCCAGAGTTGCTAACTGTCTTTGCCTTTATGCCTGCAGTGCTTGCAAAGCAATTAAGTCTGCATGGTAAAGCTGGAGTGTGGAACTTTTACATATAAATTAACGTCTGTTACATTCAAGCTCTTGCCAAACGAGTTTACACAATGCTGATTAAGCCTATCACTGCCAGGGAAAGCTCTCTGTATTTCGCAGTATACCCAAGTTGAAATGTCTGGAGTCTGTGGCGACATTGCTGTACTGGCGCAACAGAAGGATGCGTTTCACCTCAACTTGCCAGAGCTAAAGGGGGGAGGAAGGTAGCAGAGACCATAGAGACGGAGCAGCAGCTAGGATTTATGGCAGAAAATAGAAAAAGAAGTGTCCAAGAACAGTTTCTGGAGTGGATGCTCCAGATAAAAAAAGAAACTCAGCGTTCAGAGGAATGATTAAAGTAAATAAAAAGTGCTCCTGGGGGTGGGGAAGATAAGCATGCATGGACAATGTTTGTGTAATTACTCTTACTGCCAGAGGACACCCATTATCATTCTGTCATAGGGGGAAAATGCTCTGGCTTGATTGTATTTCTGAAAATGGCAAATGGCAAGTTTTGACTATATCAGTAGTCAAAACTTTTCATATGGCCATAGATAGCAAAAGGGGAGGAGATTTCCAGGTGAAATACAGGGCTAATGACAGGCGTTTACCCACAGTGTACATCCGGTGAGTCAGACTAGCTTTTAACTGCCTCACATCATTTATTTCCTACAGAGAATACATTCAAATTAAAATCAAACAACTATGAGCTATTGCATTTTTAATCCTTTTTTTACAGACTCTCTAATGCACTAGTTTAATAGTGCACATAGAGGCATCTTTCAAGTTCAGCCATGCTGGTGCACTTACATAATGAATTACTGCACTGAAGTAGATCTTGGACAAGAGCCTAGCAATGACTGAATCTTAATAATGCTTACACAGTAAAAGAAAGCAGTAGATTTCCTAAATGCAGAGGGTATGTTGTTAGGTTGTGTGTTGTATGGCATACATATAAAAGAAATCAGACCAGTCAAAGCTCTGGACAGTAACACATCAGCATATACTTAAAACCATCCACTAATGCTGTTTTTGAGGGCCTGGTCTATGTTTAGATTTGAGACTAATTGTTCACCAAGTAGTTATCCTCGATGTGCAGAGGTAGATAAGATCTGTGAGCAGTGAAAGAGACAGCCAGTCACAATGAATTTATTGTGTGTGTATCCTGAGATGACCTTTATTCTCTCTCTAGGTGTGTGTATTATTGCTGGAGCCTGTTGGAGTCCATCTGGGTGCTTGGATTTGGTTGCATCGATCCATGCCAAGAACAATACTCCTTCCTCCTGTGGCCTGGCTATTCTGCTGGCATCACTTCACTACTTCACTCTCACATAGAGTCTTGGCACCACACCCTGACCAATTAAGAGAGACTGTCAAAAAATATGAAGCCACTTGAGTGTGATAACCTTTGGTTCTGATAATAAAACTTTTTATTCCTTTGTCTGGTTCAAACAAAGAATCCGTGGCGAGAACAACTGGTGTTAATGAAACCATTTAAATAGGTAATTGTAAAAATGAAGTTTACAAAAATTACTAGAATTCTCACCTTTCTCCTGCCAAAACGGACATGATTGAGTGTGAATCAACCTGACAAAACAGAAAGTGAGAGAATACATTTTCCACAAAAGAATTATAAAGGTGTCAGGATTGAAAACTGCCAGGAGTGTGACACTAAAATCATAGGTCAGGTGGTGGACGAGGCTGCAAGAGCTGCTTTTACCTTCAGTGAAGATGTTTTAGTTGCCTTACCAATTAGTTCACCTTTTCATTTAACAAACCAACAACTGGATGTCCAATCCACCGTTTGCTAAACCCTTCCCCTGAACAGCAATTTTCCAATCAAAGCTTAGCAGCCGTAACTAGGCTTGCTTTGGATAGCACAAGAGCCATAGTGTCTGGAATGGATTACAGGGTGTGTTTATTTAAGCTGCAAACGTCTGGCTAACTAGCTTACTACCTGCAGTGACAGAACGATACTTCCAAGACCAAGGAGCATATCATTAGTTCGTGGGGTTACAGGTTAACGTAAAAAAGAAGCCCCGTTCATGCACATCCACCATGTATTATTTCGTCACTTTACAGATGCTATTTATTGTATTTGGGGAAGTTTACACCGTCCTTATCCCAAAAAAAACTTTCTTGTAAGGTTAAAAGTGACGTATGCAAGAACAAGCTAGTGATCTTACATTGTTGTTTACTTAGGACTAACTAGTCCCACACAGCATTACAAGAACAATGCTGTTTCTTTATTTTCTTCTAGTGTTCTACATCAACTGGTGAGGATGCTGAATTGCAACTTGAAACTGACTTGAGACATGCAGCTTTAGCCGTAGCTTTTAGGAATGTAGCCATCAAGTGTGTAAGCGCTTAAGTACTTAAAGCTATAGTGCATAGTTTCTATCTAACCCCATGAGGAATTCCAAGTAATGACAACAAAACTGTTGGCGCGTCCACATGATACAAGCCTTCCGTGATAGTACACAGCCCCCAACCCACCTCCACGCAGTTGCTAGTAGCCAAGGAGGATACGGAGGATTAAAAAAACATGATGGACTCTTCAGAAGGGGTAATTCTCTTCACTCGAGTTTCTGCGCACGAAAGTCGCCGACGCCACAATCTTCTGAACATAGCCATACTGAGAAATACAGAGAGAGTTGTGTGGAGCTGATAGTCTTAATTATCTTTATAGCAACTCATTTGGATATGGCTTGAATGTACTGTATGTAAAAACTCAGCTAGAGACTGCGTTTTAACCACTTTATGTACCTAAGTTAGCTTAATTAGCTAGTTAACTGCAAAGTGTTGGACAGTCCATATACATCTTAAAATATACATGACCATGCATTTTGCAAGTTGCCCACAATAGGCTACTTCCCTTTAAAAACACACACAATATAGCATATCATCATGTTTACAAGTGTTGCTTGATGAAAGCCTCTTCTCGGGAGTTCCTCAAATCACATGCCACTGCTGAGATGTAAGCAATTCACTTGAAACTGTGGTGGACCACATGCAACCAAACTCAGTTTGCAGGTAGACATGTCTCCTGCACAGTCCTAGTTCAGACAGCGTGGGTGAAGTGTGAGACGTGGTGTGCCAAACCATGTCAGCTGTCCTCCCCTGAACCACAGCAAAGACAATTCTCATCATCAATTAGAAGTTGCACTATTGGCACTTTCTGCATAGCATGAGTTAAATAATCTAATTTCATTTATAATATTGTTTATTAGAAATGGTCATCAAAAATGAATTATATAATCCCCAAAAACATAATCTGACTAACTAAATATACATGCATATCGGTAAATATTTATTAATTGCATTAGTTCTTCTAAAAATACCCTCTGTAGATTAGAATATAATTCTTGCTAATCTTTGACACATAGAGCCATGGTTAAGTGCTAAATCAAGTGCTCTGGATTGTAAATTTAGCTCATGTCCCTCAGCTGGCAAATCATCTCTTCACTCAGCTGAGATGGACTAACAAAACATCACATCACAGCGCTCTCCGAGTTTTCCCACGACTGCCTGTCCTCGACAGTTGGCCCTAACAGTTAGCGAGACAGGTGCACATCTTTCACTATGCTGTGCATTCGGTGTTGGTGCTGCTCCTCCATAATGACCTTGACTCATAAGTGAGCAGGGGGGACCTCTCTGTTTGCATTTGTAGGCATTGACATTATGTGTACATTGTAAAATTGCAGGACTCACTGTTAGCCTAATTATACCAGTCTATTTGCACAGTCTGCATGTGGAGGTGTTCACTCACTGTCATTGTGTGTTTTGTCTGGATCTTCAGTTTTGCTCTGAGGGATAAATATATCAAGGGTTATTAAGTCTGTTGCTATATGTACAACGACTCTGTAGATGAATAAGGTCAGGAAGTGCTTTATGTTCAGACATTTGCAGCTGAAACACATTACAGACTGCAAATCAAAAAACAAACCAAACAACCAAACAAAGTCATTGACTGCCATTTGAAATAAAAAAAATTCAAAAACATACTTAGCTTGCAGCTATACCTAGCGCAGCTCAGCCACTTGACTGACTTGGTGCTTCTGGCTGGAAACTAGAATCCTGTCCTATTTTTCTTCTTCTGTGTTACATTGCGATGGTGCAACTCGCCCATCAGGGCCCAACCTGAAACAAAAAAAAAGTGGTTTTGAAATTCAAATGATAGTTGGACACTTTGAAATGTCTGCACGTAAGGCTAGAGAACATTGTGTATACGCACATTGGAAACAATCCAATTTGGCATCAGCGTGCCTACTAGACCAGAGGGCAGATATTGTAACACCACAAATAGAAGATGTACCATGAGCCAAATGGAGCAAACACCAGAGCCTCTATTGTCCCAGCAGCAAACTTTACAAGACAACAAACTCTCAAACACATCCTTACTTTGGCAGCACACACACTATTGAGAGTGAAGCTCCTCTACTGAGAAGGAATCAAGCTGGAGCACCATCCCAAACACTCTGCCCAACCTGCCCCCCAACTGAAAGTTTTAACCTTGCTGTTCAAATTGCTGACTTTTCGACCTCTGCCGAAGTTTGCCTTGACCCCTGCACAAGTGCACAATGCCCCTGGCTTGGGCCAGATCGCATGCTGTGAATACCGAGAGGGTGGGTTTACTTATGGAGTAAGGCATGTCAGCAGCACACACATGAGGAGAGCAGCAGCTGCTGTGTAAAGCTGCTTGTTATGAGCCTGTGATACTTTCACATACCAAACTATCAGTGAGTATGGATATGAGAAGTAGCACGCTCAGGGGAGTGACACAGATATGGGTGTAACTGAATGTGTGAATGTGTCTCGTGTGTGTGCCAGTTTGTGTGTTTATGATACACAAACCATAGCAATGTGCAATGCATATAGATGCATGGGATTCTTCGTAAGATATGCACTGCATGTGCACAAGGGGCATGTTAGTTCGTGTTTCACTATGCTATTTACTTATAGCTTCTCAAACATTGCTGACACAACCTAAGTACACTGGTTGTGAAGTGTGTCCTAAGCAGATGTTACCGTGCACATGCCACTGTACCAGTAAAAGTGGGATTGTGTTATAAGTGTGTCTGTACATGTTTGTACAATACACCCTCCTCCACATGCTCCGGCAATTTAAGATAAGGTTGGGGGTGGGGTCTGTGTAACATTAGTTGAAAACACTGATGGAGATACGATGTCTTAGTAAGTCGGGCAGCGCTGGTGGAGAGCAACAGTGAGCAACAGCAGCAGTACATGGCCCTCTCGGCCACTTCAGCCATGAGTCTGAAAGGAAGCCTATGAGAAAACAAAAAGGGATGCTTCCTTGCCACACAGACCATTATAATGCAGGCTGTGATAAGAGCGATAACAACCTCCATGCCATGCTGTGCTATTCTGGGAGAACTGGGCTCTGGAAAAACAGGAAATCCCCCTTTGTTTTGTTTGGTGTTAGTTGTGTGTGCGTGCAAGCTTTCCTAGTGATAGTGATGGGCTGTGTCATACAGCTACATTTCTTTTACCCTGTCTTGTCAGCAGATTGGGATGTGGGTCAGAGGGTTATAGGGGTCAAGCATGGGGTTACAGCTGGTGCTCTGGATGTCTACACAGTGATATCGAGAAAGTCCTAATTTCTATAGTACCTTTTAAAAGTGACAGTAAGCATCACAAAAATAAAGTACAAAACACAAGAATCAACAGGGTCTACAGGATATACAGTAATGCTAAAAACAGGCTTAATTTTCTGGATTCAGTGCAAAATCAGCTGACTGGGGCATTACACTTTAGAAATCTGATGTTTGATCTGATAATCTGATCTGTGAGATGCTGTTGATGATCTTGGCAAGTTATTTGTTTGTAACTTGTAGTTTTTGTCATACCAGTCTTATTTTCAAGGGATCTTTCTCAAACCTGTGACAGTTTGTAAGAATTCCCCCTGCCTAACTGCTAGCACTGGTACCAACCTCTGTGTTTGTGCTCAGTTACATTACACAAAGCCAGGTTGGCAACTAAAGAAATAGTTATTAGACATTTTGGGACACTTTGGGAAACCATTACAATTAAATGGGATCTATGCTATAGTAAGCTCAACTATTACATCTCATCTGTTTAATCTGTACACAAACAAAAATGCAAATCTGTATTAACAAATTCTGTTTTTTAAGAGTGGGATAGATCTTCTCATCCAACTCTCAGCCAGAAAGTGAATATGTGCATTTCCCAAAATTCCTTTAATCACATAAAAAAAAAGGAAATTGCTTAGACAATTGGATACAAACATATTTAGTTTAAAGTATTAACCAATCAGAGCAGCCTAGGCTTTTTCGGGAGGGGGGGCTTAAAGAGACAGGCACTAAAAGTTTTAGACATGTTGAATACAGGTATATTCAGACAGACAGTATGTGTTTTTTGAACATTAGCATGTAAATATGTTCTAGTTGAAACTTTAAATACAAGTATGAACGTGAAAATGAGCATGATATGTCCTCCTTAATGAGACATTCTCTCATAGTACTCATGTACAAGTATCCTTGTGGAGTGTTTTTTTTTTTAAATTGCTTGCTGATTGTCAGTTGCTTTATGTAGAGTTGCTGATGATGCATTATTACCTGTATTTAAATACATGTGTGTCCCCTTAAAGCCAATGGTGTTGAATTAACAGAATGAGTTTGGTTCTTGCTTTTCAAGCTTGCTGTCCTCAACATACTTTTATTTTAATGCAGACAGACTAAACAGTCATGGCACCACAATGTTCCCTGACATTATCAAAAATCACATCAGCTATTTAGCCCATTTTGAGGTTTCTGTACTGTGCTATGTGTAATTATTATCATGGCATATTTCTTCTCTTCGTTTTGCACCTCCTCCCTCCTCCTTTGTCTCCCTCTGTGCGAGCGTGGAGTTATCTGTCAAGGAGGGGGAGGGATGCTCCAGCACCCGCCCTGCACTAATCCATCCCTCTCTCTTTAACACACACTGGCAGCATTGAAAGGATTTGTTTTTCTACGTTCCCTCCATCTTGCTCCGTCAATCTCTGATCTCAGGTTACAGCGACTCTATGTTTTCCTGTCAGCTTTGTAAGAAAGCAAAATTCCCAGCTGAGACTTTGGCCTGGACGGGGAGACACAGCTGGTGCGTTTAAACCCCAAAGTGTTTCCCCCTGTTCTCCTCAGCTGACACTGAAATTATAACCTGCCACAGACTTTTTATTTTAACTGCAGAATCAAAGTTGAAGTGCTTTTTAAATGTGAATCATGAACACAGTTTGGCGACAGTCTTATAAGTAAGTTGTTTATACATTTAGCACTATAGCTTTACAAAATTTGACAGCTGCTCCCACCTGATCCCCATATTTTATCACTGTATAGATAGAGGAGACTGTGTTATCTAAACAAAACCTAGTCCTGTACATACTTAATGTCTGTAGCTTTATATGTTTATACTGCAAATACTTCAAGGAAGCAAAGTACTTGGACAATCAAAAAATGATACATAATGGCTTTAGCCTGGTCGCTTGCATGTAAAGCTGATATACACCCAAGAAGATGATTTGTGTCCTGTGATGAAATGCTGGCCTCTCCGAGGGCTTTTCTCACCGCTGGGATGGATTCCTGCAACACTTGAAGAGAAATTCAATAATGTTTCAGTCTGGGTGTAATTTTTGTGTTTTTGTCCAATATGACTTTGTATATGATAGAATTTTCTCACCAGCTTTACACAGTGATTGGCCTGGTGGAGTTGAGGTACTATGCATGCATGGATACTCCAGGTATGTCAGCCTGCAATTTGACCAGGAAGTGGGTTTGATATGTTATGTAGTTTTCTACAATAGCTACACAAATTTCCATAATTTCTGTTTACTTTCAGACTCAAAGACAAGTGTTATATTTTTCAAAGCTGTAGGAGGCTCACACTACTTAATTGCCATTGTTGCAGAAGTCAGTGTATTGAGGTTGTGAGTTAAAGGGTTATCATAACCTATAGTCATAATGGACAAAAATATGACAATAACCCCCAGATTGCCCAATACTGGAATGTCCCTTAAAAAAGATTAAGCAGGTTACTGTAATATATTAAGCTTTCCTTTTACAATCCTCAAGACTGTGGCAAGCTCATAACGAGGACTGCAACTTTTAAGATGTCTTGCTATGCTGTAAGCATCTCTGTGTTATGATAGTCTCCGTGGACGGTGATGTCACACCCAGTGTTAGATAAGAGCTTGGAAAGTCCCATGTGCGTGACAGTCCAAGCTCATTTAAGAAGCTGTGTCACCATGCTCTTGTTTGTGGTCGTCTTTTTAATGCAGACACACATAATCACACTACTTGCTGCTTCTTTGCAACATAAATAAGTACTTACATTTGCGTATGTATTACTTTTTAGTGGCCTACCTCTTTCTAAACCACTCTGTGCAAACTGCACTGAAACCTGAGTCACCAAAGGCAAAGGCATAATGTCTCTCATATTTGTGTTTTCAATGCAGAGATGAGTGTGATCTTTAGCAACCACAACACAGGACCCAGACATGAGAAAACCTCATTGCCCACAACTTTCAACCAGATGATGCAGGCAGTGGTATTTACATCTATGTGAGTGTGGGAATAAAGAGGTGAGAAAGGTGTGTGCGTGTTACAATACTGATGTTTTGTTTTTACCTCTTATATGTTGTTTGACAAGCGGCTGTTACACACCCAAATTGCCTGGATTTAATCTCTGAAGCTATCATTATGTTTCTTGAATCTACAAGCTACTGGGTAGCTTTGTTTCACTAACTATGTGTGTGTGTGTGTGTGTGTGTGTGTGTGTGTGTGTGTGTGTGTGTGTGTGTGTGTGTGTGTGTACCAGCAGCTGGATGTCATTACTCATGTTTGTGTGTGCTCTGCTCAGCTCCCCTTTTGGCCTTTTGTAAGTGTCTGTGGAGCCAAAGGCTGTTTCCCTGTGCACTGCTGAGCAACCAGAAGTTTAATGTTCTCCACACGAAATATGCCTGTGCCAAGATGGACAAGCTCCCCATCACTCAATGTCGTGACAGTCAGCGCAAGTTTTATAAATAAGGCCTACACACAGTGGGAAATGTTGGCTTTTAGATTTGAAATGAAACCCTTTAAATGAGGAGCTCCATGTTAGTCTGCTGTCAGAGAAGTCACATAGGACTTAGTTAGCCTAAGTTACAAGGAAGATGTTCAGTTTTTGACAACTCTGTTTATGACCATGGGAAACTTTAAGCAGCTTGTAACAGCTTCTCTACTTCACATTTATGGTAGTGAGCCAGGCTGAGCGGTATGAGGGTTGGCATGGGTTACACCCATAGACTGTATATAAGGATGGATTACCTCCCACTGTACAAAAAAATGAAGGTAAAATATCCCAGATACGGGCGCTGCCATCGTGTGCTGGGGATGTCATTTGGAGCCAGAGTCTGCGCAGTAGTGATCATGGTGTGGAACGCGGGGTCAAGGTCCCGCCCATGCACCCACTGGACTCAGTTGTGAGCACATAGCTTTCAATCATGACGTCATCCACTTTTTATTAAAGAATCAAATATCTAATTAAAATCAAACTTATCAGAGAAATGAACACTTGAACAAACATCAGTGTGATAAGAACTACCAAACCCTCTTTTGGAAAAATTGATTTGACTTGTACTTCGATTTTTTATTTTGGCCCATGTCCCATTCGCTAACATGGAGGAGGCAGGGTACTATACTGCAGCCAGCCACAAGAGGGATGGTCAAGGGTACTACATTACACTATTTAACATAATTAGATTTAAAAACAACACTGGGCTTTCATTGGATTTGATGATGTAATGATTCAGTAAACAGAAAAACAATTCCTCGAATATGCTCAAAAATAAAGATGCTACTGTAAGGATAAAACATAAACTGGTAATGAAACCAATGCCTGTGTGAAGAGGTTTGTTATCTCTCTCTATGTGAAACAGATCAGCTTGTGTGTGCAGCAACATATGCAGTGCATCTCAATCTTGACTACATATCCATTTAAAATCTAAAACCACGACATTATCAACAGCAGTCAGTGTCTGACATGAGGCTTCCATGTCTCTCAAGCTGTGGGAAAGTGTATGATTGGAACAGCAAGTCACATATGACAACACATCCTTTGTGGGAAAGAGACTCTACCTCATAGATCCTGTAGACAATATCTATGAGAAAAACGTGTTTGTTGATATTTTATGTTCATGGTAAAGAAAAGGCCAATAGATAAAAGTAGGTTAAACTGTATTTTAGAGTTGTTATTCACACAACATTACCATTTAGTCAATTTTAAAAGATTGACAAAGTTGTACATTTATAAAAGAAAGGTTGTTAAGGTGTGTTAAGTAATGAGTAATGTATTGGTCATATTGGTCAGGGCATGCTTATGTTTATTCACTATGTGCACCAGCTAGTTGCCAACTTTGTCTGTCTGCCATTTGGTGCTGGGCAGGTAGTGTAACTGGTGGTTACAGTGAAACATAACAGTAAAGTTGTCGACCATAAAACCACAACAATGAGCTGAAAGACGCTAAAACACTCACTAGAGCTGAGGGGAACTGTGGAGTTGGGATAATTCTCTGTAGGCTCATCAATTTAACATTACACTAGTAATTTGATTCTTTGTTGATATAAAAAAAGATATTAGAGCAACTTAAGCTCTGAACAATTGTTATCAGGGGGAATTTAAAGCAATAATATAGTAACTTAAGTTTCTAATACATTTTGATGTAAATTAATTAGCATGGCTCATGGCTATACAGAACTCATGGCATTATGTTATGTAGGGGAAATTCTTTGCAGTTAACCATATTATTCAAAGATCAGGCTGCATTACACAGAAATGATATGCAAATGAATGGGTGCCCAGTGATGGACTGTTGACCTACTTTACCATAAAAACAGTTTTGCCATTAGCCTTTTTGATATGACAAGGTTTTCTACACTTCTTCTGCCACTTTTCTTCTGTGTTGTAGTGTGTTTCTGCTCAGCTTGGCTGTTAAACTACAGACTGAAACAACAGCAGTGTGAATAATGAAAGACACAAGTTTCAAATGGTGGCCTTTCAACCATCTGAGAGACACACTAACCACTTAGGTAGGCCATGTGGTTATATGCTCCAAATTAACCAATTCAAAATGCAGTTAAACAATTTCAAAATATATATATATATACATTTATATTATATTTATACATATACATATATATATATATATATATAATGTATACATATATAACAATCTCTGTAACATTACACTGCCATCACAGCTGATGTCCACTTGACTGAGATTTAGGTTTTGAGGGAGACTCAGTCCATCACGCTCTGTGTTTTTACCAGCAAAGCCCATTAAGAGCAAAAATCCAGATGTTGTTTCCTCTGGAGGCGGGTCAAACTACTGTGTCTCCTCTGAAACAAACCAGAGCCTGTGATGTGCTGTATGACTGTCAACATCAGGGCCAGTGGTTGGACCATTTTGAAGTCCTCTGGTAGCTCACAGTAAGTGGCTTTGACTTGTGGGGATCATAACAAGGATATTTTCTCAGCAATGTGGTCTCTTTCAAAAAAGTCTCATATTAGGCAATGTTTCAGTTGCGGCCTGTTTAAGCAGGATTAATCTAATACTGTGTCTCTCGTTGGGCTAGCTACTATATATCTCAGACATTTCTTGACTACCAGGATTATTAACATGCTCATCAAAGGCAAGGTAAATGAATTGGACTTTGTTTTAATTGCATGGTGTTGTTATTCTTCCAATGCAGTCAGACACAAGCTATTTGACTTCATGGGTTGCTCCCAAAAGTCACATCAAACTAGCCTTGCTTTGCCAGACCCTCCTCCAAAGCGCGCTGGAGGAGAGTCTGGCTACTCCACATAGCATTCAGGGATTGGAGGAAAACGTGCTGCGGTGCCGCTGCAAAATAGGCTCGGAAGGAACTTGTTTTGGTGGAACATGTGTACGTTTAAAAGTAGTTTTAGTCGTGCAACAGAAAACTCAGATTGGACAGATAGTCTAGCTAGCTGTCTGGATTTTCCCTGCAGAGATCTGAGAAAAGGTTAACCATAGTCCTCATATATCGACCAGAGTTAAAAATATCAACACAAGGAAAGCCCAAGGTAACGGATATCTGGCCTAAATGAGTGAAATCCAAGGGGGTAAGCAAGCGTCCACAAAGCGTAGCTCCTATGGAGCCATTTTGTTGCTATCAAACCATCAACCGCCGTTAGCATCCCATTGACTGCCATTAATTCTGGCGCCACTTTGACAGCGAATAACTTTACATCTGAAGCGTTTAAAGACTCTATTTGTCCATTGTTAATTTCTAAAGAAACACGACAATGTATAAAAGGCTCCATTACCTTGTACCTCGCATTATGGCTCCGTAGTATACGTTTTTGTAAAAATAGGCTAACGATTGTGTCATAACCACGCGACTTACTGTCGCATAGTAGAGGAATTACCGTACAGTACAGGAGAAGCTCGCAGGCAGTTTTGACTTACATTAGCTGTTTAAGTTTAATTAGTAATGTTAACTTGCATTTTAGTTAGCAATAATTAGCCTGTGCCTATGTTATCTCCTTACATATACCTACGCTCTACGTCTCTGCAAGATTCGGAATGATTGAGATTTCTCTTGGCACAGCTACCAGAAGACTTACAACTTTCAGACACGTTGCTCACGTCACATCTACGTCTTCAAGCTCAGTTGGAGGCTGCGCAGTAACGCTCAGCGCTCACCGGAAAAGTGCTTCTAATGGCCTTCACTGGTCTCCGTAGAAAACAACGGCATCACTTTGTCCACTTCTTTAACTGTCTATGGTGAAATCCGGTGGAATTTCTGTCAGCAACAGAGCAATCCCGGAAGTGGAACGCCAAGAATATAGACTACATCAAACAAACAAACAGGTAGAAATAAAACTTTATGAAGTAGAAACTTAAGCTGAGATACCTCACATATCACAACATTATTTATACAGGGTTAGGCTTAACAGTCAGAAATGAACACATACTGAACCAACACACTGGGTTACAGGTAGTCTATGTATGATATTGGATCCCTACTAGTAGGTTAGAACCCCCCAAGAGGGTTACAATATGAGTGAGGGGTTGTAAGATGACCAACAAGTTAAGGAAGAGCAAAAACATCTCTCTCTCTCTTTCTTATAGAATGATATGCATCTTTACAGACATGTATCTCCTTTTTTTCCCTGTGAAATTATGGATATTTTGATCTCTAAATTCTTAAAATTAAAAAAATCTGAGAAGGTAAAAATCTTTGGTGGAAGTGCTCACAGCTCATAGAAATATTTAATCTTCTGATGTGAGTTGACTTTGTATGTTTTAAAGGTCACAACGCAAAAGGTTGTGAATTACTGGTCTATGATTACATTTGCATTGCTAATCAACCCCAAAATCCAAGCGCTAACACAATTCTCGCATGTGACTGTAAGACATGTAAGGTATACATCAAAAAATTTTGCTTTTCTAAGAATTATGGCAATTTGTAAAATGTGGATGATATGGTGGACAGAGAGACGAGAGCAGCAGGACTGTAAACTGCAGAGAGAGATGGAGGAAGGTCCGGCAAGCTGATGAAGGTACAGGTTCCAGGTAACAGAGTTACAAGAAAACAGGATATGTGGATCAGAAGCTTGAAAGCAAATGGCAAGTATCAACATAGCAACTTTGATGAACTGGCAGGGAATGAATGGCACTGGGATGGTATATAAAGTGAGAGGCTGATGAGGAAATGAGATGCAGGTGAGGAGGTGGACGGGGAAGGTCAGAGAACTGCAGGGCAGATGAGGGAAGTTGGAACAGGTGTGAAGACGGGTGAGGCAGTCAGGTGATGTGGAAAGGAGGGAAAGTCTGAGGGCATCTGGTGGATGGATGGAAAATGGCAATAAAGGGGCCTGGGGAATAAGTAAAAAGGTGATAGCTAGAGCCATTCATTTCCACACATTGTATGATTTTATCTGCCAACTGTGAACACCAACTGACCAAAATGCCCAAATCATAAATGTAGTCTGCATGACTATTGTAATGTCTTCTCCCACCTTTAGGAAATAGGTTCATGCAAAGCTACTTTTTTGTAATTATTTCAACATTATACCACCATTAATCGCATCTAAATGTTAAATATTCTCCGTAACCTCACAATGTAGCTGTCTATGTAAAACAATACAACTTTTATTTCGAAAACATTACAGCCCCTTAAATGTCGTATAATACACAACCAACTTTTTTTTAAGGAAGTCCAACACTTGACCATTTTGTCACCATTTCCTTCCTCACCTTCACTCAGTGGCAGCCAAGTGGCCTTTTCCTCAGATAGAGAAAGGACTTCTCAGCTGTAGCCCACGTGTCACAGCGGGATAAAAAGCCCGAGGAGGAGGGTTGTATGTGAGGGAGTGTAAACAATCAGGCATGGTGACAATATGAGCCACTCCGTTGCTTCTTTCATTCCCTCCGCTCTCTCCCTTTCTCCTGATGGCAGTGTAGGACACAGCTGTGGAACATGACTACAATGTGTTTCCACTTCTGTTGTCTGTTTTAAGCTGTATAATTAAATGTGCTACTACTGTGAAGTGAACCCACCTCATGCTGGCCCTGCATTGTTGCACTTGTTGTCACGATCTTGCTCAACAAGTTCATTGAGCAGTGTTGTGTAATATTGCCCAAGTTTTAAACCTCACAGACTGGTTGAATAGTTATCATGTTCGATAAACAGATTGGTCAAAGAAAGTATTGTGGTTAAGGTGTTCTTTAAGTAACAAAAAGCCCTGAACACTGTGCATGAAAAAAAGACATTAGATATTATATATCTTTAATAGCGAAAGAAACCTAGAGTTCCTATTATCTTTGCATTTTGGCAGTAGTGTTAGAGGCCTTATAAGCTTGCCAGAATAAAACAGGATCATGTAGCACTCGTGTCTCTTAGCTTGTCGATTTGAATCGCTGCCATGTCAGAGTGCCAGGTCCAGGTCACAGTTTGTTAGCCTGCTTGAGGAGGGGGAGTAAAAACTGATGTGAGGGCCATTGTCTGGGGGTCTCTGGAGGTGGTGTAGGTTTCTCTCTCGCTGATACTGCTGATTGAGATGGAAAATCAGCATTGCAGCTCTTAGGGGTGTTGAAGTGTCTGCTGAATTCATGAGAAAAGACGTGACAAATGGTGGATGAAGTTATACAAAAAGAAGGCTCTGGCTGCATAACTTGAATCCATCTTGAGTTTCACTGGATATCAATTTCTCTAATGTGCAGTAGCTGAATGTGCAACCAGAACAGTTTATATGTGTTGGCATTAAATACTAAATCACTACTAAGTTGGTGTGGGCACAAAGCATGCAGGGCCTTTATTATTTTTCCATTGAACTGATTTTACTACTTTGTCTTATAAAGAGTAAGTGATAATCTAGAAAAGCTCTCTATGAATACAATGTATAATTATCAGAACAGATACAGTGTGAGTTTCTTTCTTTCTAACCACACTACATATCCTCCAAGGTCACAGTTTTGCCTGCGATGGAAAATGGAAAACCGACGAGATCCACACCAAAAAATCCTGGTAAAACACTCCAACCATGTGTCCTAGAATTTTAATTTCTTTTAAAATTACATTTATACAATACTAATTTGCAACAGGAAATACATTTTGAGATAAACATGATACATATTGAGGTAAACAACATATCTGCCAAGTCCGCAATTTCTCTAGCCTACAGTATCACACACACAGCACTTGTTGTAGATTAGGAAAAGACTGTGGTCTTGGTAAAATAGGCCTACTGAGAAAGCAAAAGACAGACATTTTTGCTTTATCAACATTTAACTGAAGCCACGATCTGTCACTACCAAAGTGCTTTTGGTTAAACCTAACCACAAGCAAGCCTCAGTATGCAAGACTCAGGATGCGAGCACCGGTCGAAGTCCTGCTATGACTTTCATACGATTTAAACTTCCTTCACTCAATGAAACGTTACCACTGAACTTAATCCGAGCATCAATTGTGTTCAACCTAAACATATAAAAGATCCAGCAAAAAGAGAGTTTCTTTCTGTCACATCAATGTCTGCCTAGTCTATATCCACGACGTTCCACTTCCGGGATTGCTCTTTTGCCGACGAAAATTCCGCCAGATTTCACTCATTTAGGCCAGATATGCGTTACCTCAGGCTATCTTTGTGTTGACCTTTGAAACTCTGGTCAATTTATCAGGATTATGGTTAACCTTTTCTCAGATCTCTGCAAAATTCAGCTAGTTAGCTAGACTATCTGTCCAATCTGAGTTTTCTGTTGCACGACTAAAATTTTTATTCGTATTTATTATAAGGATCCCCATTAACTGACGCCTAGACGACCAGCTAGTCTTCCTGGGGTCCAAAACAACATTTAATCAGACAACATTAAAGCATTTCATGATACATACAGAAAGAAAAAAAACATAACAATATATGTGTATTAAACTAAATAACAAGGAAGCAACCAAAATAAAAAATAAGAAAAAACAACAAAAAAATCAAGCAAAGTTATATATTACTGTATATTACATAGCTAACATCAAGGTAGCTCACGAAAACAACCTTTGAACGTACACATGTATCACCAAAATAAGTTCCTTCCCGAGGCTATTTTGCAGAGGCGCCCAAGATGATTGTGGGTTTAACGTAATGCCAACAAACTGGAGCATGTTTTTCTCCCATCCCGGAATGCTGTGTGGACTAGCCAGACCCTCCTCCATCTGCCTAAACTTAGCCATGAACATACTTTGCATAAAGTCATCAGCACTGTGCAGTTTCAGGCTTCAAGAAAAGCAGCAGATCAGCAGTGACTGAAGCTGCATGCATTAAATGAAAAGTCAAGGAGACAGCTCGCTGTATTCAGAGAGAGGCCTTCTCTTTGCTAAAACCTTGTATCATCTGTTATAGGGGTCAGTATATCTGGGACAAAAGAGTGTTATTTATGATATATGAAAGTGATTTACATTTCAGATCCTCGAGGTTGGGGAGTCTGTCTTGACTTTACATAGTTTATTAATGGAATCTGTGAAACATTTTGTGTACGTAAAGCTACACTATTCTATCATCTTTTAGTAGAGAAAAATCATTTCAAACGTAGCTCTTAAGAAGAAAGACACATGAGCAGCAAAAGGAGGCAGTGGAGGACTTTATTGCCTGGGAAATCTGGCAGTGATCCGACTACTGTATCTGTGTCTAAAAGGCAGACATAAGTGCTCATTTCCTGTCATTTTCTGTTTCCGTGCGCAGATATCAACCACATATAACTAAAGCAATCACAAAAGAAAGAGGGAGAGACCTCTTTCTCAGCTCCCAAAATCAAAATTAAGTCTCTTGACTGAATCAAGGAATAAGTTGGCAAACTCTATGAACTAGCCCCCATTTTATTTGAAGAGGCCGGTTCTTCATCATCTATAAATCTGAGCCTCCTATTGAGTGTCTCGAGTTGAGATACAAGCAGGCACTTATGCTCTCCCTCAAGTGTCCTCATAAACCACATTGTTTCCAGCTTATTCTCCCCTCTCCCTGGAGTTGGGCCATGCCAAAAGTTCCCCTCGCAGGCCTGTCCTACCGGGCTTGTTTGGGGACATCTGCTGCCATGTCCAAATATTGTTTTTGGCTGAGCCATCGCTGGCTCTGCTGCGAGAGAATAGAGCTGGGAACTATTTTTACCTCGGCGGGATAGACTGTGTTAACATACAAAACAATGCCTCTATCCCCCCAGTCTTCCAGCTGCAGAGCAGGGCAGCAACTGCTTGGGAATGCGAAGACACAAATCAGCCGAGCTGGCTGCTAGTGTTCAGGGGGCGAGCTGATGGCAATAACAGCATGAGTGGCCTTCTTTGAGTTCTTTAAGGCAAAAACAAAAGTAAAAGACTAACTTGTGAGTTTCAGGGTATAGGTCGTGTTTCATTTGGACAGCAAATTATTGAGCTTTCTATAATGTGACTGAAATATGTCCCTAGTCTACTGAGTTTTAAATTATGCCCAGAGTTTCCAAGCTGTTGGATAAATATATATGTAATGAATAAAATTGTTTTATCATTAATGTCCTCTTTCATCAATCATTGTTACATTCAACCACCCTGCTGTATAAACACTGATAAAACACAATGACTTGGCTTGATAAGTGTTCCCCAGTTACTCCTTCCAGATTCTTTAGCTCTCTTTTCTACACATTCCTACAAGACCTGAAGTCCCATTTCATATCCGTTTATTGCGCTAAACGAGAGTCCAATTCATTTGCTTTTAAGTTTGCTATTGACTTCTTAAGGCCACAGTTAATGTGGCGACCTTAGTTTTTCAGGGCACTCTGAGGAAATTATACTCAGGCTGAGTAATTGAAACAAAAACATTGGAAGGGAAAGGATCTGTGTTTTAAGTGAAGACATAATGACTGCCCATGTTGTTTTCC
This sequence comes from Sander lucioperca, assembly GCF_008315115.2. Taxonomy (NCBI): domain Eukaryota; kingdom Metazoa; phylum Chordata; class Actinopteri; order Perciformes; family Percidae; genus Sander; species Sander lucioperca. The sequence continues at coordinate 17,893,674 of NC_050191.1, forward strand.
CTTTCACATCATATTACAGTATTAATAGACCTCTTCTGTTCCAGGTGGCAGTGGAGGAGAGCTGTACCGTAAGAAAAAACAATCAACTAGTTAATCAATTTAAAATGCAAAACAAACATCAATATATTCATGATGGTAAGTATGTGTGTGTGTGTGTGTGTGTGTGTGTGTGTGTGTGTGTGTGTGTGTGTGTGTGTGTGTGGGGTATGTTTTGTGTGTTGTGTTAAAGTTAAATAAAATTGTTATTCATAAAAAAGGTAGTCATGATGGTAAATGCAGCTAAAATCTACAAAAAAGTCAGTGCCTTTGTTCCCATCCCATACTCCATGATTTCCATGAGGCGTATGCTTTCTATAAATATCTTGACTGTCTACATGCTTTGCTTAAAAGCGCCTCAAAACCTATGTGGTACAGTTGTCTATTACATCACTGTGAATACACACATACTTGTTTTCTGCCTTTTACAAAGCTTATTCATCATGTCCATAATTCAAAGGCTGACTACAGGCTGGATTTTGTTACTCTACTGTTCTCACACAATTAGATACATATCACACATGTACCTGAAACGCAGGGTGTCGTGTAACCAAGTCATTATGTCACTGTGTAAACTGATACTGCCACCAACTCTGGTTTCTGGAAGTATTCATGGTTGTTTGCAGAGTCAACAAACACAATCATCAGAGTTTGACCCTCATCCAACATGCAGACTGCCATAAACAAATCTTTCCGGGAAGGGACGCACCAGAGATTCGCTATAAACATCAGGAAAAAGGCCCTTGCAGATAACGTCAGAGAGTAGGGATCACAGATGCAAATTCTATATCACACAAAGAGAAAGTGTTTGGACACTAGAAACGAGTGCAAGAGAGATGTAACGATCATAGAAAGTGAGCCTACTTAAAGGGATACTGTGCCGATTTTAAACCAGCTCAATGTCATCTTTGTGTGGGCAATGTTTTAAAAATAAAAAATTAGACTTTTATTGCCTTTATGATTGTCATGTCTCGTACCTGTGTCATGTTTTTGTTTTTAGTTTTTTTCGTGTTTTCTGTTTTATTAGTGCTCTAATAAAACTATTGAACTCTACTTACCTGAGTCGAGCATTTGTGGATCCATTTCCTGGTGTGCGTGACAATGACAGCAACTGGAGAATGACAGGAAAGCGGGAGAGAAAGGGGATAATACGCAGCAAATTAATGGATGGATTAATCAATCAACTATCAATATAATTTTAAAAATTCACCCTCTCATAAACAATATTACACGATCTGTCTTTGTATCACTACTGTTGTTGGATAAAATAATTGCATCAATATTAGGTTAAAGTATGTATTATAAGGTAGCTCGCCCTCTGCCAGATCATCTCTAAGTCTGGAACAGATACTTTGGGATTTCAAATGTGAAAATAATATATTACCATTGTATTACATATAATCATAGCTTGCTTTTATCCAAGAGAAAAATAGGTTGTTCTTCAGTCTCCAGAGACTGTTTGGCCATCTGCTACAGCCCTTTACCACTCATCTGTCTTAAATTAGACAGCAGTCACCACAGTATAAATACCCACTTATCATCCCAATAGTCCTCCCCTGATACAGGCCTGAGATGACAGAGACAATAGCAGACGCCCATTGCACCCAAGTTCCCCTGGAGGCATGTCTCGACACACGGGCTGCATTTAACTTTTATTACCCAAGGAGATGGATTGGCTGCTCCCCACCCTTATTTGGTGGTGCGGTGTGCGTACAAGGGGCTGTGGTTGTAAAGTGAAGGCAGCATGGCTCAGCCTGAGCGGAGCCAGGTAACTAGGGTGCCCTGACACCATTTTAAAAAAAAAACTGCTCTCTGAGAAACCGTGACTCATGGTTCATTTTGGTTTTGTTTTTCTTGTGGATTGCTTAATTTTGTTATGATACAGTAACTTGTGGCCCTGCAGGTTTGGTTTGGGAAAAAGGTGATACGTGCATCTCTAAAGCAGCAGGGTAAGAGAGGTTAGAGATACCCAAATCTAATGTTGGTAATCTACTGCGATAAGATGAATTTAATTAACCATTAGATGCTGAATACTTTTAAATAAGTTCAGACATTTAGCCTACATTATTTATTTTTCTGTGACATAGTGCTTCCAAGTCTTTTGATTTCAATGATCTATTTTAACTTACAAAGGCACAGAGCAGTACAGAAACAGTGAGGTCAAGAAACATAAATACTGCACTCTATATCATCTATACTAAGAAAGTGTATCACAGTAACTACAAGAGATGTTTTTCAACTTTTTTGTCCATTTTAACGAGCTTGTTTAAGAAAATAAACATTTTATTTTTTTTAAGATTTGTTTTGGGCATTTCGGCCTTTAATGGAAAGAACAGCTAGATGTGAAAGATGATGTGAATCCGGGTCAGACTTGAACCCTGGACCTTCTGCGTCGAGGCATACACCTCTATATATGTGCGCCTGCTCTACCAACTGAACTAACCCGGCCACCAAAATAAACTTTATTTTGATGAATTACAGTTCATGTAATCAATATAAAAATCTATAGACATAATACATGTATACATATGTGGTGCTGGTGTAAAGGTAATTTAAACACACCCAATTGCATAAACTCACTTGAGTCAAAAGCTAAGATAGCAGTTGCTGACACTCTGCCTAGCTAGGCTAGTTAGCCTACCTTTTAGCCGAACTCAAACTGACAGTTTAGCTGGTGCTTCATTGTTTCAGTTTGTTGGATGACAAACGGAATTACCAACATCATCAAAATGTATATTTTTCAAACACAGATATATTTAGGGTTAAAAAAAAAGAGTTAATTTCACTTTAGCTAAGGCTAGCTGTGGTGGCTATCTTACCAACTAGCTTTAACTTGATATAGCTCTCCTATTTCAACAGTAGCTGACTGTTTGACAAAGTGCAGCAACTGCAGGTGTTAGCCTACATATTAGACACAGAGCAGTAAATGTGAGGTTTGGTTTTTAGATCTGTTTGTAGTTACTGCAAATTTGACACACTGTTGAACGAGGAACGAGATGCCAAAAAGTCTTATTTCGCTCAATTTAGACCAAATATGTAGTTACTGCGTTTTGGCATTGTGGCTGTTTTCAGGACACATTAATTGGGATCTTTTCTGACTGTATTGGTATTTAATCCCATATAGTTTGATACCAATTTGTATCCACGTGTGACACTATTCTAAAGGATGTTTTTACACATGCAAAAATATTGTCACCTAGAAAACACAGGTAGGTGTCTGGATGCAAGTCAGTTATTATAACATGGTCCACAGAGCAGAAACTCATCTATGAAGGAAGTTATGCTTTTCCCCAGAGCCACTCCTCAGCTGCAGCTGCACCAACGTGTTTTGACCTAACACTCCGCTGAAGTGCTACAGTACACCTGACATGTGTGCCCTCATAGAGCGGCAGGACCTATTCTCTGTGGACGGGAAGTTCATTTCCTCAGAGGATGGAGCCACACCTATTGAATTTTATTATGCCATATTATTATTTTTTCCCTCAAATGTAGCCTATTTCTGTTCTTTGTTCTTTTCTTTGCTGCATTGAGCAATGCTTTTTATACTTACAGAATTTTAGAAATGTTTTCTGAATACTGTAGTTGAAAGATCAGTATATCTCAGGGCATATATGCATCAATAAAAACTGAGTAGGCCATAGCTTTGTTGGTGTTGATTGTGAGATTGATTATTTTGCACAGTAAAAATGGATGTTGCTGACACTCACGGTGCAGGGTGATGCACCTCCCTTGACCTCTTTCGTTGACACCAACTGTAAGACACAGAAAGCTTTTAGAAGGTGATAATTACAATGTCATCACTCTGTGATACATGAGATTGCTCTGCGGATTCATAAGTCAGGCGAATATTGTAAGTTTGTCCTCACTTTGTCTTAGTTCCCAGTAGCAGCACAAAACAGATGGGGAAACGTGAAACAACTGAACAAAGAAACAAGATTGTGGTTAAATCAGACTATAAGGCATACTGACATGACTGCAAATTTGACACAGTGACACAAGAAAAGCGTGTGTGTGTGGCTGATGGATGCAACATATAGATACATATTACATTAATGCACATACTATCCCCAAAACAAACATTTGAGTCTTTCCTTGTTGGCAGCATTGCACCACTCATGCTATAGTCAGATACCAAAGGGTTAATTGTGTCCCAGGCATAGAGGCAGAAGTAAACAAAAAGAGCCAGGGACTGGAGCTTCTCTGGCTGCTGAAGTTGAGGCGTGACCCTTGAGATAGGCACAGGGCTATCATGAGGGCGTCTCCCTGAGTGACTGGCCAGGAGAACAGAGAGGCCTTTGTCAGGGCTGTGTGCGAAAAAGTGCTGAGCCAAGCAGGCCCTCACCCCCTCTCACCCCTCCTTCCCTCCCACCCCCACGCTTTTTTCAGTCTTTCTCCCTGAAGACACACACAAATGCTCATACACACACTTGTCTGTATTTAACAGCAGTCCCAGGGGACGAGGCTTACACTTCAGCTGGAGGGAGGTTAAGGAGGGGGATACAGAGCCTGTTTTGTGGTTAAAGCCTGGATATGTTAGCATTGCAATCTTTAAGCTTTAATATAACCTGCTGCAAAGACTTTCTAACCATCTGTGTTTGCAGACAAATCGACTTTGAGAGAAATGTCATCCTGCCTAGCAAAATGTCTGGTCTTCATCTCTAAACCATTATGAAGATTAAAATAACTTGTTTTGTGCACAACAAACTCTGTGTTTACTGGCCTGCTTGCAATTTTCACAGTGAAATTTTGCCAAGAGCGCACACAAAAAAACACAAAAACAAAACGGCCATGTCTTTTTGAATGAGCCCTGGTTTATTTAATGTTAAAGCAAAATGAAAATGTTTCATATAAATCAGGACATCAAATGATTCTAAAATTAGAAATGAGAATGAAAATGTCTGTATCACGTCCGGTCTGTATATAATGTGGTGTGCACTGAGGACCTCTGGGAATACAAACAATATGGCATTATTCTTTGAAGTAATGTGACAATCCAAATTAAGTAATTTTTCTCACAGTGTTCTCAAGACAACTTATTATGTGCAAATAAAGGGCAGGCAGCCTGTCTGCAAGTGATTTGTGTTGAGCGACTTTGTTTAAACATACAGAGACTGTCACTTAACACACTGTTTGCAAAAGCAGAAACAAGCATGTACTGTCTGTGGGAATAGTAAAAGCAGACAAAATGCCCCAAAAGTGACAGTTGTCACTGTGTATGAAAAATAAATATCATCTAATATCAGCTCGCCCTACAGCACAACACACTGCAATGTGTTAATCTTAATGAGGTTCAGGCCAGGCCCTAAAAAAACTACCCAACTTGGCACGCATACACTCCTTTAACCTTCCTCGCTCCCCCCTGTCTACACAAAGCAGCTGCCTGAGGGAGATCGCTTCAGAGACCTGGGAAAGTGAATCATGTTATGTAGGGTTGCACCTTTCCCCCCAGAGGGAACAGCATGTAAAAAGAAAAGATGTGCTGAGCTCCAACATTGCCTCCAGGGCTTATGAAGTGCTGCTATTGTTCACACTAAATTAGTTTTTGTGGGACTTTTAGTGGGTTTAAATCACTGGTGTTTAGTCATAGAAGAGGTTTTTATTCAATGACTGTGACTTTTTGGGATTGTTGCTTATTGTGGCAGCAGAAGCTTGTGAGGTGACGTACACATTATAACATAACTAAAAATGATCCCATGTGATTTATTAGCCAAACAAGCAGCATGGCTCTATGGATGGAAATGTAAAATATCTCAACATCTACTATGGATTGACACAACATTTTCTACAGACATTCGTAGCTCCCAGAGGATGAATCCTGGCTTTCGTTAAGCCCCAGCTTTTCCTCTAGTGCCACCATAGGGTTGGCATTTGTTGTTTTGACTGACATGGCTTACCTATGTTTAAACTTTTTGTTAGATGGATTGCCATACAATCTGGCACAGGCATTCATACTCCCCTCAAGATGAATTTGTTAAGTTGTGATCTCTTGACTTTGTCTAGTACCTTCATCAGGTCAAAGTTTCAATGATTTGTTGACTCCTATCCCTCTCAGCTGTTGTTTGTGGTTCCTAGCATGCTAACACGCTAATCTAGGTTGTTTAGCATTTAGCTCAAAGCGTATGTATAGCCCCACAGACCTGCTAGCATGTCTTGTTACAGGATGTCTATATAACTATTTAACTTAGTTTAGAACTCACAGTGAGAGCTATTGACTTTTCAATATCCTGCTTCATTGATTATGTTGACATAACCCAGTATCCCAATTTGAAGTCGCACCCGGTTTTGATCATTTGGAATATGACGTTTACATGTAACATTGAGCAACCTTGTTATTTAGCTCCCTGTATACTGTACATGACGATAACAGTATCCTGGTTTCTGATGCTGTTTTACTGCAGTCATGTCTTTTACTCTTTCACGTGGTATTTTGTTGCAGAAATGAAGCACAGGCCATTTCAAATGTTCATAAAGTTTTAATGAAAAAGAAACAGCAATGTACCCATTTAACAACAGAAGAAATTAGGAGAAATTGTAAGATTTCGAGAGCCAAGCTCTTATGTACAGCATATTGCACTAGAAAAAGAATAACATCCCCCGTCATCCTCCGTTCCCTCCATTGCCTCATGTCCTGCGCTGTTTGTTTAAACAGTGCAGTAGACACAGAGCAGTCCCAAAGATAACACAGTCAATGCTTTAACAAAAACTGCTACATCTGGACTGGGTCTCACTTCATTAGGACACATGAATGTGAAATCCTTGAGACCACTCTGAACGTCAAGAAAGAAATGTGAAGACAATACAAACTCCCCGCGCACACAGCACAGGAGTCTGAAATAAGTTCCACTGTTCAGTTCATGTATTAAAAGAGACATCATGGTTTTCACTCCATTAAATTACATTCAAACCCTTAAGATACAGATTTTTCCAGGAATGTTGGACATGCATTTTTACTCCATTTACATATATCGGAAAAAAGCCCTTGAACTGAGAGTGACACAGCAGACTTGGCAATATCAAAAATTAAAAATGCCACATTGAAAAAAAAGCAATCATAGAAAAGCAAAAAAGTTGTGTTGTTGTAGTTCTTTCTTTGTCTTCTTACAAAAAGATATGGAATTTTTTTTTTGCTAAATGGTATTATAAAGATAGCAACAATAGCTGTGTCAAATTCATGTCAAATGTATAAAAAACACCAAATCACAGCACTTGACAGTAAAGATGCACTCTTTCTTGGATATTCAAAAAACTGATCGAAGGAATTTGATATTAAAGACACTGAAGGTTGAACGAATAACAAATGTTTCACTTGAGGCTGGGTTGCAACAGTGGTTGGTAACGACAACAGATCAACGCCACACCGAATGAGTGGCTGTTCAACCCATCTCACATACAAATAATACTGGGCACCATGGTGGCTCATTCCTCCTTCAAATGTAAACCCACAGCCCTACTAGATTGTAGATAATAAAGCACAAAAACCCAGGCGAGCTAGGCCGATCCAGCATATTACAGATCTTAAAGAGTTTCTAGAGGGGAAGTTCAGCACGGGAGTAGAAAGAGAGAAAGGCGCAAAATACAGTATACAGGTAAAAAATAGTTTTGTTTTTTTACAGTGCACATTGATTGCAAACAGTCGTTACTGATATTAAATAGGTTTTGCGTCGTGAAACTCGCTGTTCGTGCTGAGAGATGTCAAAGGTTGAGCCTGTGCCTCGTGAAACTGATTTTCTTTTTTTATGAAGGCACAAGAACACGCCGTACTCTTTGTGCCAACTCTATTGTATCAGAGCATGTTGTTTTCACAAAGCCCAAGTGAAACAAGAGCTGTGACCAGTGACTTTGGGTAATTATGCCAAGTGTTGATGATGATGTGGCAGGTCTGTTACTCACAAGGCACATTTTGTACATTTGATTGTCTGTTGTTCATGTGATTTGCGAGGACTCACAACATTCGTGTGAGAACGCACGAGGCACATGGCTTTAGTCCAACCTCCCCACACACAGGCATCAAACGCACAACTGAATGCGCATCAACAATGAGAAGAAAAGGACTGTACACACTGAGATAGCATCTGTACAGTAGCACTGAGCAAATATACACAAAATAAATAAGTATAAATTATTGAAAAGAAACCAAACAAACTGAAACTTGATCTCGATGAGGACAGGGAGTAGTTAAACGTGACAGCTGACGACAGAGGGTGAAGCTTTGGACTGAGGACCAGAGAGTGTGTCACAACTATCTGAATTGGCTCAGCGTTCAATGTTTGCAGGAAACTAACTTTTGGTTCAGCTACTCATGCCGTTACAGAACAAAATAAACTGTAACAAAATCTGTAACACACTTCCATGTTGATGTTGAGTGAATGTGCTTTGGAAAACATAAAAAAAGTCTAATGACATATCTTTGCTTGTGTGCAGCGTCGTCTAAGCTGCATGGAGTCCTCACTCAAAGGCAGATTATTTGCAAACACAACTCATAAGAAGCATCAGGTAATTAACATGGTTCTTAACTACTCCCTGAAGAAAACAAAAAGGAGGAAAAAAAACCATCAGTGTCTTCAAAAGTTCATATAATGAATCTACAACAGACTGAAATAATACATCAAATGAGGAATTTTTAACATCTTCTTTAAAGTCCTTAAAGACTTTTTCTTTGATAAACCTTACATTGAGAAACAGTGGCTTTGTCATTGCAAAATGCTAACATAGCAGTTGTCACGAAAGGGTGTATAAACCTCCTATACCCAAATGTGTCTGTGTGTTAGTAAAAATGTTTTTTTTTTTAAATGTACAGAAACTGTTCTTACTAAGTTCTCAGTGAAGCTGAATATACCACTGGCAGTTTGGTGAAAGAAAGCACTTGAATGAAAGGTTGATGCATACTGTACATGTATCAGCACATCGGGATTGAATCAGTGCTCAAGACATTTACACCTGGAGTGAAACAAAATAAAAATGCATCTCTGTAACGTTAAACCAAAATGTTCCTCTAACAAAGATATTTGTAGAGAGGTGTATTTAATTGAGAACACAGCCATACTTTGGGAAACGTCAGTTTGATTACAAATGCAACAGATCCCTAAGATTTTACTTCCTTCCACTGGCTTGAATATTGCTTGCCCCTAAAAATGCCGATAAATGTCATCTCTCCCACAGGCGACCCGCACGTTGCAGCAAAGGGCAAAATTGCGATTGTCAATCCAGCCGGAGAAAGAAATACTAAAAAGCTTTAGAAAATTATGAAATTTTTCCAAAACATTTTCAGCTGTGTGATTGTTCTCCACTTCCCTGATTGTGATCCCACAAAGGAGATTCGCTTGTGCTTATTTGGTTTCAAAATGACTGCAGATTTTGGAAACAGTAAGCACGCACTCCTACATACACATGATCACAAACTCAAAGAATAATCACGATTATGTCAGGTTTTGAAGTTACTCGACTAAAATATCTTCAGTACACCTACATTCAAGCATACATGTGTTTATCCTTTAAATCTACAGGATTGGACTCTACACAGTGGGTCTTATAACGGCATGAGTGGTACTGGTGATGGAGAGGCTGATGGATGACACAGGTTGATATAATGTCCCTGCATCTACAGTGGAAGCTGGTTAAACCTCTAAACTGACCGACAGTGCAACACCAGTGTGTAGCACCTCCACAACGTCATGACAACCATTTTCAAATTAGCCAGTGTGGAACAGTAAAGGATAAGTACAGGGCTTATTGTTTAACTCATAATAAATTAGAAATGTCCCCAGAGTCCTCAAGGTTCAGTAACTTCAGCACAAAAATGTCCACGTCCACAGTTTGTTGCCAAAACAAGTGGCCTAATCTTAAAATGATTCTTTTTTTTTATGATTTCCTTGATGCAAAAGAGGTGCACTGTGGCAGGAGAGAATAAGGCATTCCCTGGACTGATGGAGGTCCTTCAAGACTTATACCAAATAAAAAGAGTAGTTTACTGTACAAAATAGGTAATCTTACAAATATTTCGAAAATATCTCTTCAAACGCAATGGCTTCTTCTTGGAGAGGCGAAAAAACAAAAACAAAAAAATTAAGAAAAATTGTAATGGGCCTCCGTCCAGCGGTGACCAGTGTTTTCCTCATCTCATCTTCGTATTCAATTAGAAAACAAAATCCAAACCCGTGTTCCATCTTACAGTGCCATCTCTTAAAAGTCTTGTCCCTGTGGGGGGAAACAAGGGCTGAGGCGAGGGCCAACAGGAAGCCCCTTCATCTCTGATCTCCTCTCAGGCGGGGGAAGAGAGCCTCTCTTGGAAACAGAAGGCCAAACAGGGCCATCGTAAGGCGCATCCAGGCAGGCAGGTTTTGTCTCTGATGTCTTACGAACTGCAAGTAGATAGAAAAAAAAATACACATTAGGTTATTAGCATCAGGGAGGGCAGGTTAAATCATAAATGCTCATCAGACTTTCGTCCTAACAAAAAATTACGCCTCAGATTTCCTCGTAACAGGCTTTTGAGGTAAAGCCTTGTGAACTGTGGTAAACCCTGTGAGCTCAAACCATATGACGAGTAGACTGGATGTTTCCACAACATTAGCTTGTGTCTAGCAAACATGTCTGTCACACGCACATCCTGTGGAATATACAGTATCAGGTGCAGTGTCTCTCTGATTTCTAGAGACTCTCATTCCTAGACAGAAGTTAATCGTAATACTTCATTTAGTTGTTTGATGAAAGTAAAAGATTAAAATGACCAGGCGAACAACTGTAAAACAACCCTGAGGAGCTGTCACTCATCATCATAATATCACACTATCCTCTTCCCTCAGGTTTGAGACAGTGCCTCTTATAAAATGTTGCACTGTTGACTTCAAAATGAGAACCTCAAAGTGAAATGCTTTCAGAGAATGCGCTGCCTATTTCATCACAGCTCTCTTGTAATAGCGAAGTTAGCTGAATAATTATCAAAACAAAGCCAAAGGAAAATGAAACTGCCCCCCCGCTATGGAGCTGCCTTCTCCCAGCTCTGTCATTTGTGGCTGTGTGCAGCCCGCGTGGACTGCAGACAGATGAAGGGGTTCCTGCTGCAGCCTGCAATCTCCTCTCTCCCCCTTCTCATCTCTGATCCTGCACAGCTTCCACTGGCTTTCTGAACAGCCGCGCTCAGATATTGCAGCCTGTTGCATAAGCATTCTTGTTACGATCTCTCTCTCTGCTCTCTCTATCAAGGTCTCTACCAGCCTAGGAATCAGAGTCTGCCACAGGCTATTTAATGCAAAACTAGCAGACTGAACTGAATTGAACCAGCACCGCTAAATGTAACCCTAATTGTCCTTAATTGCCTTAATTCTACACTGCTGAGCTTATTTAAACAGTACCCTGGTTTGTTCCACGTGAGGCTCCTCTTTCTGCTGTCATTTGCGTAAGTAGTGGAGAATGGGGTGTATTTTGTTTGCCATTTTTAAGTGAATGCACCCCAAACGATTAAAAAAGACGTGCATGTTTGCACTTAATGTTAGAATGGATTTACCTTTTCCCTGAAATTTCCCTGACAGTATTAGCTTTTTTTGGCCACAAAAGTTGTCAAAACTAGTGTTTAAGACTCAAACCACAAATACAATCTACTTCACATAAAAAAAAAAAAAACACACATTAGCCCACACCGGTAACTTCTGCTTGGATAGGAAAAAGTCTAACAATAGCAGCAGACAGACACAATAGAGAAGAAGTGATTGGATATCATAAATAATCGTTTGTGATTATTCTCCCTTTGGAATATTCCTACAACAGCAGTATCAGATGCGGCCAAGGAGGACAGCAGACAAAAAAGACAGTTTTCTTTCTTATCTCTCTGTCAGAGTTTCACACGCAAACCAAAACACACACAAAGATGCACACACTGAGACAGTCAGCGGGACAACTGAGGTATTGTGGGTAGCCATGAGTCAGGTTCTATTTTTAGACGCCATACAAACAGTCACCCAAGTCTACCCAGACACAGACATGCTACTTACTCCTGTTCGTGACAGTCACATAGATCTCACCTGCTCTGCAAGAAATGCGATACCACTCCCTGTATATTTGTACTTATTAACTACGTTTAAAGTCATTTGACTTATGTGGACGCTTAATCAGAGCAGTAACTGCTAACACAAGTAACCCCCTGGACCTGTTATCAAACACACAGTGATACCAAACATTACCAAAGGAGAACAGAAAAGTGGGAGTGCAGATTAGAGGTGGAACATGTTGACATTGTGACAAGATTGTGACACAATTCCTGCCATGTTTCCATGTGGATTTTATTTCTTGACATGCACAATTAACTACATGTCACAAACTACACAAGGTATGTGTGCTGAACTATTTCCTCGGTAGCTTTGCAAACCGTGAGTCTCCACGCTCAGTTACCTTCATTAACTCTAGTCCCAAATTGTTTCACGCGTGATATGTGATATGTTCAGTATAAAGAAGTCCACTTTCTGGTCAAGGACACACGTATCTTTTAAATTACAGAGCGGAGACAAAGGGATAAAGGATATTGGTCAGAAGTGGGAGGGTGTCATTTAATCTGCTCTTTTTAAGAAAGCATTTAACAGATGGGGGGAATGGATTTCACTTATTTCTTTTATTTTATTTTGTCTTTGTAGACAAGGGAACATACATTCCCTGTCACAATGTATTCCTAGTAGCCAGTGACACGGACTGAATACATATCCGTTTTGTAGGTTTAATATCCAATATGAAGTTACTAAATCGTGCCTTATTAGTGATTTAGGTTTTTTCCCTTAGTGTGGCCAAGAAAGTGGTTAAATCACTGCTCAGGCTATTTTTATCCAGTGTGGGTTGTGGCCAATCCAGCTGGCAAAATGTTCTGCCCTTTTCTTACCAAGAGTGAGCCACAAATTGGCACACGGTAGCCTTGACTTGTGTCTCTAATCAAGTAAAAGCTGACACGCATAAATAGTTCACACGTTACATGCACTTTTTGTCTCAAGTCAACAAAATATAGCCTAGTTTAAATCCTAGCGACCCTTAAGACCCACTGTCACATGCTGCTGAATTGTCTCGGTGATATGCACAAGCAGCTGTTCAACGGGCAAATAGAACATTTAGTTATATAATATCCATTTCTTCTTTGAGGCAATGTTAGTCCACCTGTGTTCATATTGTTTACACTTTGACACTTTGTGCTTAAAAAGGCATACAGGCTCTGCAGCTGGTTGTTTTAAGTGGGAGGTCATTTAATGATCCACTTCACTGCTTGGGAGTGAGGCTTACCAGTTCAACGTGATCCTGGTGGAACTTGTCTCCGATCTCCCGAAGTTTACGACCAATTTGTGCCTCGACGCTCACCCCTGCCTGCTCCTCGGGCCTCTCTTCCATCCTGTCATCTTCCTCCCCTCTGCCCTCTTCCTCCTCCTCTTCAATCTGCCTCTCTCCCCGGTCCTCCATGGGCTCAAACTGAGCAGGGAAATGTGAGCGTAATCCAGCGTTGCCTAAAAGGAAAACATGCAAGCTTCTTAAAACTTGATGTTGTTGTTGGATCTTAAATACCAAGAGGCTGTTGTCAGTGTCAATGGTGCCAAGATGATTATAAGACTAAGAGATATAACTGATATCAGTTTAGTAAAACTTCTTATGTTTTACTTTTTAATTTTAGACTAGACAGTGAAAAACTTTACAAAACACTCTGCAGACAGTCTTAAAATAAGCCCAAGTATCTTGATTACTATTAAAGGCATCAAACACAGCTGTGTCTGACCTGCTAAGCAAATTAAACAGTATCTACTTTACACTGCTGCTACATTGCTTTCTGAAACACAAACAGGTTTTATTAGATCTTCTCAGATGGACAAATTACAAGGTATGCACTCAAAGTCAAACTGCAGAGTCCACAAACAAGAAAGAGGGAGAGTGTTGGTAGGTGGAAAACTCAAACACCTTATTAAATCAAAAACAGCCTCAGTGAACTGCTACCTTTCAGTTGTGTCACTGAGTTTACTCATTGTCTCAGGCATGCGCTTCTGCAGTCATGCCACTTTTTTATGTTATCATGTGTGCATAATGTCCTGCTATCCTGCCTCACAGAGGACCATAATACCTCTAAGAAACTGAGCACCCTGGACTTTGTTTGGGAGAAGACATGGCACCAGGCCAAGTGCATGACATCCATTACTGGGTAGATTACAATGAACGACAAGGTAATAACAGTGAGTGGTGTTTATGTATTGATGACTTTAAACCCAGAACAATATATACCTCTCACACTGACATTGAGTCAACAAACTCAACAAACATTCTACTTCAACATTTTTTCAATTCAATTAGGGTCATGTCACACTGATTTGATTAGAGATGGGAATACAATATTGGATTAAAAGCAGTGGACATATTAGTGTGGGTATGTGCCTTTATTTATGTGTGAAATTAGTGTGGTCTGTTTATATATTTTTTTTCAATAAATGTTAATTTTAAAAAAAATCCCCCAAATAACAAACTGGCTGGAATGTGATCATCATTTATCAGAGTTAGGTTCATAGTATATGTATGTATAGATTATTAGTATTAGTTAAGATGAATACAAATTTACACAGTAAACAAACCATTTCTTAGAATGGCATGTTTCTCATGTTCTCAGCATGTGTATAATAGGACATGGGGATCTCCCAGCTACAAGAGAAATGAATTACTAAGCTTGTTTGTTTTGCAGTAATATATCAAAATGGAATCTAGTACGTCTAATAGCCTGAAAACAAAGAAAGTACCAGCCCCCCGCTCTCATCCTATCTAATAATTCTCAAATCTAATTGACAGTTGTAATCAGTTGGGTCTTTGAGGACAGTTCCCAATGAGTAACCTGCTAGATGAAAGGAGTTACTAATAGAGAGGTTGCACTCGATGTAGTTTCTAAAACCATAAGCCCACATCACTTTCAGTAGGCTCACATGATCTCGCCCCTCCTTACCGTGAAAGGGTATGCGAGGCTGCCAGTGCAAGCTGCAGGGCAGCGTGTTAATGCCGATGCTGTTGTTGTTGTGGCTCTGCAACGTGGGCACGGCAGCAGTGACTGCAGCGAGGGCCTGTCCAGCCGCAATATGTGTGGCGCGGTCTTCGTATTTGACGTCCCTAAAGGGCGTTCCCCAGAGCTGCGAGATGGGCCGTGACATGTCCTCCTCCTCATCGTCCATCCGACGCCTCAGCGGTAAACTCCCTGGAGAGAAATAGGGGGCACAAGATGGAAACTTTAGAATGACATAACAAGTATGTGTGTTTGACAGTGTTTTGGTAGTGTAAATACCAATACCAATTTGTGGGACTGTGTTAGACTCATGCCTATGAGTTCATGATCTTTAGCTTGCAGGTCATTTGGGCATGATGTGTTTCAAGACCAAACAAAAAATGCCAAATATCATTCTGTTATCAGTGGAAACTTTGCCCTCTGACAGATAGAAAATGATCTCACCAGGTCTACATTAAATGAAAATAAATCATTAGTCATAATGCCCAGTAAGAGGTTCATGTTGTGTGAGGTAATATTGAAAACAAACAAGCAGGGATGGATAGTTTCAGAGGCACAGATATATCTGCCAATGTCAACATACATGATGTAGCTAAAGCGACAAGCTCTTATAATATAGTGATGACAAGTAGTAACAGGAGCCAAATGTATGGAAACACCTTGTGTAGGGGGAACCAGTGGGCAGCTAAAAATGCAGCAGATTTTGCCAAGCTGTTCCTGCCAAATTGTAATTAAGTGCCAAAAGATCCTCCAGAGAGGCTTTTTTTTCTCTTTTATCTGGATCTGTGTGCCACAAAGCAGTCACAGTCAGGAGATTAGCTTCCTCCTGCACAATTCTACAGCTCAACATTATTACCTATGCTTGTTGTTCCCTCTGTCTTTCTCAACCACACAATTGCTGGAAAGCTGCCTGTCTACACTGTAAATGCACGCACACAGCAGCGGATGGTGTGTGAGTAAACCTCAGTGAAACCAGAGACCTGGCTAGACGGTCATGTGCTGCGTGCAGCAGCCGTTTCATGAGGGAGATAACAAGTTTCACTCCATCCTCAACTGTGCCTGCTGAACGCAAACACTCTCTTCCTCCTTGGCCACATTCCACAATCTGAACTAGTGTTTCATCTTTTTGTCAAGCGTGTATGTCTTTTCCTTTTGTTGTATGAGTGGAGACAAATAGGTTGACTGGCAAATGCAGAAGTTGAAACTGGATGTACTGGAATTGTGTTTACTGAGCAAGGAGGCCCAGTCGCACATCTCTTTGTAAAAGTGTCCGTTTGCATGATGTCATATCATATAGTGTCAAAGGAGGAAACTACATTTTGATCTAGATCTTGGTCTAATTGTCCAGGCCTTATTATTATAGTGTATTGGGACTGTCATTTTTGTGTGTAAACAAAAATAGTACATTGTTCCATGGGCATTTAATAGTGAAATCAATTTTGTCACACGTTTAGTTGGGTATTACAATTTTCAAAACAGCCCTAATCACCCTAAAGTAGTACATTATTTATTGCTATGCAAGCAGTAAGAGCTTCTCTGCAACTTTACCACAAGTCTTACTGAGATCAAATGTGCACATGTGTTGTGTGTCAATGGCAATGCGAGCCCTGTCTTCAGTTTCCACTGCCAGTCAACAGAGGACTGGCAAGATTACCATAGTGTCAGACACATAAAAAAAAAACATAGACAGGAAGACACACAGAAAGATATTACACACAACACACACACACACACACACACACACAGATACACACACTGCCTGGGGCAGCAGGGAGGCCTGGAAGCCACCACAGTGCTGGTCAGAGGCTCAAAGCTGCAGCAGAGAGTGGCTCCCTCTGCTGCACCATCTGTGCACCGGGCTCTCCTCCATGAACTACTCTGGGTGGGGGTGCACTCAAGGTGAGCTCTGCTACTATTTATCCTACTACTGCCTTCATACAAATAGGAATACATATCCATTGTGTTAGTGACAGGCGCCAATAAAGTCATGGACACTAACGTTATTAATTCACTGGAAAAGGGCAAGAGCCAGTTAAATAATCTAATTAAATCCAGAAAGCTAAATGTTTTGTATTTGTATGGTGAATAATATTTTGTCGATGTAAGTTACCACTGCGATGCAAAAGTATTATCCACACAGCTAGAAAAAGTTACTTAATGCAATTTTTATTAAGGCGTTTCAAGTCGTCAATAAACAGGCTCCGGAGGACCACGGGTAATGTGCTGCATCTGTATCCGTGAAGAAACTGCCGAAACAGGATGCTGACACATGGTGCTAACCACAGCCGAAATTATGGATTCAAACTTGTTTTTTTTTTCTCGCTTAAAAAAAGCAGATACAACTTTAGCTAGTCTGTGAGTTGGTTAATTATTTACTCGTGACAGCGACAACAAACTATTTAAAAACATGTGCTATAACAGTGTTACTCGCATGGCTCCCATTATCCTCCGTAACACGCTCTCTTCCACTTCGCCTGACAACTCTTCTCCAGAACAAACAGCTCTGAGATAACAGAGTTCAGATAGCTTCACTCACTAAAAGCAGATAGTATGCGTGAAATATAAACAGGACACGTAATTTCACTGTGTGTAGTGTTTAACTAACCGTAATAGTGTGTAATGATAAAAAAAAAAAAACAGACGACTGTGTCTCAAAGACCGGGCAACAGCCGGGACGTTGAGAATCCACGCGCGAGAGGTGATGGATAGTTCCAGTCACTTCGTCATGTATTCACTTCGTTGAAACAAGAGAAGAAAGCCTCACTGATGTGAAGAACAGGACAGAGATGCATATATAAATGCTCTCTGTCTGCCATATGCCAACGCTCCGGTAAGTCCACTCACCCCGTCTCTGCCCGGGCATGCCCCAGCTGCCCGCACATTTGTTGACAAACTCCCACAAACAACGATGCACGCGACGGTGAAATGGCGATTTATCCCTTTAAATGTGAATACACGACAATTACACTCACCGCCAGCAAATGCTCTTTCCGTTGTGATTGGTGGTATCTTGACAACTCGCCGTTACCTTGTTTCCTACAGACTGTGTTGATGCGACTTGTATCCCTCTTCGCATTACAGCCACTCATACATGTTTGCTGACTAGAGCGGGGTTGTTTTTTTCCCTGTGTAAAAGCGGTCCGCCCCGATGACTGGGAACCGCCCCTTCTTAATAACGTGAAAGGAACAATCAGCGACACCGTGTTATGCAAATACAGCACAATCAAAGCATATAATGCAGTTATTGCTTTAAAAATCTATATCATTTAACAATTTATTTTTTTAGCAAATGGTCAGTGGTGAAGGAAGTATTCAGTTTGCTAAAGTAACAGTGATACCACACATTGTAAAAAATACTTGCATTGATAAATACCAAAAGTAACAGCACTCAGTGTATAAAATATGACCCCTGTGAGTCTCTTACATTGTGTAAGTAACATTTTACTGTTAAGGTGGTACTAATTTTAAGTATTGTATATACTGTTGGGTAAAATAACCAATATTTAACGCTGCTACATATGTTAATTGGTCTCTGCAGAACATTGAGCTCATGCTGTCTTGTTTTTGAGAGGTGATCAAATATTGTGTCTGGCCCTTTAAGAGAACAGTCCTTCTCGCGAACATAAGCTGGTGACACGCAGTGGACCAATCAGGTGGTTTGTTTTGGTCCCGCCTTCTGCTCCAAGTATCTTGACACGTGGAGGGGGAAAAACACAAACCCAGATAAGACATGTGACTGCTTTCAGCGCTCTGCTCAGCTGATTGGGAGCCGCTGCGAGATAGAGCGATTGTACCCACCCAATTACTGGTGTCTGTGTGATGATGAGTTGTGTACTGTCAAGGCAACGAATAGATTCACAAATTTCATTGTCACACATGCATGTCAGTGTTCCATTATGAAGCATGATATAGGCTACTATGTTTTTATGTCCATGCAAACATTACATCAAAAGACCTAACATAACATAACCAGTGGTTAAATGTAATAAAATGTAATTGCCCAACATCTTATAACATATATGTAGGCTACTATTTATAGTTAAAATGATCTCCACTTTTATCAACTATAAAATGCAAATGCTGTATTACAATTGTATCACTATGACATAACACTCTGGACCGGGGCTTCTGCATACTGAGTGCTTTTACTTTTGATACATTAATACATTTTGCAGATAGTACGGCTCTACTTTTATTCATCTCTTGTTTAAATGCAGGACCATTACTAGTAATGGAGTATTTTTACATTGTGGTGTTGCTATTTGTATTTAATTAAATAATCAGAATACTTGTCATTTCCCTTCAGCATAACATAACATATCAAACGTCCTTAAATGCAGCCTAGCTTGATAATGGCTTGACAACAAGGCATTGACCAGTCACTGGTATTGACATAAGCATAGAGCCATTTTCAGTTCAGCCCCTGAGGGCATCTATTGTTGAATATGGTGTCTGATGGATGCACTGTGACAGAGGAATAAACAGCAGCCGTGGCTGGTGACCCTCATTGCAGGGTGGGGGCATGCCATGGCAAAAGAGGAAGAAAAAAAGTACAGTGAAATCAAGCCTGCAAAAAGGGGTTACTGAGTGCAAAACAGCCAAGCAAGAAGAGTGAGACTATTTGATCCATCGTGTGAGTCACATTTTCCCCAGGAGACAATTTGTGGATGAAAGATGCTGTTGCCTTTGCGTGGCGCGTTGGTCAGCCCATGCAGGATGTTACATTTTCCCATGTCCCACTCCTTTATTGTACAGTTGGTAATGTGTGAAGTGTGATTTTCTCAACTTTTGACAACATTCCCATGCACAGTTTACTAGCAGACCAGCAAACAACCCCTGCTCAGTCTTGTTTAAGCTGCCGCTTGACGGCTCCCAACCCCCCATCCACACCAACCCCCCTCAAACTCCAATCCTGCAGCGAGAGGGACCCCACCCAAAATGTAGTTGTTTTTGCTAATCATTCAAGCATTGCATTTATAGGAATGCTGCAACATGAAGAGTCATGGAGGTGTCAAAAGAAAATATGTGCCAAATAATTTAGATAAACCCACGTTTTATGTTGCCAACAAATACTATACTATTTTATGTGTTTAGTATGATTTGAAGGATACGCCATGCTATGTGAATAATTGCTAATAAATACCTAATCATTGAAGCACCTTTTAAAGAATAAAAAGCTAAATAAAAAAAACAAAAAAAACACTGAAATGAAAACGTTTAAAACATAAATTTTGAATGTAGTATTCAGACATTTAAAGCTACTTTTCAAGGGCGGAACATTTCAAAAATGAATTAGTCCACTGTGTGCTGCATTTGAAAAACAAAGAAATGAAAAAAAATCTAATTGCCTATAAGCATTTTATCACCCCCTTTATCAATAACTAATTCATGTTCCCAAACAATAAGTTTCAATCACAGTCAGTTTTCCCATTGTCAATGGACTCTGGGGTATACACTAGTTTTTCATCAGTTAAACTGTGGTTTGGTGAAGTCTTGTTATCTCTTAATGCCCAGAGCTGTTAACCAAATTTGTGTTGCAAATCAGATTTTTTTCTCTCTGTTTTGGCAGAGAACATAACATGATGCGCTGTCAATGCAAGAGCTACAGAAACACAAACGTCATGCATTGTGCAATCTCATCCACTGTTTTAAGTCATTTGTATTCTTTTACTTTCAAGCGTGCTGCTTCAACCCCTTTGAAGAGGGAAAACAGCCTTTGTGTTGGCGCTGAACTCAGAACTTGTCATCTAAACTGAAACTTCCAGTACCTCTAATGTGTCAGGTGCAGTGGCAGACAATGTGTCCCAGCCCATTTTTATTCAAGCAAATTTCCCCAGTGAGGCAGTCAGAATGTATCCTCAGTGAGTTATTTCTGACTACGTGCTGCCAGCACAGGTGATAAGGCTATGGATGTTGACATATTTCAAAGTGCAGTGCATAATGATACAATTTGCTTTGTGACTTTTTCTGTAATGGTGCCTGACGTCCAGACGCTTTGTCTTGAATCTTCAATTCGTTCCGCACCCAAACAACTCCATCAGTGTTTGTGCTGTACTCAATGCACTTTCGCATCACAATTTTATGGTTTTGATCACCTTGCCTTTTAATTATCTACCTAAATCCCTGTTTTTAGGAAGCTGTTCTTCACATAAATTGATTGTGAAATTCCGTGACAGAGATGCCAAGTTTTCACAGGTTATTGGTAACGTCTGTCCGCCTCCACTCCCTCCTCCTCCTGTCTATTCTGTCAACAGCTCTTGATTTTAACCACAGGTACAGCAGGGGCTCAGCCAATGAACGTGACTCCCTTAGAGTTCATCCAAAGGTAACACATTTGAAGCACAGAACCACCCGGGGGAAACCCTTCCTTAACAAATTCCGTGAATGTAACCCAATACAGAAGTCATACTGGGCATGTTTTCGGTGAAGTGTTGGAGGTGTATGGAAATAAATGTGTTGCATTGTCTTTCAGTTTTATTTTCCAGCTGGGATGGCAAGTTGAAGTAAATGAACGCTTAATGATTACTGAGCAGCAGCAGCTCGGGTGGTAAACAAACTATTTGTCAGGCAGACTGGCAGCCTGATGACACTTGTGCAACATCCAAAACACTACATCCAATTTGCAGGTGTCCTTACGCTGGCGTATAGCCATATATTATTGGTGTTACATTGTTACAGTTTGATGTCGCTAGGCTATACCTTTTATTACTTTAAATATAGTCTATATCCTTCGCGTTCCACTGGTGTTCAAGACAGATAAACACTTGTCCAACAGGCTGCAATACGTTGTCAGTCAGAACTGATTGACTCACTACTCCTAGAAATCTTGTGAATTAGATGACTCTGATTCTTCATAGAAATATTCATAATTTCTGCTCATCCAAACTGCTCTACACAAGCCTTTAGGTTGGCCTTGCAGTTAAAAAGATAACCAGAACAGACAGCTTTTTAAATTACTAGTGAGTGACAAAGTTCTCTTCAACAAAACCACCAGACTCCAAAACTGTTCCAGGAGCACCTGTGCAATGACCTGTGCATAAATGTAAAAGTATATGGGAAACTATGGGAATTTAAAGGATAATTTGTGGTTTATTAAAACTTAGATCTTAGTAGCCAGTTTGGCCGTAGTTTCCTTATGAGCTTATGATAACACTTAAGTCACCAGTGTCACCACTGTCTGAAGGGGCAAAAATCCCAAGCAACCAGACAATTAGACAGGTTGTAAACAAACCAACAGATTTATCAGATTACCAAACCACCTTTGGACGTAAAACCGAAAGTTAGAAAACTTGTTAGTAATGTATTGTTGGTAATAATTGGACAAAGAAGTTGTTTTGTAAACTGTGATCGATGTTTACAGTTTGGGTTATAATTGTTTTCTTCCTTTCTTGTATCTTAGGAGTTACGTCCATATTGGAACGTATACAATTGGACGTCCATAAATTGTAATAAACCAGATTTATAACTGTAACAAGAAGATATAGAAACACAAATCCTGGTTGACTTTGTATCTATTTTAAATAAAAGAATTAGCTCTCAAAATAAGTACTGGAGTTTGTGACTTTGAGATATAAGTGAGCATGTCATTTTTAGGTCGCTCGACCCTTTCTTGTTGTGTTTTGAGGGAGAATGAAGTGGATGCACAGTGGTTGTCTGTCCACTCACTGCTCTCCTGTTTTAATTCTTGTAACTCAGTGTGCACTCAAGTGGCAATAATGGGATTTTGGGAAGCCCATGTCAGATGTGATGAACTGCCTCCCTCTGTTAACAGAGAGTTCAAGGGGGGTGGGGGAGGTAACATGTTGGTGAAAGATATGTTTGAGTTTGTTTTTAGGGTGGGGGAGACCAAGCTATTCTGCGAAACACAGACAGTCAATCTTGTTACCTCGCTATCTTGACATGTCTTGAGCTCTCACAGAGCTCAAAGTTGAGACAGCACTGCACAAGATGTACCTCAGCATGTGCTTCTGCACTTCTTCATCTCTGCTTATATACAGTTCATCTTCAGAGATGTCACACAATTTTCTGAATACTTCATTGGCTGCTAAAGTGTTGGTAGGTAGGCGCTGTGCAGTGGATTAAAAAAAGAAAGCAACGATAAATCATTGAAGGAAGGAGACATGGATGGAAATAGAGTTGGAGTTGCTCTTGTTTCTACGGTAACTGTCGACGGGGAGGTACCATGGATGAAAGTGGAGGGAAAACAAACCTCCCCGCTCCGATGGCAACAGCACAGCAATTGGTTCTCGTTTCCTGCGAGGACAGGAAGAAAAAAAAACATAACAAGGTCCCCTAGTAGCCCAGGAGACACAGTTCGATGTTGCATCAGAAAGCAAGAGGCAGGGCAACATGAACACGCACTTGCAAACATGCACACTCAACATGCACATACACACACACGCTCGCTCTCACACACGCACATACAATCACATGCTCCACTTCACCCTGCAGCCACCCCTCCCGCTCCTGCTCTCTCACTCTCCCGCCAAAACATCTACAGCACGTGAAACCTGCCTAGAAACGGAGGGGAAACTTCCGCTTTGCTCTGATTGGCTGAGTTCCCTAGCAACCGCGTATGCCCAACCAGCCAGTCAGGCGCGTTGTGAGAGGCACACTGACCCAATGAAACTGATTATTCAGAGGCGCGGGCAGGCGCTGTGACCTGGTAACAGTCAGGAGAAGAAGTCAGGGAGACTCTGGAGAGAGAGAAGGAAAGCTTTCTGTGATTGGCTCACAGGTTTCCTCTTTGTTCTGATTGGCTTGATGCTCTCCTCTTTGCAGTCATTCATATATTTCTCTGCCTGCCTCAGCACTAGCTCCTCTGTTTCCTCCACCCTAAGCCAGTTCGTTCAACTTCCACAGTGGCCACCCTGCCCTCAAGGAAATCCACTGCCCAAGGTCAAGGCAAAGTCTGCGTTGCTGAAATGGGATTGGTTTAGACAGGCAGGAGGAGAACAAGATCATAGTAACAAGTCTACCTCATCATGTCTGCGCGGGATTAAAGCATGTGATCAACAACTTGTTAAACAACAAAGTGCTCTTGCTGTTGTTGCTGCTGCTGATGAGCTTGTTATTGTGTTGCTTGTAATGGACACGGGTCAGTGAAAGGTGTAATTAGCTTTTCATTAAATAGTGCAGCATTTGACAGGCTTTCTCCAGGCAGGTTGCAAGACACAAATTAGAAAATGGTTAGTTTGTTTTGAAAAACGTATATGTTTTGAAGTCAGCCCAGGCGAAGTGTGTGGAGTCTTTTTAAACATTCCAAACTGCTTGCTCCAGTAGTGTGGGGAATTAATGTCAATACCCTGCAGGATCAGGAGTTCACATTGAATAGTTAATGAGTTCAGGGAGAAAAGGACTCTCATAATTCTGTGAATCGAGCATGCTATGCATACTGCCTAATTTAACATAACTGCAGGCAAAAACTCACTCAGGCAGGAACATTATACTGCTATGATTAGTAAAAACAACATTACCATCCAACACAGAAATTGCTCATAGCTAACAAATTAGTTTACTTGGGTTGGAAGATAAACTGAATCTATATTAGATAATTTATTTTTGCTTTTAACAATAAATGCTGCACTGCATTGTTAATTCTGCACACAATGTTTCATTTTGAATTGTGATTTGGAGCCAAGTGTTTTCAAGCTCATTATCAATGGTACAATACTGTGTACTCTATAGCAGATGTTTTTCATGTAATGATATGAAGGATCACTGACTACATGGGATGGACAAGATATGCACGAGTCAAACAAATTGCTGTCAAAATGTTTCTCCAGTTAGAGGTGATGCAAAAGGTTGTATTGCCCTCTAATGCACTCACTTGGCAGTTTATTTGGTACATCGAGCTAAAACTACAGTCTAGCACAACAGCCCTGCAATAAAACCTGCCTTAAGACTGGAGGGAAATAACAGAAAGGACTGGGGTCCCTGGTAAGATCTGAGATCAGTCAGAGGCTGAAGACACACACACACACACACACACACACACACACACACACACACACACGTGCTGTTGTTAGCTAGCTTACAGCTATCGTCTGTACAGTTGGTAAATTGGCAGTTTGGGGGCGAATAAACACAAACTGTCCAGCGGCCGAATTTGCAAAAATGATGCAACAATTCCCTTTGCTTGAAAATATCTTTACACGGCATTGATTTTAGCTAGGTGTATGTAATAAACTAGCATCTAAGAGTAATTTGAGACTTTTAAAGGAATAGTTCCGTACATTTTGGGAAATACACTTATTTTCTTTCCTGCTGAGACTTGGATGAGAAAGATGAAGCACCTCTGTAGCTCACTAATTAACACATTATATCTAGTTTGTTTAATGGAGTCTCTGCTGGTGGCCTGGCAAACTTGCTATGACAACAAGACTTCAGCAAGTTACTGCTCCCGGCCAAGAAATAGTTTGGCATATAACCACATTGTGTCGTTTTTTTTTAGGCTGCATTCAGATGAGATCAGGTATTTGGGGGATTTGCGTTGTGGGGTGTCACTTACAGTAAATGGTCCATTTGTGTGACTTCCTGTTGTTAACTTTAACCCCAAATGTAGCCCAAGTAGACTTTATATTACACAATTATTCGTTTCCATCAGAGTGTTTATGATCTAAACATTTCCAACTGCACTTGAAGTAGTGCTGGGCGGTATGACAAAAACTTGTATTACGTTTTTTTTAAAGATAGAATAAACATTTCAATGTCATCATGTTTACTAAAAGCTTTGTTTACTAAAGGGTTTGCTTGGCTCCACAACTTTATACAATAACGTTATATGAAGGAAACAGTTACAGAATCTAAACTATTATTATTGTGCAAACTGCAAATTAGTAAAATAAACTTAAATCAAATAAATACACATACCAACCACTTTAACATTGCTTACTTTTCAAAACAAAATAGTTAGATAATTGTATAAACACTACCTTGCCCACAGGTAACGTTAGGTTGTTGTAGAAAAGTGGGCGACTGAATGTTAGCTTTGCGTTAAGTTGGCGGAAGTGTTTCCGCGAGGCAAGACATTTTAAATCCAGTGTTTTAATCATTGCTCTGAACCTGTCTTTCTCGACGGCCTGTAGCGGGACAGTAGGTGGATTGTTATTGCATTCATAATATTGCTCCGCTGCATGCTTGAGGTGACATGTCTTTAACGTTAGCCCAACCGAGTAATGTTAGCGCGATCGAGTAACGTTAGTGCGACTGGCAACAGTGGCTAAATTGTCAGACTTTAAAAAAACTTCGGAACAGCAGACGGCTCCTCTCTTGAGCACACGTTGTTCTGGTGTATCTCCGGTCTTTCTTCATCCTCTATCTTTCTTCTCTGTTCTTGAATGTGCAGTAGCGACCGGAGCCTCTCCCACCTTAACAGACTGTTACCTGGCTAGCTAGCAGCTATAATGTTACCCAGCATGTTACAAATTGTTTATGTCACAAATTGGTGTGTGTTATTGTATTATATCCTGTTAAAGAGAGTTAGTTGTGGGTAATTAATTATTTTGTTATAAAGTTACTATCATGAGTGTAAAGGGTACGCAGTTAACAGGGGTTCCGTTCTCAATTCACTTGCAGATTACTTCGGCTGTAGCCCTCTCCGTGGCAATGCACCGGTATTTAGGTCTATGAAAAATTCATATCTTGCAGGAAATTAATATCGGTATAAGCCGCTATGCTGCTAACTTGAAGGCAGCTTCATTTCACAGCAGCTAGACAGAGAAAGAAAGAACGGAGGGTCTGTGCTTTGAGCTGTTGCTTGTTGCAGTAAATTCTGAGCACAAACTCCTGGGTAATCGGTGGTAAGTGCATGTTTCGTTTTTTACCCTTATAGTTTTAGCCCCCGTCCCATGGCAGCACTAGAGGCAGGGATGTTTTCTGTAACGTTACTCTCTCACCGCCTCAATACGAACTGACAGTCTGATCGCCAGTTACATGATTGGCCACCGTAATGTCAGGTTGCAGGTTTAAAATGTAATCTGTTTTAACTTTTTCGGCACAGCCTAAACCCATTACCACCATTTAAATGAATGGGAGGACTGGGGTTTTTGCCGCTACGCCTGATCATGTTTGAACTTTGTTTTTTTTGCAAATTAAACAAACATGTTAAACTAAGATATAACATGTTAATTAGTGCACATTGGAGGTAGGTTCATTTTGTTACCTTTGGGCTGAGCAAGTCTAGCTGTTTTATCCTGATTCCAGTCTTTATATTAAGCTAAGCTAAAAAGCTGTTGGCCGTATGCGTCTTATTGAACAGACATGAGAGTAAAGAGTTTTAACAGTCCCCCGATAAGACTTTTTTGTTGTTAGCCTTGCCTCTTTGCGTTTTTGTGTGTGTGCTGGTTTGCATATTTGCATTTGAGCTAGTCAGCATGCTCTGTTGTATATAATGGAAGCTGACTTTGTTCCCCAAATGAATTGCTATTAGTCCCCTGGGTCCTTGGTAGCCTGAGGAGCCATGAGATAAGGATCACACTGCATTTAGCTGTCATCACAGGAGGATTTCTCATAGGGAAATGTACTTTTGTGAAATCTTAGATGTGAGTTTCTACCATATACTTAGTGAAGCTAAGCACTAAGCACAGTCTACATGTACAGTTGAGATAAAAGAAACCCTAGCAAGCTCTTTATCATAAAACAAATCAGACATCAGAAGGTTTGATCTTCAAAGTTAACTTGTCAGCACTTCAAGACATTTTGCAAACCTTGCTGTAACAGGGTCAGCGCTAAACTCTTTTATTTTCTGCACAGACCTTTATCTAACTTGTAAAAGGTCAGCGATCTTAGTTTCTCTCTTTGCCAAGGCCTCATTAATGTCAGAGGGGATGACTTCAAGACAAACAACCCTTGAGGGCCTTTCCAAATGGCATCTGATGACTCACCTAATTTAAAGTTGCATTTTAGGGGGCCATAAATCCTCCCTTACAATACTCCGTCTTTCACCAGTCTAGGCTTTTCTCAGAATCCAATATGTGTCATGATTTTGAAGATTTTATGTTTTGCATTACGTCATCCCTACAAGCTATAGGGATTTACATATCCTTGGGTTTCTGGGGGGGATCAGCCGTACGCTGTGCTCATCCGTGAAATGACCTATTCAACTTTTTTTCCTTTTTGTTTGGCCTGTAGAGGATCGCCTCTGCTGTCTGTGTGAAGGTAATTGGATACAGCAGAGCATCAAGCCAGGCTTCACAGCCAGGAGGAATAATTCCAGGAAATAAAGCATAAAGGTATTGTCTCCATGAAAACAGTGCACGTTCAGCATTTTAAGCACATCACTGTCACCGGAAAGGACTGGCAGAGAAAGCATAAAAAATGTAAGACAGATCTGTGAATAGACAGCAAAATCCTCTCTCTTCCTAAACACTGACACACAGTTCCGTTTAGTTTGGATTCCACAGGATGTAGTATTATCATGCAAATAATTACTTTAGCAGGAAATGCCAACAAAGGGATTAACATATGCAATATTCATTTATAAATATAAAAAAGTCAATAATGTTTAGCTATAAATCTTCCAAATACTGCTTAGCCTTGTTCTTATCATCTTGACACACTAGCTGCATGGTTGTTATTTTGGTTTAATTAAAAACTGAATGTACTTGTGGAAAGAGAATTTGAAATTATACAAATGTTGGGAACTTAGTAGCTTTAATTGCTTCTTGTTAAAAGTATTCAGCTCTGACCTACATAGCAACTTTTCCAAAAGAAAATCATTTATCAACCAAATCAATTATCCCGTCTTGGATTAGTAGACATAAAAGGCCCACTAGAATTTCACAACATCACCTCTCTGACATGGTTTAGAGATACAGCAACCAAAATCAATTGAGCAGCTGCTCCTTTCTTTGAAATCTCCTACACTTGTGCAGCTTCCTGGGCAGCCCCGGTGTATCTCAGGGGGGTCAGCAGCTCTGAAGGATCTTCACCGTGTTGCTGAAGATTGCCTGGAGGTGTGACAGCCGCCCTCTGATCTACCAGCGCCTCTGAAGATCTGAGAACAGACTTTTGCCTATTTCGTTAGTCTCAAGCGCGCGTCACATTAAAGTGGTGGCACTTGAGCGAGCCAAGCAGGCACACAGCGTGAGCCTTAACTTCCACTGTCTTCCTGGAAATAAAGAGCTAATATCTCGGGAATATCGGAGAGGAAGGCAGATACTAATACTGTAACCAAGTCAGTCCTGGGCATGTTTTGAATAATTTTAAGGTTGTCTTAATTAGAGCGCCATTATCCAGTATCTCAGTCAGTGCACACTAGAGTGGTGGTACAAAGCATGTTAACACCCACCATGCTTCACACCTCAAATGTTAGAATGCAATTTTGTCCCCTTCAGCAGCGGCTTTGCTGAATTGTCTGTTAAGAAATTATCCAGTTAACCACTGAGGAATTTTATGCTTTAAAATTCTATTTTCTGCATGACTGAGCTGCAAATTAATTTGACTGTCTTTACCGTCTCTGGCGCCCTTCCTCTTTTCCCAGGGGCTTTGCTTTTTGGGTGACTGAGCCTTACACAGCTTTCTGTCACTGCTGATATACAGCACATGGGCAGCAGATGTTAGCAGTCTGTGTGCCAGGGTGGTATTGGTTCCCTTGTACCGTTTTGACAGATGTGGCTCCATTTCAGGCAGAGAGTTTGACAAACACACCTGTGGCCAGGACCACCTGCTTTAGACGACCAGCACATTCCTGCAGCTCGCAGTCAGTGGAATTATTGGGTTGTTCTGAATTCACTGTGTGGGAGGAATGGTTATACCACACTCCAAATATTGCTTTGACAAATATTGATACATGAATACATGAAAAAGAGAGGTCTACAGCCAAGTTGGGGGCTCTGCGAGGCTGTAAGTAGGCAGCAGTATTTTGAGTAAAATGGTAATGCCTGCATGCTAACATGCTTAAAATGAAACATGCTAACATGCTAATGTTTAGTACGACTCCAGAAACAAAAAAAGTCAACCCCGGAGGGGAGAAAGAGAGTCCGGGGGAGACAGAAAGCCACTGGGGACCAGGGAACAGAGAGTCACTGGGGCACAGGGAACAGAGAGTGGGGCCACTCTGGGGAACACAGAGAGGGGCCACTCGGGACTGAGAGAGAGCTCGGCAACAGGGGGCAGAGAGGCCGCGGCAACAGAGGACTGAGAGCAGAAACCTTCAGGCGGCCTGCGACGAAGGCAGAACCCTTCTGGCCACCGGCGACAAAGGCAGAAGCCCCCTGGCGGCCGACGACGAAGACAGAACCCTTCTGGCCACCGGTGACGAAGGCAGAATCTCTCTGGTGGCCGTACTGGACGTCGAGGGCACTCAGGCGACCAGGCAGGACGTCGAGGGCAGCGCCCCTCCGGGGACCGAGCAGGTTGGCCAAGGCGGAGCCCCTTGGGAGGCTGCGTAGGTGAAGGGGCAGCTGGGCTGGAGTCAGGTGGCCAGGCAACCGGGGCAGAGGTTGACTGGGGTGCCAACAGGACATGGGGGCCAGGAGTCGGCCTGACCGCCGACAGGACACGGGGGGCAGGAGTCGGCCTGACTGCCGACAGGACACGAGGAGCAGGAGTGGGTCTGACCGAAAACAAGGGCAAAGTCACTGGGGTGGTCTCAAGGGCGGTCCCACGGACAGTCTCAGGGGCGCTGGGGACCGGCAAGGCCTTAGGCTGCACGTCAGCAGAGATTCTGGAAGGCTGCACGTCAGCGGAGATTCTGGAAGGCTGCACGTCAGCAGAGATTCTGGAAGGCTGCACGTCAGCGGAGATTCAGAGTGGCTGCTAGCAGGCCGAGGTTCTGGAGGGCTGCTAACCAGCCGGGGATCAAGGGAGCTGCTAGCCAGCCAGGGATCTGTGAGGCTGCTAGCCAGCCGGGAATCAGGGATGCTGCTAACCAGCTGGGGATCTAAGAGGCTGCTAGCCAGCCGAAGCTCAGGGCGGCTGCTAGCCAGCCGGGATTCTGGGATCAAGGACAACCTGGGGACACGAGGGAACTCAGGAACACTAGGAAGCTTGGGGAAGCTAGGAAGCTCGGGGAAGCTGGGCAGTGCTGGGACACTGGGCAGCTTGGGGACACTAGGAAGCGCGGGGAAACTGGGCAGTGCTGGGACACTGGGCAGCTTGGGGACACTAGGAAGCCTGGGGACACTAGGAAGCTCAGGAACACTAGGAAGCTTGGGGAAGCTAGGAAGCTTGGGGAAGCTGGGCAGTGCTGGGACACTGGGCAGCTTGGGGACACTAGGAAGGCTGCTAGCAAGCCTGGGATCTGGGAGAGTGCTAACTAGCCTGGACTCAGGAGGGCTGCTAGCTAGCTTGGGCCAAGGGGGCTGCTAGCCAGCCGGGGCTCAAGAAGGCAGCTAGCTAGCCTGGATTCAGAAGAGCTGCTAACTAGCCTGGGCTCAGGAAGGTTGCTAGCTAGCTTGAATTCAGGAGGGCTGCTAGCTAGCTTGGGCTCAAGGGGGCTGCTAGCTAGCCTGGATTCAGAAGAGCTGCTAACTAGCCTGGGCTCAGGAAGGCTACTAGCTAGCCGGGGCTCAGAGAGGCTGCTAGCTAGCCTTGTTTCAGGGGGGTTGCTAGCTAGCCTGAATTTAGGGGGCCTGCTAGCTAGCCTGGGCTCAGGAAGGCTACTAGCTAGCCGTGACTCAAGAAAGTTGCTAGCTAGCCTGGATTCAGGGGGTTTGCTAGCTAGCCTGGATTTAGGAAGGTTGCTAGCTAGCCGGGGCTCAGGGAGGTTGCTAGCTAGCTTGAATTCAGGAGAGCTGCACGTCAGCCCGGAGTCAGGAGAGCTACACGTCAGCCCGGAGTCAGGAGAGCTGCACGTCAGCCTGGAGTCAGGAGAGCTGCACGCCAGCTCAGGAGAGCTGCACGTCCGCCCGGGATCAGGAGAGCTGCACGTCAACCCAGGGTCAGGAGAGCTGCACGCCAGCCCGGGAACAGAAGGGTTGCACGTCAGCTCGGGAACAGAAGGGTTGCACGTCAGCTCAGGCTCAGATACACAGGTTAGCTCAGGCTCAGGTACACAGGTTAGCTCAGGCTCAGGTACACAGGTTAGCTCAGGCTCAGGTACACAGGTTAGCTCAGGCTCTGGTACACAGGTTAGCGCAGGCTCTGGTACACAGTCGGCTGAGGCTCAGGACAAAAAACAGGCAAGGAGACGGGGAGGCGAAACTCCTGTGCTGTGGCCTGCCAACGCACCTCCATAAGGTGCCTAGCGAAGGCGGGGTCCTCCTCATGAAGGGAGCGGTAAAACTCAATCAACAGTTCTCCATCCGAGTCCAGTGGGTGAATAACTGGCTTGAATGCCATAGCTGCTGGGTCCATATCGGGTCGGATCATTCTGTCATGGTTAAGTGAGGAATAGCGGACCCAAATGCAGGGAGAGGCAGGCAGGCAGGAGATGGCTTGAGTTCAGGAATTTACAATGAAAAAACGGCAGCACCGAGGCTGGAAACACTATGAAGAGCTCAGAGGAAAAACTTACAAAATAAAGCAGGGAGGAATCCAAAACAATGGTACAGGCTACGACGTGCTGACAGGACAGGAACACAACCAGACACAAAACAATGATCCGACAAAAGGCAAGGGGAAGACAAAGACTAAATACACAGGGTAACGAGGAGACAAGAGGCAGGTGACACAAGGGCTGGGAAACAGGTGGAAAACATCAGGTAATCACAAGAGCGGGAAAACATATAGTAAAACAAGACAGAGAACAGATTATCAAAATAAAACAGGAAACTAAGTAAAATACAGAACAGAAACAGACTACCAAAATAAGATACAACACCAACCCATGACATCAACAGTGTTCATAAAATCTAGATTCAACATCAAATCTCATCAAATCAGAATAATTTAAAAATCCTTCAAATCTATTATTTTAATTTTGCTTTTAACACATTTAAGCAACAAAAGCCATGAATAACTTATTATTTACATCATCTTAGTTCAGAGTGTTAGCATGCTAACATTTACTTATCAGCACTAAACTCAAAGTACAGCTGAGGCTGATAGGAATGCATTTGTTTTGCAAATGTACAAATTTAAGACAAGTGTTAAGCAATTTGACTGGCTACACTGAAAACATTCCAGGTGGGTGCCGTCTTGAATCCAAATTGTCATTTTTTAAGGAGAACACAGGATATGTGATTTACACAGCAGATATGTATTTAATTTCACTTGGACTTCAAGGGATCACCAAAGTGAATACAACTGCTCCTGAGAGGGGCATGAATAACTGTACTAAACTTCACAACAATCCATTTAATAGTTGTTCTCGCTTTGCCAGACCCTCCTCCAAAGCACGCTGAAGGAGGATCTGGCTACGCCGCATAGCATTCGGGAATGGTAGGCAAACATGCTCTGGTTTAATAGCATTTCTTTAAACCACTCAGAATCTTCATGGGTGGTGCTAAACTCCGCACAGAACCGCTGCAAAATAGTCGTGCGAGAGAAAACTCAGATTGGACAGATAGTCCAGCTAGCTGTCTGAATTTACCCTGCAGAGATCTGAGTAGCAGTCTTCATAAATATGTACATCACCTCAGGCCATCTGAGAGACACAGAGTGGAGGGATAAACATTAATAAAAAATAAAGATCAACGTAGTTAAAGGGATATTTCACCACTGAAAAGATGAATATGTATTTAAATTGGGTCATTTATGTAGTAGAAATGTGAATTTTTTTAGAAATTGGTGCCTTCTAGACCGAGAAAAGCCAGAAAATGTGTCCCAGAATGCACTTGCTTAGCTTCCCTACGAGGCCACTCCCAAGCCACGCCTACCGGTTACAGAGGACAGTCAAGTCAAGTGGGTTTTATTGTCATTTTAACCATATACACTGTATATAGTGAAATGAAACAACGTTTCACCATGGCTTTACACATTTAAAATATATAAAACCGACATTTTATAAAAACAACATTATATAAAAATGACATACGAGACATTTAGTGCACACACATTATAGAATATAGACCGATAATCGGCCGTCGGACAGTCTGGCGAGGTCAGTGACTCGAGTCTGTTCGGTGTGTTCCGTGCCGTCGTCCTTCATTTTGACCGATTTGACATGTATAATCAGCGCGCCTGACACTGCCGGCAGTCGGACTCAAATGACCCATCTGATTGGTAGAGTGCTAACCTGGAAACGGGGAGCGGAATGAGCGTGACTAGAGTATCTCAAAATCTGATGAAAATCTTTTAAACTGACCTTTGTTGATCTGAAATGAAGACAGATTCAGCAACCGCATGGCCTATTTCAGAAACATGTTTTGGTGAACTATTTTAGTACAATACGAGATCTTATTCTGAACAAGCCGCCATGACAGTCTGTCTTTGAATTTCCAGAGAAACAAGACCCACGTGACGGGTTTGTCCAATCAGCTGCCGGTTTTCATTTTTGGGCGACAATACAGATTAGCGCCGCCTGCTGTTATGGAGACGTATTAGGTCTCGTCTCTTCGGTGTGTTGTGAGGCATTTGTTTGACAAACTCGGGGAGACTGATCAGTCCAACTGCCTTTTCTGTAACGCTGTTGCTTTACAAGGAACAGACATAATTTGGCCCGTTTCCATGTAGTTACATAGTGACTAATATGATCATAACCACTACAGTGCTCAATTACCTATTTTTGAGGGGGGAATAAACTTCAAAATTTCACCACGAAAGCATGAACTATCCTCTGGAGGACATCCACCAGACCAGCGGGTGCCCGTGGATTGTTGTCGGCCGTGGCAGGCGGGGAAGGTGGGGAGGAAGTAGAAGGATGCCGGTCGGGCCTGCTAGCCCGGCTAACACAACTAATACACGGTTCGCCACTGCCGAGACTCCTATATTCACCAACGCCAGATGGATCGCACACAAAATGGATATATATGCTACATATACACAGGGAACGGCTGCTTGATGATTATTACCGAAGCCGGGCTGAACACACTCACTCATCCCAGACGGCAGCTATCAGCTAACAGGGTAGGTGAATTTAAACAATGTCTGAGTTAAAAACGCATCTTGTTGTTATGTAAGGGCCCTGTTCATGTTGCACCGACATTTTAATTGCATTTTGTGTCTGTTAAGAGGCACAAAGGCACTCTTTATGTTATGCCCCCAAAACTGCCGTTTTAGGGAGCTCCCGGCATTAGCTGCAGCAGCTCCGTGTTGCTACCACCGATTCGGCTCGTTTTTTTTTTGTTATCGACAGTACTCACATACTAGCGATCAAGATTAACGTAAAAATTGCCCGGAGTTCTCCTTTAATGCTAATCGGTGAAGTATCCCTGTTAAGTCAAGAGATGCTGCCAGTTGAAGCCTGAGCATAAAATATGATGATTTCATGAGCTGTCTTAGGATTTTCAAGAAATTGCATTAAATATTCATGAAGATGTTTCCACGGCAGATATATTTTAATTGTAAGAGATTTCTCCTCTGCCTAGTTAATAATAGAATATACCAGGTAGGCACCTAACTAGCAGTAATGGCTGGAGACCTTCTCTTGCGCCCAGAGCATTTCTGTGCGGATCAAACGATCATCATACAGGAGCTCTCACACACTCAGACAGCATTGTGACAGCTATGCCTTAAATTCAGGAGTTCACAAAGGCGAATGTGTCTCTGCCTACTAGAGAGAGGATGAGTGGATTTTGGCATAGTGGATATGAGCTGCAGCTGACTGGTCCTCCATAGCCAGCAGTCACAGACAGTCAGCCTCCTCATCTTCCCCCAGTCACCGTCCCAGGGGAAGCAGGAATTGACGTGCCATTAAAGAGGCTTTGAAGAGAGGCAACTGTCAGCATGGCTGCCTCCGCTTTTTTAGCAGTGAAGAAATGGAAGTACAGATCTGGGTGCATTAAGGACACAGTGAACAGCTTTGGAGATACATTTCACCGTATCTTGTGTGCTACAACGAGTGGGAGATAGGTAGATCTGTCACTGAAGTAAAAACTGTGATGGAGAATTTCATTTTTTTTCCACAGACAAAAGATAACAAGAAAAATATGAGTCACAAATGGAAAAATAGGTAGTTTCCTGTGATTGTTTTACAGACTTTTTGAATTAAACACGAACACACATCTGTAAATAAACTGTGTAATTATATAGTAGTTACAGGAGCATCAATAAGGCATCATATATCATAATTTAGAATATATTAAAGTAATAACATATTGAAGTGTTTTTGTCCTGTATTTCAGTTTTCCATGACCTTAGTGACATCACAAAGACCTAATTATCTCAAACACACAAACACACACACACACACATACACTGCAGGGGAGCCAAGTGTAACCAAAGCCACAATGATGTCATGTGTTCAGTAGCCGGTAAAGTGACTCGGCAGAGGAGATGACCTCATTTCCTGTGTGATTGCCATTCAAAAAAAGGAATTTTGGGGACTTTCTATGTCCCTCAAAGTTGTCATTAAGATTAAAATTACACAAAAACAACATGATGTATGGTTGCTGTTATCTCAGACACTGAGACATTGTGCAAAAGTAAAGAAACAGTGAGAGTGTGTGAACTGTTAAACGGCCTTTCTACCCATGCAAGATGAATTGTACTGTATGTTCCTATGATGACTGTATCTAAAGAAAATTGTCTGCAAAAAGGAATTTATGCATATGTCAGAGCTCTAGCCTACAGAACATAACATCATTAGATTGGATGTCATGAACACATTTTATGCATGTCACAAAAAACATACCCAAGAGCCATCTTGTCTAATAAGCAATGGTTTTTAAAATCATTATCCACACCAAGCCAGTTCATGCCACATGGCATGTGCACTGAATAAAAAATGTACATTCGCGCAGCAACCTTCATGCCTCATTTTGCATACTGTTCCGTGAAGGATTTTGTTCATTGTTTGTCTGCTGAGTCTCTCTCAAAAAGCATGTGCCCCACCCCTCCCTACAAGCGCCTCCGCCATGTCTGGTAGCACAACTGGTGTGGGATCAAAAGGAGTTGTGTAAACAACCCTTGAAAACGGTTATGTTACGGATGACACCATCACTTTATTACAGTGTCTTTTACACAAAGCCGAATCTTGCTTGTTGCCATGAAGGGATAATGCAGCCAATGGTTTCAAATGATGCCTGCTGTTACTGAGCTGCATTAAAAAAAAGTAAAACCAGTCAAATGTTTCATAGAGAATTAAACAGACATGGGTCCCCATTGTAATAAGTAGCTCATCACGAAACCTCTGACTCAATATAAGAACCTGCCATCCATTTAGCCTCCTTTGATGCCCATAAGTCCACAATTTAAGTCACAAGTATGGTTTAAATACTGAAGGGGGATTTGGAGCCGTGATGTCACACATGCATTATATTACCTTTGGCCTTGTTTGTGTGACTGCCCCCCATGGCACTGGATGAGGTCAGAAACCTTGGGCCCCATCTAGTTTCTCACAAATCTGCACAAAAACTGAACACAACAAACAACTTTTAAATTCCTAAGAGCTGTTTCTTACTCACTCATACTGACCAAACGTAAGCAAAAGCATACACCGCCATAATTTCTCTCTTTAGCAAGTCATCAGCAGATGACAGTAAATGACAAGCTATTATCTTTACATTTCCATCACACATTTTTCTGAGGAAGTGAAAAAAGTGTGTATCTACTCTTACACTTTCAGAGGTTAATTACAGTATTTGCTGTAAATGCCTCATTGAAACAGGTTATTTTTTGCCTTTATCTTTAACCAACAAGTCAGCTTTTCTTGTCGTGTTAATTAGCAACCCCCATAAATAGTTGGTCTTTTAGTCATAATCCTTCTCATTTTTTGTATATAATTTCAAAGTGATTTTGTGGTTTTATATTTAGTTTTGGTTTTATATTTTTAGTCCTACAGCTCTTACAGCCCAGCTAAATTCCCTGAAGTGAACCTCATCTGACCAGACTGTACATAAAAGATAGCCACAACATCCACAGCTGACTTCTTTTTCCTGGGAAGCCCTACAGGTTGTCAGACTGGGATTTTTTTTTGAGCAATTGCTTTGAAGGTCTCGCCCTGATTTAGCACGGGAAGTGATGTTTGCTCAGTAGAAAGTCAAGGGAGAGGCATGCGGGTGGACAGAAATAGCTGCAAAAACTTTCGCCCTTCTTTTAGGTAGGCGGATAGGACTTTGGGGCAGCAGCGGAGGCAAGCAATGACATCAGGATCACCTCCCATGCACACACACGCACACACACACACACAGTACACAGCCACGGCTCCTGTGGTGATTTAGGCGTCAACACGTCAGGATTAAGTGATGTCATCCCCTAAGCAGTTCTTCTGTGGTCTCCCTCTGGGGCCTCTGTTACCCCTCAGAAGCCACCTGCAGTTCATTACCCTTGTGCACGTATCAGGGGGGTTCACAGGAAAGGCCACAGCTCAGATGGCCATCAATGGGTGTCAGAGAAGCAAAGGGCCTAAACCAATGCACCACAGCATTCCTGTTGCGTGATGTCAACCTGATCAGGGGAAATCCACCTCAGAAATAAGTATGATGACAGCCTAGTAATATGCTGGCTGTGCAATGTTGTTAGTTTTACACTATTTTGATTAAATTGATAAACTTCATCAACACAGACTCTAATTAAATTTTAACTAAAACTAAGCCATTAATCTCTTACCAATCAGAGTATACCAGGAATGTTAAATCAAAAACAGTTACTAAAATTGAGTGTGGAAGTTCATTCTTGAACTTGGTAAAAGTAGTTTGACAAAATAGTCTCCAGTCATCTAGGTTTTGAATAGGGATGCACCGAACCCAGAGTTCGGGTTCGGGTTCGGCCGAACTTTGGGCTTTTTGACGGAGTTCGGGTACTGTTGAACTTTAGAATTTTTTTCCACCGAACCGAACGCTACCAAAGAGAAGTAACAAGAGGCGAAACTCAAGAAAAAGAGGCGAACGTTGTGTTGAGTTTCTGCTCTTGTCAAAGAGTATAGAAGTAAGAAGAGGCGGAACTCAATAGAACGTTCCATTGCAACAAACCGAGCTGCAGCTCCGCCATCTTGGGGGCTGTCAGCTGTTCACTTGGCAAATGAGTCTCCCTACAGTGGGAGCAGAGCGGAGCGGAGCGACTGCTGCTCATTAGCTAACACTAGCTTTCTAATTTCACCCACACAACATGCCTTCATCATACACTGGTTAGCGAAAATTTGCCAAACAAAATTGCCACTCAGCTGGCGATAGCAATGTGCTTTCCTATGATGTGAAAAGAACGTGTGAATTCAACATTAAGTTGTTACATTTAACTATTTTAAGGCTGTGGACGTTGCTTACTTAATTAATGTGTTTACTGTGTTAATGGACTGAGGATCAGAATCAGAATCAGAAAAGCTTTATTGCCAAGTACGTTTTTAACACATACAAGGAATTTGTTTTGGTGTTGTTGGTGCATGTCACACATTCTCTAAATAGAATATAAACAATATAAGTAAAGTATAAGTATATGTACACAGTATACAGTATGTATTAAATTAAAAAGAAAATATTAAAAATAAAATAAAAGATAAAAGATAGGAGTAGAGGATGGGAGTAGCGTTCAGTTCGGTTAACAGAATCCACCTATCAGCGCCTCGCTAATTAACACTGTTGTAAAGTTTAGTGAAGTGTTATGTGCGAGACTATTTCTTGGCCGGGATCAGTGACTTCGTGGAACCTCCGCTGGTGACGACAAAACTCCAGGAAGTTACAGCCAAGAAATAAAAATACTTTAAACCTATAAACAGCAGTCACTCTGGCAATAACGGGCCAATGGTAAATGATAAAACATAGTGTAACAGTAGCACAAGTAGAGAAGAGTCATACAGGCAACATGCTAAGCCAGTAATGTCAGTTACACAGCCAAAATTAGCTCCGCCAATTCATAAAAACAACAATTGGTGGTGTCTGGTGGTATGCTGTAACCAACCTTTTTTGCATGTCATCCCTCCTCTCTCTCCCCTCTTTTACTGTCATCTTGTCAACGCCATTATAAA
Source organism: Sander lucioperca (assembly GCF_008315115.2). Classification (NCBI taxonomy): domain Eukaryota; kingdom Metazoa; phylum Chordata; class Actinopteri; order Perciformes; family Percidae; genus Sander; species Sander lucioperca. The sequence goes on from NC_050191.1 coordinate 17,933,648, forward strand.
AAAAGGCACAAATGCCCTTAAAACTACTTGAAAAAAAGTGTTTGGGTTGCCAGGTTATAAAAATCCATTTGGTAGATGGATATGTTCCTCGTGCACAACTAGCTTTATAAATTTAACTCTTTAATGTATCTGGCCTGCGTCCTGCATCAATGAACTGAATGTTTGACCACTTGCGGAGCTGCAAAGCAAATTCAACCTTTTACAATGTAATTATTAACATTTCATTTAATTATTGACAGTACAAAAATGTTCACTACAGGCCTGATGGCTTATTATACAGTGAGAAACTCACGACCCTTTATTACTGTAATGACCACCTTACTTTCTCATAAGCCATCAAGTCTGCAGTTAATAACGTAAACAATGTTGTGGCTTTCTCACTTTCTAATAAGTCATCAATGTGAACTAAAGGGCCAAAGGAAAAAGAGGAGGAGGAGACACCACTTACACTGTGTGTTATGAATGTCTTACTACTGATCTAAAAAACATGAGAAATTATTTAACAATCATTAATAAAGCCTACAGTTATTAGAGAGCTGTACCATTTTTTTTCTTCTGTTCACTGACTTGAATTACCTAGAAAATTTCCCCAGCAGCTCTGTACCTGAGCTACAACTTATTAACGAAGAACTAAGTACAAGAACCCTGAGAGCTTTTAGTATTGGGTACCTCAGTGACTCCTCAGGTGCGGGACAATATTTCTACATCTTAATTAGTGTTTCTTAATATTCATCCAGGGAAGGGAAACTGTGTCACAAACAGCCCAGGGGTGATAGAAACAAGCCCACTCCTGTACAGACATTGATGCGTGTCTAATGAGTCCATCAGACTGACAGTATAGCATCCTGGGGGACCCTCAGTTCATGATTACCAGTGTATCATAGATGAATGTTCCTGGATTGAGAATGCCATCTGTCATTACATCCGAGTGGATGTTTACCAAACAGGGGTGTGTGGTAATTCATGTGCAAGTGCACCTGTTTGTTGTTTTGGCAAATTAAAACAACTTCCCATCACATGGCACATCTCTTTCATTTCCTCCATATTCTCCACAAGTCAAATGTGTGTGTGTGTGTGTGTGTGTGTGTGTGTGTGTGTGTGTGTGTGTGTGTGTGTGTGTGTGTGTGTGTGTGTGTGTGTGTGTGTGTGATAGGGCCCATAAAGTGTAGGTCTGTATATATCAAAAGCCACCAAGAATGATCGATGAATGATTTACCAGCCATACCTCAAGAACACATGCAGTAGGCTATATTAAGGTTTCAATAATTGATGCTTCATTCCGTTGGTCCCCAACACAATTTTCACACATCAGGTGAGGCAGTCAAACTGAAAATGATGTATATCAAATTAACTTTGCATTGCAGGGTTGGAAAGGGTCCCCAGGGAGACACAGTGAAATGGAAGTACTCACATAATGTAAAAGGCTGCTGCATGCTACACACCAGCACGACTTCACTCATAGCTCTTCATGCTGAAAGGTTTTAAACCTCACATTCTGTCAACATTTGGAAAAAATCAACTTCCTTTCAATCAGACAAAGTAAATATTTTCACTGTGTCTTTTTTGCTATGAATCCTCAGCCTGAAGATTGAAAGCTTTTTATCAGTCGACATGACTGCAGCTAGCATGTAAACATCACATGGCATGTCATCTTTTGGTAATTTACTTACATGTACAGGTGCAACGCTCTTTATAATGCTGTGAAATCTTAAAAACCAGGTCGAATGAGATGAGAAAAATAACGCATGTATGAGAGTGGGTGTGTTTTATTTGCCAAACATGATTTAGCCAAGTACACTTGAGCTCTTTGACACCTCACATAAGCATGTATCCATTAAAAACTCTTTGATGAAAAGCTAAGATTCTCACTGAAAGGATCTCTGAAATCCTTCCACAGTACCCTACTAGTCTTTATTAATGACTTCATTATCACTCATGATGCTGATGGTTCCTGAGTGGAGCTTGGTGGTAAGGAACACAGGAACCTTTGTTTTGTTTTTTTCTGTCACCTTGCCATGTTCTGCATTTGATATACTGACTTTGCAACTCAATAAAAAGGTTTTAAAAAATTAATAAAAAGCTCTTTGGAAATAAGACTGTTCCAAAGAAAGCTAACCCTGCAGCCTTGTTACACAATCTGTCATTGGCTGAAACCCAATATCACTATATCACTGTTATGTTATGTATTATGTAATATTATATTTTGCAACACTTTTTCTTTAAAATGCATTTCTAAAGCGTCACATGCATGTTCCCAAAGATATTCCATATTAAATCAAATGTTCACTGTAACTTTAATTAAAAACTTGCTGATGTAGAATGTAGGTTACTGTATCCAGTCTCAAATCGGTACACCTACAAGGAATAATAACTACAGAATGAAAAAACATTGCTACATCCTGAATTTTCAGTCACAGTGTGTGTGTTGTAAGGAGTGAATAACAGTGTGCCATGTGTTACATTTCCGCAGTGTTTAGCTGCCATGCTGCCTCCTTGTTATTGCTCATGTTTAAATTCTGCACACATTCGTGGACAGTTGTTCTTTCGACGGTTGTACAATGTGCTCTGGTTTCTGGTTGACTTCCTCTAGGTGCGAAGGGAAGCCTTCTGTGCCTTGTGATTCAAGTGTGTGACTTATGAAAAGCAATCATATGATAAGACAGATGCGTATGGTTTCAGAAAGCTCTTTTTGCCCAGATACAGCCTGTGTGTGTGAGTGTGTGTGTGTGTGTGTGTGTGTGTGTGGCAGTGTGGGTGGGGGGTGGGAACTTGTTTACAGCTCACACACGCTGCTTTGAGTCCTCTCGACAGGGGAAGAAAGACAGCGTACCAGAACTTGGCAGAGTGAAAGTGCAGCACACTAGCGGTGAGTTTACAGGGATAAAAATACTGCCGGTGAGCAGCCTCGAGCTCAGCGGTAAGACTAGAGGTACAGCAGCCTTTGGGCTTTGAAGCATCACTATCTGTGGCAATAAGCCCAGTGTGCTGAAGTAGGTTAAACCAAATCTCCATAATATGCAAATGCCCGGTAAGTCTTTGGATTAAACTTTCTGGAAAGTAAGGTTGCCTTTATATGCTATGTAATAGTCATGTGTTTTTGTTGAAGGTGTATTATATGTTTTTTCCGAATCCTCTTCGAATAAAATGACCCCACAGCATGCACAATTTCACAGCCAGCATAAGGCTGTGAAGCGGATAAAAACATTTAAGCCTTAACCGCTGACTATAATACATAATATAATATATTTCTGGAAAGAAATAGGGTTTGTGTGAAGTCAGGGAAACCTTGAATGAGCAGATCCTCAGGGTGAGGAGCTCAGCGAGGGACTCAGTGCCAACCAGCCCTGCAGCCTGGCAGCTCTCTGCTTGATTGGTCTCAGTAGGCAACTGAGATGGAGGGCAGAAACCTAGTCTACATACACATGCATGCACATGAGCGCGCATAAAGTGATGTACAAAAATGCTTTAACAACATAAAAATGGCAGTTAAAAAACAGTGGCGAAAGAAAGCACAGCCATGCCCGAAACGCACTTACACCCACATATTAAAACACATAACACCCACATTCAGACCCATGACACCCATCACACCCACACACATTTAAGAGTCTCACACATCACAGCTATGAGCACAGCACTGGGGGGCTGGGTTCACATTGCCTGAATGTTCAGTGCCTATTCAAAAGCTAATTCTTCTGCGTTGTGATTCAAAGAGCCTGGCCAGCCACCTGCACTGAAGATGAGGAGATGGGGGAGGGAGGAAGGGGAGGTAGCAGTGGAAGAATGACATCACCTTCCCTGAAATGTCACCATTATCTCAAGCCTCGGCTTAGCTGTCTACAGAGGTGACATCATCCTCTCTTTGCCCCTCCCCCCTCTGTTCTCTGCAAGGTTGAATGTGGTGAGGGAGTGTGTTTGTTTGTGTGCATGTGCGTGCAGGCGTGAGTGAGTGTGTGCAGGAAATCATTTTTCAAAGGAAGCATGAGTGGATGTTTGTCTGCGCTGTCTTTCATGCCTTTAAACTGACATAAAGTAAAGTCTACATTAATGACACCTAAATTGTATTTGCCTCATTTATTGTGGATACAATCAGTGTTTTTTGCTGGCAGAACATTCAGTTTAATGTTGCTTTGCATGTTGATCTGCACATATAATCTTAGAATCTTTAATCCATGTATATTACATATGAAGTCACACCATGAAGTAATTAAACCAAATTTTAAAGAGTCCATTCATCCAAATTATGAAAAACATATTTTATCTCTAGCCCTTTCTTTCATATAGGACAGGAGACAATGCACATTGACATTTAAAAACATATACAGTATAACAATATAAATGTTCTATACATTTATTTTTTTTTAATCAATGTGCCAGGGTTAGCTCAACGACAATATTGCTGCATGTGTATAGTATTTAGCCATGCAGATAGTTTTGGTTTGAGATATCAGTCTCTAAGAGTGATATCTCCACCACGATAGAGGTCACTGAAGTTTTGTTTGTGCTTAAACTACTGAAAAAAAATAGATTTGGAAAATTCAGTTGAAACATCTCAGTCAATATACAGTATCACTGTTACTCTGGGTAATTCACAAGCACAGATATCCTGTAGAAACAAGGTCCCTAGTAAATTCTAATTTTTAATTTGAAAGAACTGACCTTTTAATGTAATTTTTGTGTCTGCCACACAGTGCTATGTCAACACAACCTGCCCATATTCATGCAACATGCAGTGACTGGATCAAAAACAAACATCTAAGCAAACAAACATTTTTGTTCAAATAAAATATAAAAAAAATAAATTAAAAAATTACTTTTCTGGGGTGCCCTGCTGGGATATGGGTCAGGGTGCTGACTATGAGCCAGGGATCTTGGTTAAATGTAACACCCTGTTTCTCTCTTCCCTCATTTCCTGTCATCTCTCTACTGCTGGCTATCTAATAAAGGCAAAATATATTATACTTTTCACCCTTTATGGTATGTTAAAAAGGCCATAAGAGAGTGCCTTATAATAATGTCTCACAAACCTTATTTACAAATGACGGCCATGCACAGATGCACACAAACCACCTCACAAATTTCCCCCAGCCATTAGGCCACTGCTCCTCCTCTTCATCACCATGTGTGTCTGACCTCTGTCATGTTATTACACCATCTGATGCCATCGGCAGCTGACGCTCATGAAACCCACCGATGCATGCCAGCCATGCCATCACTGCCCTTTGTACGTGTCCCAACACTCCCCGAATATACTCACACTGGACGACATCCCACAAATGCCGCATTAAGATAGTCTTAAAGGAAAATGGGGGTGACAGGTAAATGTGTCATCTCAAGTGTAATTGAAAGCAAATAGGTTGTTTCTGTGTCCCAGTATAGTTCTGTTACAGTCCAGGAACTTGAATCAGTCTACTACAAATCTGAGAGAAACCACTGACCTTGTGGTGCCACTGGAAAGTAAAATAAAGATCTGAAAAGGGTGGTGACTTTGTGTAACCAAGTTTTAAGTTACCACACCAAAAATAACTTCATATTCAGGCATTTATAACAGGTGCTTGACCTGGAATTTAAACCTCATTTGAGTGCGAGCCATCCCACAAAAATCTTAGGGTCAACAAAATCAACGCCCCATTTACATCATGTCTACAGAGCAGCGCCATGTTTTAGATCTCACTGACAGCAATGCTTAGTGTACAGTTTCTAACTTAAAGCTGCTACAATCAAAATTGTTATAATAACAATGGATCAAATGAGTGTGTGCAATGTAAAAGGTGTTGCTTGTAGTGACAAACAGACAGAGAATTATCGGCCAACTCTGCAGGTCCACTCTTCTTTTGGCTTTTCTTCTTCTTCTTCTTCTTCTTCTTCTTCTTCTTCTTCTCACTTCATTTGACTATAGTAGAAATTGTTAAAAATATTATAGTCGATGGTGCAATAAATCAAATCTCTGGAAGAGTCCCTTCAGAGTGCCTTGCCTTATATATCATCAGGCAAACAAAACAACAACAGTTGCTGACATCATGACAAGGTTGATTCCCTCAATCATTCATTTATCATCTATCTCTCAGTTGACTGTCTCTGACTTTTATCTAACAACGCACAACTTAAACACATAGTAACTCTAAACTGTGCATCTGTGTTTATTATTTTAAATGTCCCTGCATGGGACCAATAAAGTTTATCTTATGTCATTTTATCCTAATATTTATCATGAGGCTTTATGTTTTACTAAAAAATCTGATCAAGATCAGAACTTTTCTGTTTCCTTGTGTAATTTTGAAGTCAAAAAACAACTGAGACACTTTAACGTTAGCATTTCACCTATTCAACAATAGAACCAGCAATGCAAAGTCAAAAAGCCTTATCATTTAACACATTTCCACAACATTTGCAAGTCTGTGTGAAAATTTAAATAGCCTTTTGTGAAGTTATCAACCTTATCTAACCTGTGTTGTTTACCAGTCTAACCTGTCTTTAACGACCTGCTGTTTTTTGATGCTTTTACTACTATTTAACAACCCCTGTGACCTTTATTCTTTCCTCCAGGAGGCTTAATTGTATATCATTTTAAACAACGGCTCCCTATTCAAATTCCCTCTTTAAGGAGATTCTTGTGCATTTTGTCTTGTTTGTTGAGCTGTAATGTTGGGCCCCTGCTGCTTCTCACCTCTATTGTAATGCAAGCCAGGTTTATAATCCACTCCTGGCCCGGGCCACTTCACACCTCGGTGAACACTGTGGACTCCCGCTGAGTTTGGATGGGATTCAATGACCAACCCTTTTACAGGACACACACATATAAACACTAGAGACCTAACACACCTGCTACACAAACCAAATAACTCCTCCAGCGTTCTGGTGCCACATCTCTTTGTGTCGCAGGTGTACGTTCCACGAGTCAAAAGGTTAGCAAATAGAGAAGCAGGGACAAGTCATAGCTAACCATTACTCAGAGAAGGGTTGTCAACAAAGTTTTGACCTCAGAGGTCACCGCTGGAAGAATGTGGACTAATGACCATCAGGGGAAAGATAAATATTCCAGACATCATTAAACAGACAGAAGGTGGGGCAAAGATTTCTATAATGTGACGGTAGGAGGTGGGGGGAGCAGACGTATAAGATCAAAGCATGCCATGTCAACCAGGGTGTGGGCACTTATGGTCATTATTAGGGTGGGATGCTTGGACAGGGAGTCATCAGAGCTTTAATACCAGTTCATCCCTCATAAAAAGGGCAAGGGCCTCTAAAAATAAATCAAAATGATTCAACCAATATTTGCTCTTTATGGCAAAAATGTCACACTGGTAGAATATAGATATTCATTAAGGTTTTTGAACATGACATACCATATTTTATGCATCAACAGATAAGTTGTGTTATGAATCCTCTTGTGGACAGAGACAGAACTGCAGCCAGTTACAACATAAAAATGCTGCTTAATTATTTGCTTAAGTCAATGATAATTTGTGTACTTTTACTTTACTTTTTACCAGTACTTTTGCTTGTAATGCTCTTACATTATCAATATAGGATCCAAGTACTTTCTCCACCACTGCACTACATTAATACACCCATGTGTTTAGTTTAAGTTTATTGTTACTGTCATTCCAGCTATCAAAAATAAAGCTAAAATAAAGTTTCTCTCAGGACCATGGGTATAAAATCAATAAAGCATCAGTCAAAGCATAATTGCAGTTTGATATGGCTTGAATATTTTTCATTCTATCATCACATTATACACCCACGATGACAGAATGGCTAGAATATCAATAACAGTGAATCATATTATTAGCTCCTTTGCTGCCATACCATATCTCATACTTCTCCTTCAACGCCTCAGACTCCCTGGAGAAGAGACATTCTGCATGCCACAGAGCCACCTGTGTGCCCCAAGTTTATGTTTCTAAATACTGGCACAGCTCAATGCAGGGAGGTGGCACCCAGCGAGGGCACAAGTGAAGGAGGAAGGTGTGATGGTGAGGATTTTAGGAGTTTCAGGGCAGTAGGGGTCTCAAAAAGTCAGTGTTAATGATCACATCAAGCCCAGTGAACAGTGAAACCATTGTAACTGCTAAAGCGTGCCATTGCAGAACCCATGCCTGCTACTGTCTTAATGCACACAAATCCGAGCTTGACGGGCACCTGTTGTGGATTCTTGGCCTTGACACTGCCCTGGTCTGCTGGGTGTTGTTTGGTCTTGTTCTGACCCAGACTTGAACTCCCTCACAGCTGTCACCGCTCCACACAGCTATTCAAATCTGCTCTGGCATAGAAAGCAGTACTGGATGCTACGACACGGGAAAGGGAAGACTGAGTGAATAAAAGATGCCACTGAGAAGATGGCTCACTGATGACTCTTATTTAATAATACGTTTCTTCCTATATGCTGCTGAAAGCATACACGCTGCATTTTTATTCAAATATATGTTGTATTCAAAGCTACAAATAACTCTTTTGGGCCAGTTTATACCATCCATTGAACAAAGTACATTTACTCGAGTACTTGTACTTTACTTCAGTGTTTCCATTTTACGGTACTTTCTTTGTTTTAACATCTGTATCTGACAGCTGTAGTTACTCTGCAAACCAAAACATATGATCAGTTAATAAAATATGATGCATTACTACAGGTTAAACTACCCAACGGTATATAAAATGGTTAAATTAGCTCCACCTCAACCAGCTACAACATGCAATTGCTGTTGCACATGCAATCCAAAAATATGATATATGATAATATATAATATAAGTACATTTTGGTAATGATAATAATGTTACTTTTACTTTAAAACGATTTCAAATGCAAGACTTTTACTTGTAATACTTTTGCACTATTATAGGAAGGATAATTTGAAAGACTGTTATATCTATAATATACATTGTCAATCTGTATTCATACGAGAATATATTCGCAGAACAAAAACCAAACTTCACTGTATTCAACACCATCTCTTTGGAACTTAGTCCGAATTGCTTGGCCATAAAAACTGTGTATGGATGTGAAAGACTGACATCATATAAGTTTCTATTCTTCTATCTCTTTATTTAATAGGTCATTTTTTTTGCTTTAATGTATGCATTGATTGGATAGTTTATATCTTCCTTTCACTATATGCTTGCTGTAAATTCTGTTCTCTGAATAAAGTTAGTGAATATTTGTGAATATTTGTGAAACACACACACACACACACACACACACACACACACACACACACACACACACACACACACACGCACACACACACAAACACACACACACACACAAACATTCGTTATTTTTTTTATACATCCCTTCAGTTATTTATGATCTACCTGTAAAGTATAAACAAGGTTGGGCCTTTAAAGTCCGTTTACAAGTCCAGGTTTATTTATTTCATTTAGCTTGCATCGCCATCTGCTGTTCAGGCGGTGTAATTACACCAGTATAAAGCCAATAACAGACAACTGAAAACGGGAAGTAGGCATGAAAGAGCTCAATATAAACAAAAAGTACACAAAGTGTCATATTCCAGGACTTCATTTGTTTGTAAAGTTTCTATTCTGTATATTAAAGTCGTTATTTAAAAAAAAAAAATAAAATAGATTGAGCGTTTTGCAACTAGCACAAGGTTTTGAAATGTACCATAACATTTAAAAATCACTCGTGCGTCAGAAAAAGACCACAACTCTGGCATGACTCAGCAGTAACACACAAGAAACAGACATACACTTTACTTTAAAATCTTGGCGGGGAAAGTAAGAGGTAGTCCGCCATATTCCCAGTTTATGAGGAAAATTCGGGAAATAAGGAAGTCCATGGGGCCCACCTTCCAGCAGAGTCTCATATAGGTGAGGGAGTGGCCACCTGCCACCTCTTGCTCGATAACAGTGTGACAGAACTGAAGAACCTTCAGGCCGGACTCTCCGCGAGGAGTTACACTTTCTGTCAAGTTTTTACTCTGAGAGGAATTAAATCAGAATCAGGTAAGACACAAGATTAATAGATCGCGAATGTGTATTTTAGCATAGGGATTTACAACTTCTGTTGAGGTGAGTCATTACAACTGATACAAGTGCTTGCAATAGGCCCACATTTATAGAGGTTCACGAAATAAATGGATCTATTTTAAACCATTACATGAGCTTAAAAGTAAAGATTTTTTTGTTTGACTGGTAAACAATATGTTATGTTTCTCTTTAAAAGATACATTTTTTTTGGTGGGACCAAGCAAAATGTAAAACTTGGCTTTGAAGCTTGAATAATTGCATTTTCTTCGAGGTAATGATATTGATTATAATGGCACAATGTGAAGTAGCATACTAGCTGCCATTTTCTCCCAGAGTGAGAGAACTTTGTTCTTTATCAAAGCAAGTCTGTGCAGGTGAAGAAGCAGCCAACCACATTCCAGTTCTTGCCTGGGGTCATGACGGTGCAGCATGCAGACCCTCGCAGCACACCACTGTTACAGAGCTAGGCCTGGCTGAATACCTGCCTGTGTTACATGAACCTAACAGGAAAAGAGCTATAACTACGGCACTCACTCACTCACTCACTTATTAACTCAGATTTCTAATTGATACACAAGTTATACAAGCATCAGATTTTTTAAATCATAAAAACATCCTTTTCTCAAATTATCTTTAAAGAAAATCTGAAGTCTGATTAAAGGCCACTTCAGTTGGATAAATAGCCTACTGTAGCATGGGTGGGTGTATTGAGATTTCTGAGAGTTTGATGCTGACAGTTTTCCTATAATGCACCTTCTGAGGACACTTCTTGATGGAATGGATAATGCAGTCACAATTGCATGTCATGACACATTCCGGCAAAAGCAGTGTGTCTTCCATTGCACCACTGTAACCTAACTGCAGTTAGAGAGACTGCAGAGAGACAGTCATAGATTGAACCTGAAGCACGACCCATATACTGGCTTTTTGAGATATTTAAAAAGTCCAATAACTATATAGCTGCCCACAGTGTAATAAACACCACCTAAACAATCAATCTTTGGATTTAGATCCCTTAGATTTGTTTGTTTTTTGTTAAAAGATTGTGAACAATATACACACTGAGCAGACCATTTCACAGTTGAAAAGTCAACTTGACATTGTGGACAAACTATGTAAAGGTAATGGTGACACTGTCTCTAATTTACCTCAAACCTGGTTTGATTATTTTCTCGTTTAATTGTCTTTAAAATGTCAAAAAATAGTGAAAAATCTCTTACTACAGAACTATGGAATGCTTGTAATATTTTGCTTTAAAAAAATACTTAAACAATCAGTTGACTAGGAAAATAGTTGTTGATTATTTTTCTTCTGATCCACTATTATTGGACTGATCATTGCAGCTCTGGAAATATAGCCTAGCCGTGTTTTTAAACCAAGGACCCTTTAACTGAACGAGAGACGGAGCAGGGAGCCCCTACTACTAATATTTAGGGCTGCCACCTCTTAGTCGATTAGTCGACTAATCGGTCGTTTTGGTCTTAGTCGACTAAGATTTCTTTAGTTGATGAGTCATTTTTTATGCTTATTCATGCTTAATTACTCATTTCCAAGAAACTTATGAGCACATTTCTGGTAAGCACAAGATTTAAAGTGGTGCTTTTGCAGGATTAATTGTGGAGAAACTCAGTTTTACAGATGGTTCATTAACTACATTTATATTGTGCTTTTCTAGTCTTAATCACCTCTCAAAGAGCACAGCTCTGTTGATTACATCAACTAATCGATTAATCGACAAAATCATATAAGTGTTAGTCGACTAAGAATTTCTTTAGTCGAGGACAGCCCTACTAATATTGTATAAAATGAAGTAGCAAGTTAACCTGGGCCTACAATAACTTGTAGGGCAGCCTAAAGCCTTTACATACCAAAATAATTTATCGGTCTCCTCTCTCTCAAGAGCAGCCTTGTTGAAGTTTGTAGTTTCTCCGCCAGCTGCTGTGGAATTTCAATCTCATCTGTCACCCTGAATCAGTCCCTGTCTTTCTCCTCCTAGATACTGTACATTTCTAACAAAACACTGGAGTCCAGAGAGGGTAGACTGGCAGCAGTAATATGAGGGAATAACTCCTAATCTGGACAGATGTTTGGGTACTAAATAATATTGCTGCTGCTGCAGCGTTTGTTGTGTCTGAGTGTTGCAAGAGTTAGTTTACTCCACCTTGCTTTCAGTTTGTGATAAAAATCTCCCTCGGGAATAGTTGTTACCATAACAACTGATCCCGAGGGAGATTTTGCCAGCATGACAGTGTTTAAGAGAGTCAACAACACTGTGTGCCTGGAAAGTGTCGTTTTTGTTTTGTTGTTTGTTAGAAAAACGCAGAAGAAAAGACTTCATGGCTGTGAGTGATTTTAATTAGTGGCTTTTATTGTTTAGATTAGTAGTTCTCAAACTTTTTCAATAATATACCCTTTTGAAATTTTTTTTCAGCCATGTACCCCCTGACCTTTTTGGTAGAAAAAAAAAATCTTTATAAAGTACAATACAGATCTGTGCTACAGTGTCTGCGTTAATAAATAACAACGTTGTAACTGAAAAACATTTAAATACTACATTTCAAATGTTTAGAATCACTAAATTCATTCATTATGAAATCAAATCAAATGACCACATTAAAAACAGCAGAGCACTGGGCCTGGGATCATTTCAACATTTTTGCTACTTGTGCTATAATACGATATTAGTTTTGGCACAATACGAAAAACATGCCTTTCTCAATACCTTACTTTGACAAATACAAACATATTTTTTTTATATTCAGCAAAATAAGCCAAACGTGGTTAAATGTTGTCTAAAATACAAGCGGCTGTCCAAGAACTTACAAAACACAGTATAAAATTGGTAAGATTATGATTTGAATCCATAAATATCTGAAAAAAAAGAACAAGTCACCAAGACCGTGAGTCTGACTGGGCATTTGATGGCAACTTTCAATGCCATACCATGATCTGTATTTATCAGACTTCTAAGAATTACACTTAATAAAAAGAGCCAATTTAGGAGTAAAAAAGTTCTTTGCTGAGTGTGAGCAAATGTAATCTCATCAAATTCTAAACAATATGTTTTAGTTTATTCATGTGAAATCTGTAATATATCCAGTAGCAAATAACGTGAACAATCTAATATATTTATGATATAAAAATGTATACATGTGAATGTAAACTATTAACAGTCTTTCTTTATGCCCCATTGTTCTGGGTTTAAGTTTTTAAGTGTTCATCAGTGACACAGAAAACATGTCCAAAGCTTCACCACAACCAGTGCTATTTATTGTGTCATTCATCATTCAGGCTAAACTTTTTCTTAATTTCTTCCAGATTTCTTTCTTTGATTTAGTTTTTTTTTTTTGTTTTTTTTTACATAGCTGACAAATATCTTGACACATCAGATGTTGCAATTCTTTCTGAGCATTTGTTGACTCATTGTTTGTTCCATGTGAGCCAAAGAGTGTATTTGTATCCACCACAGCCCCACATACTTAAAACCCTCCGCCTCCTCAATCCCCTCTTGTTTGGCCTCCCACACCCAGGTGATGGTGCAACATGCCAGCCATGCTGCAAACTCATCTTCTCTCTCTTTCCCCTTTTCTCTTTTTTCAATGTACACACACACACACACACACACACACACACACACACACACACACTTACACATAAACACACCGCACGGCCCTGCTGGGGAATTCATGGCCTCAGGCTAACAAAACACAACCCTGTCCAACAGCGGCAGCGGAAAGCCCTGAGAGAAACTAACACAACTCAGCTCCCTCGCAGCAGGCTAACAACATGGAGCTTCATTTATGAGAAAACACATTATGACTCTTTTCTGACGGACACTCTTGAGAGGTGGGTAACTGGCTGCCATGTCTACCTCACAGCTAGGAGGTTTGTTGTTAAGGTTGTTTCAAAGTATTTACTCTGTGTGCTGAGTCAACGTGCCCTCAGTTGTTTGATTGACAGGGCAGACTATTAATGTGCGGAGTTATGGTTGGGTGCTTAAGGTGAAAGAGTATTTTCCTAATTTGTTTTATTTAATGCGTCAGTTGGTTGCTGTAACCTGAAAGTTCAAATAAAGTATGTGCAGGCTTTCAGCTTTTTCACCCAATGAAAAGATAATGGTTGACTGTTTGGAGGCGTGCAGTTGCAGTTGGCTGCGATTGTGGCTGTGTGCTAAAGTTTTTACGACCTTCAGTAACCGTCACCATGTTTGTTTAAAACTAAGTGGTTGGAGCAGGATCTGTTGCAGGGATGTATTTTTTATGAGGCATTCATTTCTTAAAGGAGTGGTTAGACATTTTGGGAAATATTTTTATACACAAGAGTTTGATGAGAAGATCGATACCACTCTCATTTCTGTACAGATAATAAGTAGCTGGAGCTAGCAGCCGGTTAGCATAGCTTAGCACAAAGACTGGAAACAAGGGGAAACAGCTAGCCTGGCTCTGTCCCAAAGTGACAAAATCCACCTACTACCCCCGCACTGCACTTAGCATAGAAATACTCTGGTACATACCCCCCTTTAAAACCGCACAAATTGTCATTTTTACTTTTCGTTTTTTTTGTACGTATTAAAGGGGTTGTACTCGATATGCAGTCTGGGATTGTCTCCACACGGCTCTCGCAGACCGTTCCCCAACTTGTCAAATACTGGCGCTTTGTCACGGCCCTCAGCATCAGATATCGACGCACAAGGCACTCACATGCTCTAAGATGCACACGCGGCTGGACCAAAACAAAGAACAGAGAAGCTTGGATTACAACACACACAGAGGGAGTGTGACTTTATTCTCTGCTAAGAACGCCATTACCCCACTATATCTTTACTTAGGTAATAGTTTTTTTTTTTAAAGATTATTTTTTGGGCATTTTTAGGCCTTTATTGACAGGACAGCTGAAGAAATGAAAGGGGAGAGAGAGGGGGAATGACATGCAGCAAAGGGCCACAGGTCGGAGTCGAACCCAGGCCCGCTGCGTTGAGGAGGAAACCTCTATATATGGGCGCCCACTCTACCAACTGAGCTATCCGGGCGCCCAGGTAATAGTTGTTTACTGCTATATTTGTGTTCTAAATATCATGTAAAGCCCCTTTAAACAAACAAGATACATCGTGCTAAATAGTGATCTTTAGAGGTGCTGGTGGGTAGATATTTTTACCCTCAGACAGAGCCAGGCTTGCAGTTTCCCCTGTTTCGGGTCCATATGCTAAGCTAAGCTAACCATCTTGTGGTCAGACTCTCTCCGTGAAAGTGGTATCAATTGTCTCATCTTACTCTTGGCAAAAAAGCGTGTGAGAGTATTTCCCAAAATGTCAAATGATTCCTTTAAAAAGGACAGAAGAGCTGCTTCCCTGCTAAATTAGGAGTTGTTTCCACCTCAGATTCTTGCATGTAGGACAAATCAACACAGGTTGCATAACAGCCCGCAGCGAAGAAGCTACTACACAAGTTACTCAATCATCACTGTAGTTTGGTTTCGGACAGATTTAGGTGTTGTTTCAGTTTACGGCATTTTGTTGTCCCTGTCAGCCAGGTAGTTTCCCCTTTAACACTGCAAATGCTATGAGATGTAAGTTATGTTTGCATTCAGTAAGAAGAACGAATTTCAAGGAGTTTTCCCTCATTGATGTCTCCACACTGTCACAATTTGACTTCCTGAATCACACATGCCCTCACTTGCAGTAACTGTTAGGAAGGAATGTAATCAGTGGCTCTCTGAATCAAATAATGAGTCACAGACACCTCATGGCACAAGATCATGAATGTGAAGCGTAGTATGACTGTAGTACTATGATGAAGCAAGTCACAGAACAGTGTGTACTCTCGTGTTAAAGACACATTGTCACTACAGTTAAATCTTTGGATTACCTGGACTTTATTATATGAAACAGGCTTTCCTCTTCCTCTTATTTCTTCTATCTAATTTGTCATCTTTAGGATTGAAGATTGCAACCAGTTTAGGACCCCCAACGCTTTACTACTCATTTTAAAATCTTAATGAATCTTTTTCCTTTTGTCTGTTGAAAGGATGACGTGGATATGATGGTGCTTAATCAGCCTTGAAAATGTATGAGGTGATGTCCGGTGACACCCTGTCCTGGAAGGTGCTGACTTCAAGCCAAAGCAGCACAGAGTCCACCCCCGAATCGCACTTTACTGGGGACGGAGGGCCTACCAAGATCCTCAAAGTGTGCTTCTGCACCAACAACACCTTGGGCAAGAACTTCAAACTGGTTAAATGTGACAGCTCTTGGCAAATTAGGGTAAGAGAAATCTAAAATAAATCTGGGGAAGGGAGGTGATGTGTCAGAAGACTGTGATTAAGAGAGTAATCTTGTTTATCTGATGGAGTAGTTTCGATTACAAATCGAAAAAAACTTGTGTGTTTTGTATTTGAGCCAGACATCTGTTTTATTTAGCCTCCTTAAAGGTGCTCTAAGCGATGTCACGCGTTTTTTAGTCTACATTTTTTGTCACATACAGCAAACATCTCCTTACTATCTGCGAGCTGCCTGTCCCTTAACACACTGTAAAAAAACGCAGTCTCTGTAAACAGCCCAGGCTCCACAAACGGCAACAAAAACAAACTGCACCTTTAACATGCAGGAAAGGCAATCAATCCTTTATCGGTGTACAGCAACAGAAATGATGAGAGGAAGCATTTTTAAAGGTTTCAGTGCTTCTTTCAGTGATTTCTTTTACAGCTAATGTGTTAGCCCTTACATGTAAATTTGAAGCAAGTATCATCCACAAAGTCCAATAAATAGAAGGGTAAATAAAAGTTCATAATATTTAAAAAAAAAAATCAAAGATTGCTCATTTTGTCTCCTTTAGGCTATCATTCGTTCGATTCTGATCAGTGGTCGATTGGGGCCGAACATTGAACACACAGGATGCTACGGCCTCCTGCTGAAGCACCTGAAGTCAGATGAACTTCACTGGCTGCATCCAGATCTGACTGTCAGCGAGGTGGAGCAACGCTACGAGAGCCATCATGTTGAAGCTGAGTGGAGGTACTGATAGATTGCAAGGACGTTTGTGTCTAATTTGAACTTGTAAAGTGAGAGTATGGCATTTGATAAACTTGCATGGTGTGTCTGTTTTCTCTCCGAATGCAGGTATGACCTTCGTGTCAGATATGTTCCTGTCGATTTCGTGGAAAAATTCAAAGATGACCGATCTACGTTAGTGTATTTTTACCAACAGGTAACAAGCTGCAGTGTATTATATTGTTAAGTTGTTTGGCTGGTATAGGATTCATTGTTTAGACAATGAATTTTTGGCAATAAAAGGCGTTGTTTTCACACCACATAAGAGAGCAGCTGTCAATGTGTTTCCTTGGCTAGTTTTGTGTTGATAAAGTTGAATTAAAATTTAGGTGGCACTCCTTTAGTTTGGAACAACTCTACATTAGGGCTGCACGATATGAGGAAAATATCTAATTGTGATTATTTTGACTGATATTGCGATTGCGATATGATTCACGATATTGGAGGTAATGATAATTTTTTGCATTGTGATTCTCATTTTCATTGAAAAATAGTAAAACAATTTTTTTTAAATGAATATAGTGTGATTTTTGTGAGGATCTGGTCTGTAGGATACCATTTGTAGACCGGCACGTCTCTGCAGCGCCACAATACTACATTCAGAATGGTTTGACACATATTTTGCCTTTAACAAATATTGCGCCCCCCTCCTGCAATTTGGATATTACACAAGTCCATATTGCGATTTCTATAAAATTGCAGTTAATTGTGCAGCCCTACTCTACATATAACAGTGTAAAACCTTTAGTACCATATGACAGGGCCACAAAATGTTTGCTACCGGCCCGCTGGAAACCATTCAATTCTGCAGAGAAGCTGAATAATAATTATGAGCAGTACATTAAATCTGTGCTGTGTGGGTGGGTTGGCTCAGTGTGGCTGGGTTGGATCAGTGGGTAGAGCAGGCGCACCTATACTTGGAGGTTTATGCCTCGACGCAGAGGTCCAGGGTTAGAATCCGACTTGTGACGATTTCCTGCATGTCTTCCCCCTCTCTCTCCCCTTTCTCACCTAGCTGTCCTGTCAAATAAAGGCGGAAAAGCCCAAAAAATAATCTTAAAAAAAAAAAAAAACATCTGTGCTATTGGCCAGTATTGTCAATATAAAAACTGTCTGTGAGTGGAAATGGGAAAATAAATCTATATGAATCTTTATTTTGTCACCATATCAAATTATTTTTTACAATAGTGTAATAGTCCAGCTAACTGTAGTATTCATGTGTTTGTGTTTCATTTTATGATAGGTGCGTAGTGATTACATGCAGTATCATGCCTCTAAGGTCAGTGATGGGATGGCGCTGCAGCTGGGCTGTTTGGAGATAAGGTGAGTCACTGCAGTCCTCTCGCTCTTTTGCTCTCAAAGTCTTAATTAAATTCGTTTTATTGAGTGCAGTGAGTGCAAGGTTACTTGATGGAGTTGGTTAAAGTTATACTGGCAGGTTTTCCATGTGTTATACAGAATATACTCTGGTATGTTTCATGGGTTTATTATAGATGTAGAAGAGTAGGTCATAAAGTGACTTATTGTTTAGTTCTTTATGAAGAACATTTGGTTGTATAAAATTCATTAGTTGCTGAGATGTTTTCTTTTCATAGGAGGTTCTACAAAGACATGAATGCAAAAGGTCTCGAGAAGAAGTCCAACTTTGAGCTGCTAGAGTAAGTTTTTATTTTCCATTAATCTTGTAACTTTGGTGACATAACTTCACTCATTACTCTGTGTGGGTTGATGGTGAGCATTGAGTTACCCTTTAAAAGCCCTACTGGATAATGTTGCCGATAATCCTTGTAGCAGCTTGACTACCATTTTTGTAGTCAATTAAAAGATAACATTTAGAACATGATGTTTTAATCTGGTAGCAATATACATATATTTTAAAATTCCTACTATTTTTCTGAATGTTCCTTTACAAATGAAGAAAAGACGTGGGCCTGGACCTCTTCTTTCCTAAACAGCTGATTAACAGCATGAAGGTAAACTATGCTAACCATGCTTTTCTTAATGACTACCACATTTATTTTCCATATTTACTACTGGGTGGTCAATCAGACCTTCATCAGAATGTACATAAAAATAATGTTTTAAATGTCCCTGCTTGTGATCCAGCCAAAGCCGCTACGGAAGTTGATCCAGCAAACGTTTCAACAGTACGCAACACTCAAGGAGGACGACTGCATTATCAAGTTTTTTGAGACCCTCAAAGACTTCATCAACTACGATGAAGAGGTTTTCCCATGTGAACTAGTGGTGAGTAGCCCCCTAAATCCTATGGTAGTCATGGTTCTAAACATCAGGAGCTCCAAATCCAAATCTGCTCTTGTTCACATTAATATTACAAACATTTTCCCACGCTCACTTGCCAACAGCAAGGTTGGAGTCTTGCAGTGGAGCTGGTCATTGGTGGGAGGGGGATTCGCCAACGCACACACAAGAATTCAGCGGTAAGCATGGTTAAGATTTAGGTATTACTAGAGAGGGCTTTGACCTTTCATCATATATTACATTGTGTTGTGTTATATAGCTAATCTATCTAGCCTAGTTTCAGGATTTGTGTTAAAGAAATAGTTGACCATTTTGGGAAATGTGCTTATTCACTTCCTTGCTGAGAGTTAGAGAGAGAAGATTGATTGTCATAAAAGCGGAATTAATCTTCTCATCTAACTCTCGGCAAATAAGCACATTTCCCAACATGTAATTCTATTTCAATACAATAATAACTATTCCTTTGTAGTAACCCTATATACTTCTAAAAATACTACTGCTTTATTTATTCTGAAAGTTGTATTTATCAACTCCTTTCTGGATTTTTTTAAATCTAGACATATTTTTCAAAGAAACTGGTGCCTTGCCATCACTGGATGCTACATCATTATAGATCTAACACCGCTTATTAAATGTAATCAGTCTCATCATAATTACATTTATTGCATTCCTCTTTTATGTGCCTCAGCCTGTTTTTCTAGCCGACTTCAAACAGATCAAGAAAATACAATGCTTATCTCAGAGCGACGGCAAGGCTCTCATAGACCTCAACATAGAGGGGGCCAGACAAGTAAGTACCATGACACTATCTACCTAGTTATACAATATTACTTTGTACAGCGTTAAGAAGCAGAATAGCTAAAATAAGTCGATAGATATACTATAGAGAGCGTCTGCACAGGAATTGTGAGCCGGTACATGTGCTTACATTGTGGCCTTTTTTCTTCTTCCTGATAGCGTCTATCAATCAATGTGGCCACAGTCCCTATGGCAGAGAACATGATGGACCTTATTGATGGCTACTGCCGCTTGGAAACTGACACAGATGATACTGTCATCTACCGACCAAATAGAGGTGTGTACCACTCAGCCACTTCCCCTGCTGCAACATTACCGTGGTTAAAGCTTACAATACTTTTTAAAATGTATTATTTAATCTTAACTGGAATTATCATAACTAATTTCTATCCTAGATGCCAATGCACGGAATTCCCTACCTGAGATTCCTACAGAGTGAGTGGCTGTTTTTAAAACTTTGAATGATGTGTGCCCTCCCTCAGCATCAGCGTAGCTGCAGAGTCCAAGCTGTTATAATGTTCTTTGGTTGTAGGATGAAATGAAAAGTTTGAGTTATAAATGAGAAAGGCTGTTTTATTGAATCATTCTGTCAGCGCTCTGAGGAGCCATAAATTGAACATTTATAAGCGTGGCTTTCTCTCATTCTGCCTTTTCTGTGGAGCAGCAGAGACACCAGCTCGGTCAGACACAGCATGGGTGAGCTGACTGTTTTCACAGTTTTACATAACCTCCATGTACAGTATAATGCTATACATAGCATCTTCAAAGCCAAACACTTATGTCATTATCTTAAAAAGTAAAATAAAGTAAAAGCAAATTGATCTTTCTTTCGTATTTTCAGGGTCAGAAATCTATTGTGAGATTCTCGATGAAAGGCCCAAATCAGGTTCGTCGAAAGTTTGTATTCATGTCTTTTGCAGAATAATAGCTGTGGAACTCACTTTTGAACTATCGTCAATTTAAATCTTTTTCTGTAGTTATTAAGTACGGGATCAACCGAAGTGACATTGTTCTCGGCCGAATCCTTGGTGAGGGTTTTTTCGGGGAAGTCTACGATGGAGTTTACAAAAAGGGTGTAAGTGCATCCCCCTAGTTGAATTATATCAATACTACCAGCAAAAAAGGATACAACTATCTATAAACTGACTACAGACTAGAATTGTGGGAAGCTTGTTGGAGGAATATAAATTAATACAATATTTATGTTACCAGGAGTGACAATTGCTGCATAAAATATGTAGCTATAGAATATAAGATCGTATTGACTTGAATTACACATGTAGTAGAGCTGCAACTGACATTTATTTAAAACTGCTTT
Source organism: Sander lucioperca (assembly GCF_008315115.2). NCBI lineage: Eukaryota > Metazoa > Chordata > Actinopteri > Perciformes > Percidae > Sander > Sander lucioperca. The sequence goes on from NC_050191.1 coordinate 17,955,058, forward strand.
TCAGAATGATCTAAAGCCTAAATGAAGATCTTCAGATTACAAGTTTTGTCTGACCAACAGTCCCAAACGCTAAATCTACCAGTTTACTGTCACATGAGACCAATGAAAGCAGAAAATCGGCACGATTGAGAAGCTGTAACCAAAGAATGTTCGGTTTTTGTTTGAAAAATGTATACATTTATTGAAAAATTATCAAAATAGTTGTAGATTAATGTTCTGTCCGCTACAGTCTGTCTGTAAATGCTTTCACTAGTTTCCATTCAAATGTTCATAGCATCACGGTGTCTTTTTCCGTGGTTGATTTAACAGAATGGCGAGAAGATTAACGTGGCAGTGAAGACCTGCAAAGACTGTTCACCTGATGTGATGGAGAAGTTCATGAGTGAAGCAGGTAATTAGTAAAATGTGTAGAATATAATGAAGCAAATGTGATAACAATAACTGTGACAATAACTATGGGGACTTTGTGTGCTTGCCAGTAATTATGAAGAACCTCAATCATCAGAACATTGTCAAACTGATTGGAATCATAGAGGACGACCCTGTGTGGATCGTCATGGAGCTTTATCAGTATGGAGAGGTTAGTGCCAATCTTAATTCCATGATTTCAGTTTTAATCTAATCGTACTCTGGAGTTGAACTGAAATCTTGCACAGTTCTGTCATGAGTCATTGTGTTGCAGCTTGATTCATGCATCTCAGCAAGACAGAAAATCTGTGCAGATGAAGAATAAGTGATTCCTGTCTTATTTAAATGTGACATTGCAGCTCGGGAACTACCTAACTCAGAACCAGAACAAGCTGACAAATATAACTCTGGTGCTGTTCAGCCTGCAGATCTGCAAAGCTCTTGTCTACCTTGAAGGGGTCAACATGGTGCACAGGTGAGAGGCTCCTATAAGGCAGTGACAATAGAGCATTCATTTTTCATTTAAATGAAGCATTTATACTGAGACACAGCATTACAGAAAGTTGATGTGAGATGACAGAGAAACATGTCACGCTCAGTTGTTTCTGCAGAATGTTATCAACACGTTTCTGACAGCAAAGCAGCTGTTTTGGATTTAATATCCTGTGAAGAAAAAAAACACAGACGAAGGAAGTTACTTTCTGCTTCTGTGGAAAATTCAAAGATTCCTTTTGTATCCTTTTTTTGCTGCAATCGTGGCAGCACCGCAGTGATCAAGAGGGAAATTCAGGTCAATCAGAAAGGGCTTAGGGCCATTTCAGAAACTCTGCCTGTATTATCTAGATATTTACCATCTCCATCTGTAAATACATATATGTTTCTTTCTGTCTTATTCGTGTTTTGTTACAGAGACATTGCGGTTCGGAATGTGTTAGTCGCCAGTCCAGACTGTGTGAAGCTCGGAGACTTTGGTCTGTCGAGATACATTGAGCATGAAGAATATTACAAAGGTAAAGAGAGGCACTAAGGAGAATAAAGCTGGTCTGATTGGTCACCTAATTGTCTAAATTGTAATGCATACACACACATATCCCTGACTTAAAATATAACACAACATAATATAGTTGCCACATTTTGAAAATGTACATCTTTTTGTCCCTGTCCAAAAATGAAAAATGTTGATCACAAAATACCAACTTCACCTATTTCTTTACAGCATCTGTTACTCGCTTGCCAATCAAGTGGATGGCTCCGGAATCCATCAACTTCAGACGTTTCACCACAGCCAGTGATGTCTGGATGTTTGGTGAGCTTGTGATCCACTAAAATACAGTACATCAGCTCAGTGTAAAGACCTTTAGTGGGTTCGGGGAATGAGACAGGAAACCACACTCACTCACACGTGGCAAAATACAGGTGGCTGGTTAATCTTCACCCAAAAAAAGTACTGGATGATTTTTATGACAAAATGACTTCAACTGATATTATATCCAGTACTATAGGCACACAGTATTATCTCCTTTGGGGAATTCAGGGATGATGGATTAGAAACCATGTTATATACGTTTGTATAGAGCATGTACAAGATCTACTAATTACATGATTCAATAATCAAGTGACAGTATAATCTGTTATCTCCTGTGATCTGCAGAATTTCATACCAATAGCCTAATTACAATCAAATGGATCACAGGAAACATCTCAGATCTTGTGTATTTACTTCAACTTCTCTAAGGTGTCAGACCCAAAAATGGAAACATTGGCATACTCTGACCTTTAATGATTTGTTTAGACACCCTCGTCTTTTTGCCTAAGAGATAGAGCCAAAGCAAACAAGGCATAAGAACCTTAATGCTCCTCATTATTTATATGCCCGCCGCAATAATACTGGTTTGTGTCCTCCCCTAAAGCTGCACATTTTCTGGAACATAACCAAACTATCTATTATTTATGTTTTCAAGGCAAAGAAAAAGTGAACCACTCTGTGCGTTTGAAAGGAAACGAGAAATGAAAAAGAGCCAGCAGCTTGGTTTTGGGGCCATGAGACAAACCAGTATTATTGCAATGGGCATATAAAGCATGGTAGGTTCGAACCTTACGTCTAAGCATTTCTTTGTTTCTCTTCTCGATAGCTGTATGTATGTGGGAGATAATGAGTGTTGGACAGCAGCCGTTTTTCTGGCTTGAGAACAGAGATGTGATCAACCAACTGGAGCAGGGAATCAGGCTACCCAAGCCGGACAACTGTCCTCCTGCCCTCTATTCACTCATGACGCGCTGCTGGTCCTACGACCCCAGAGAGAGACCCAACTTCACCGAGCTGGTGGTCAAGATCAGGTACTTCTCTATTTGATATAAGATGTATTCAATAACAAGCTCTGAGTGAATATGAATAAATACCCTTAAACTAAGGTGGGATATAGGGTGATGACCTTTCTCTAATGATTATTACTTATACTCCTTTTCTCATGAGTCAATGGTTTGTAACTCTCAATTGGCAATTTCCGTTGACTCATGAAGAACAATGACAAAGGTTACTGTTGTTTTATTTTAGCCTCTGCAAAGATGCAAAAAGTGTCTTGATTTAATGTATCAATTCAACTCTCTTCCCAGAGTAAATTTAATATAGAAGGAGTTCGGTCAATGGATCGCTGGTTAGTTTAAACTTGTAAACGATTAAGATGGTAGATCAGCGGTGCACTGAAATGATTTAGTGCAGTATATAGTTACCTGCAATAACAGCCATTTAGGTGTATTTTTAGACCTCTCTTACTAAGACATGATATAACTTGTTGTCTAAAATCTGTCAGTGATGTCCACAAGATGGAGAAGGAGCAGGAAGCGGAGAGAGAGAGGGACAGAGCGCGCACCACAAAATTATTTGACACCAAGTTCAACTTCAACGAGCCTCCTCCCAAGGTACGGGTCAAATTCAGCCAGTTACATGTTACACAACATCACATTATATAAATGTAATGTTTTAATTTGGTGTATATTTTAATACAGCTTTTTAATATTTACTGCAGCCTTCAAGAACGCAACCTGGGCGCTTTGGGAACATGCTCAGTATTGGTCTACACAATCAGGTACAGTAGCGTACCCAAGTACCCTCTAACCTGTTTTCTCCAAGATGACAGGCTTTACTTAAAAAATATATTCATGTAAGTCGTGTGTGTGTGTGTGTGTGTGTGTGTGTGTGTGTGTGTGTGTGTGTCTGTGCAGCTGAACGAGGCTTTGTGTGCCAGCTCACCTGACCTGGCCAGCCCATGTGATTACCAGTCCCCCGCCGACTCCATGAGCAGTCTCACGTTGCCATCCTTCTCCTCTCGACCTCGAAGCATGGCGGTAAGTAAGACTCAGCACTTTGTCTAAAGGTCTAATCTTGTCTGTATGTTTGTCACTTTCCTTACATTTGAAGTCATGTGTTAAAATGTTGCTAGGTCTGGAATTAAAAAAGAATGCATTTAGAAAATAAACAAAACAGCTTTGTGTGTTGTTAACGGTCATTCTTCTGTTACATTTCAACCGATTTTAGGAGGGCGACTTTCTTCGAGTGGAACCGAAAAGCAGGGAGGACGCCACGGTCCTGTGGCAGAGGGAGAGACAGCACATGCAGAACACTCTCCGCCAGCAGAAAGAAGACATGATGGAGGATAAAAAGTGGCTGAAAGAGGAGGAGAGACTCCTGGTGGGAAACAGAGCATTAACTCTTGTCAGCCCCCTCTCTGTGATTCTGTCCCCCCCCCCCTCAATTTAATGATGCCCTGGAGGCTCAGTGGAATTAGACATCGTTAAACAATATCAACCTACTCATTTACTCTCGACGCCCCACTAGTTCCCCTGATAACAGTTCCAAATAGGGGTCCATGTCCATATTCTATAAAATAAACTTGCCTGTTCTTTTTCAGGACCCCATGGGACCAGAGGACGCTGCCGGCCCAGCGGTAGGTGTCTGCCTACAGAAACTGTAATTTCAGTCACATTAAAAGAAAAATCTACTTTAAATAATGTTAATGCTTAATGCTTTTGGCGACGTAGCTTACATTTCTGAGCCCAGCATGATGCCACACAACATGTAGTAGTTTGCGTAGTGTAGTGAAAACTGTTTTCAGCTACCTAAAACTTCTGTAGCAGCAGTAAAGTAAGTATGGTTATTTAAATTGGAAATCAAAGCAATTAAAGTGCAACGATGACATTTTGTGATCATAGGAGAACTAAAAACAGAAAATAGACGTTTCCAAAATGCCAAAAAGGAATTAAAAAAAAGGACATTTTTGTCTTTCTTCTTCAGTGATCAGGAACACAAGATCTAATGCACTGAAATGTATTACAACATAACCATTATCTACTTGCAGAAGTTCATACATTGTTTTATAGGGTATGAACATTAAGAGAAGCATTATTGGAATTGTAGGAAACCAACAGAATTACTGGAGGCACGCTTTAGTGAAAGTAGAACAGAAACACTAAAAATGATAAGTGAGATTTAAGGGAATTGAGTGATTGTCACAGATTTATATAATTATTTGTCTGCAAATAGTCCTGCTATTTACAAGTATAGACAACATTGTTTTATTTTCCAATCCTCATGAAATTCATACTTTTCCAATTCATTTTAGTCCCCTGAAGCTGACGCACAGAATGGTAAGCGCTCAAAAGAAATGAGTGAATTCCCTTTTATTTCAAGTCATTCTGAAAGCTATCATTGCTCTCTAAACCCTCCTGTTTTTCTTTTCTTTCTCGTTCATATTGTTAATCTTTCTGCACTGCAGCACCTCCAGAAAAGCCCCCACGGCTCACAGCACAGGTAATTATATTGATTAATTTTTTTTAAATGTAATATTTGTTTAGCCCCCTGACAAGACCATTTAGTTGTATTAGCTTTGATTTTTAGATTTTAAATTTATAATGAACTCAGTCATCTCAAGAAAGTAAAATGACCTTTCAATTGAAAGGGAATTGCCAACATGCATTTAAAATAGTGCCCAGTGATCCTTTGTGTAAATTAATGAGGATGAGTATTTTAATTATTAAAACACATTATTTCCTCTTACTTAGCCTGCACCCACAGCTGAGCTGGACCGCTCTGACGACAAAGTGTACCAATATGTCATGGAACTGGTCAAAGTTGTTGTCCAACTCAAGAATGACATCACTGATTCACCCCCGGAAAAATATATCACCGTTGTCAAGGTACACAGAGACACAAATCTGTATTTTACTTCATTTTTACAGTTTGCTGCTGCTGCTTTAGAGGCAAATTAAAGGTGTGTGAATTGTAATGGAAAACAAACCTCTTGAGTCATACAGCTGATTTATTATCTGCATTGATCTCTGCCCACAGTCTGTTGGGATGGCTTTACGAGATCTGATTCGCAGCGTGGATGACATACTGCCCACCTTACACAAGTCTGTCAGGACTGAGGTATAGTATATTGTCTGCAGCCTGTTGGCTGTGTTTTCTCCTCTCCTGACTCTTTCTTTATTGATTTTTGGTTCCTGCTGTTTGTCACTGAAACAGAACATTGCATAACATTTCTTCAAACACAAAGAAGCACAGAGGAAATGACCATTTCACGTTTACTGTTCTGGCTGAGTACACCCAAAATCCAAAGCTCGTATATTAGAGCAGTTTCTACAAAGCCATATTTATCATTATCTTACTTAAAACAAGAACATCTGATGCACACGGGGGCTCAACAAAATGTACCTAAAGGGCCATATATGTGCTGTACATGAAAAACAGTCAAACAGTTGACATTAATAAGTTTAAAAAAATTACTGTAGTCTATTTATTTGGATTACACAATATTGTACATGTGCGTTTTATAGGCCTTTTTCACAGGAGACATTTTGTTATAGTAGGAAAAGTGTGTTACTAATAACATAAACAATGGCTCTGTTGAATTCAAATGTCCCAGTAAGTCATGGCAGTGTTGACAGTGAGTCAGCATGCATACCAAGACCCTAACACTGAAGAAGGTAAATGTAATTCAGTCATCATTCATTTTATTATTTACACCTGTGCTTTTCCTACTATGACATTTCAAAATGTCTTCCATGAAAAAAGGGCCGACAGTGCCCATCAATGGACCTTTTTCACAGCAGACATTTACTTGTCGTAGTAGGAAAAGCACAGCTGAAATTGATAACCTTAACAATGGCTCAATTCCATCAAGGTCCCAGTAAGCTATTTCAGTGAGTCAGCATGCACAATACCAGGGCCTCTCCTAAGTGTAATGCAGCCATCATTAATGGTTTTGAATACGCATGTGCTTTTCCTACTATGACATGTCAACATGTCTGCCATGAAAAAGGTCTATTAAGTTTGCTAACCATCCCTACAGATCGAGGGCACCCAGAAGCTGCTGAACCATGACATGGCGGAGCTGATCAACAAAATGCGGATGGCCCAGCAGAATTCCATCACCTCGTTGAAGGAGGAGTGTCAGAAACAGATGCTGGCTGCAGCACACACTCTGGCTATGGACAGCAAGAACATGTTGGATGCTGTGGACCAAGCCAGAGTTAGGGCCAATTTAGCCAAGCCAGTGGTCCTCTAGTGGACTATAAGCCCTCTTATTCAGTTTAGACATCAAGCTGATGATTCACAACTACTGAGCATTAACATTTGCACAGTTAAGCATTTTTGTTTTGATCAAACTGCTTAAAATATATTATACCTGTAAATGTGTTTTAAAGCTGGGGTAGGCATTTTTCTGAAAAAGGCAAAAAAACCGCCAGAATATGAAAATACGGGCTCTCAGTCCTAAGCCCCTCCCACCAGACAGGCACGGGCATACACACGCACTTAATACAGTAACCTGTACGAGTACTAGTCATTAATTTCAATCATCCCAATCTGATCCTGATCCCAGTAGCGTTATACGGTTGTAAACTTGTGGGCTTGTAAAGCCCTTTGAGATGACATACTGTGATTAGAGGCGCTAGACAGATACATAAACATGAACTTCTATCAGCCTATATATAGCTGTGAGCCTTTAGCAACAGTTAGCAGAAGGCTAAACTGTTAGCAACATTTTCTCTCCATCTCAGAAGTGCTTCACCAATATTGACCGTTTATTGTCATTGACTCTCTTTTACAGAAGTCTGTCATCTTTTTTTGGGTTGCTTTGCAGCGTAGGCAGTTGTTGCCAATGCTTAAATAGCAACTTTTTCTGCAGGTTTTTCGCCATTGAATCAGGCTTTTACCATCTAAAGGGACGTGCACATGCATCTGCATTTGTAGAATAGCCAATAGGAACGGCCTCATTCTGAAATGACCTATGATTGACCAAAGTCTCCCGTCACCGGCTCAACCCAAAAATAAGTGCATGAGTCTAGTTTTCTGTCAGACTACTTCAATTACAATATGCTGAAAGTTTATTATGGAATTTTTATACATTTTTATAAATTTAAATATGATGCTATTGGCATCATATTTACGATGCCGTCATTTTAGACAAATTTCCACTACATTTAATGTAAACTTCTCTTTTGTGATAGGTGAGATATTGACGTAAATATCTGCTCAGAAATTGATTTATCCTTGTAAATATAAAATGTGTCTTTGGGCAAGAACAATTGCCGAGAAAAAGAAAAAGAAATAATGCAAATTAAAACAAGTAAATGATTTACTCTTTCAAACCTGTCAACAGTGAAATGCCAATTTAAAAAAACAAATACAGTATATATCTCAAGTTTGACTATGATGCATTATATTGAAATTATTAGATGAAGACTACAATGGTATGTATAATGGATTGTCAGATATGTGTCAGGTACTCTTAAAAGAAAGATTTTTGTATTATGTCTATTATTATAAAATATGAAATTCTAGCACGTAGATCAAGTGATATAAAAATAAATATCATGATGTATACTACTATACATGCATGTTCATTGTTGCTGTTGAATATTTAAATATAGATATTCTGCGAAGGACGACTGCAGGAATGACAACCTGTTGCTGCTCTTAGGTCATTTTCACACCACTCAATAAATGCTATATAGACAGATTTTAGAGGTTTCATGAGGGTATTTATTACATAGTATGATCATTCAAAAATAATTGTAATTATATGGCAGCATGGCTAGAAAGAAAAACCCGAAACAAGTAAGAAATGATTCCCAAACCAGCACAAAATGACCCCAATTAGTGTGTCTAATACATTATAGACTCCCGGTACAGCATGCCACTGATGGTCAAAAACAAAGAAAGTTAAACAAAACAAAGAAACATATATCACTGTCAGTCCAACATTTGAATGACATTGACAACTTGGATGGGTTGCCATGGTTCATTAATATTCCCCAGATGATGATTCATAATGACTTTGGTTATACCGTTACTATTCTCAACAAAAAACACCAAGTTTCCACTTGACATTTCAGGTCATGACTGGATACCTCTAAGTACTGAGTGAATTCCTGTCAGCATCAGTTGTATGCTTACACCTGCTGACCAACGTGGGCAAGTTACTTGGAAAATGTAATGAAAGTGATTTCTTATTGGTAATTGAAAAAAAGTCACATTACTTTACTAGTGACCAAACACTAGCATTAAGTTAGTTATATTTCTTGTGCCTAGACACACTCGCACACTTTGTGGAGCAGCCAGTCGAGCCATTGCAGCCATTTAGCTACTGTCCATTAACAGCTAGACCCATAGCGTTACTGATCCCAGCGTTACTAGTAAATGTAATTAGGTTACTGAATATAAAATTGTAATTCCTCAAACAACAGAAGTGATAACATTACTGTAACACCATTCCCAACACTGATGCTGGTGCCATGCTATTTAACTAACGTGTTACGATAACTAACATGCTAAAGAGACAATATACTAAACATTGGCACGTTAACATACTAACATTAGTATGCTAACATGCCAAATCTTACATTGTGCTAAGCATTAGCATGTAACAATTTCCAACCCTGGGCTTGTTAACATGCTAATGTTAGCATTCAGGTCAAACCTGACACATTACAGCTGAGGCAGGGGAAGTTCACCTGAGGCTGACAAAGTTTAGACAGATGAAAGTTGAGCAAAGTGACGAGCTAAGTCTGAGATGGCCAAAATGGCCACACTAGTTTTTATAAGGATCTAAAATTAGCAAACTTTTTGGTGGTGTGTAAAGAGCAACATAGCCTCATGAGGCCATTAACGCAGCAATATTACATAAACTTGTTACATTCAGAGTCCTGAAGTAGAGTTTAGCTACATGGTGAATGTCAGACTTCACTAACTAGTGGTGGTTATGGACTTTTCACACCTTCTCACAAGAGCTAGATCATGCCAGCTAGCCAAGGGGGTAGGAAGAGGCCAATGGTCCCAAGCAAGCACACAATAATGAACATCCACAGGAAGATGCGGTCAATCACCATGGCAACATACTTCCAATCCTCTTTCACCTGTGTAGAGTTAAAAACAAGAGAAACGGACAGTGAGAAAACAAAAAATAAAAAGTTCCACATGAAATTCTTTTTATGAGGTCTGTAGTTTGTTAGCAATTCTCTGTAGGTTTTATCACCAAAAGTGACCCCTTTTACAATGTTTTCACATCGTTGATTTTGGATTTGATTCAACTGAAGAAAAAGAAAATTATTCTTCAGATTAATCTAAAATGAAAATAATTATTAGTTATGACCGTAGTTAGTGTTTTTCCGCTTTCTTTGTTTGTTTATGATTTGACCTTTGGTTTAAGGAAGACCCTAAGCCCACCTAGCTTTCAGCCCACCCCTGTGCACCTTTAGTAAAGCAAGTAAAGCAATAACTCTAACTATACTTTCCTTTTAGTTAGGCTCTCTCAATTCAGGTATGTTATTTCAGTATACGGTAAAGTTAAAGTTTTCGCATCCTGGCGTAAATGTACAACAACAGTACAGGTGCATGTGTTTTTTTTAGTGTTGGTAAGCTGTGGAGTAGCTGTGGAGTAGCACATTTTTGGCATACAGTATATTCACTTTAGCATATAATCCATATACTGTGAGGCTGTTTTACAGGCCAACAGTGATACAAATAGCAAGTGCCTTTAAGTGCCATCTTGATAATAGTAGATGTGGCATACTCACGCTGAAATCCGCATCCTCTGCCCTCAGATGGTCTGCAATGTAGTGCACCCCTTCCAGAGCACGTAAAACATTTGGTGAAAGCAGGATTGTTGAGTCTGATACTGTATTATCAATTTTAGTTGGCCTCTGAGTGGGATTGACTCGGGCCCCTGTTAAATGTCTGTTGGTCAATGCAGCCCCCTCCTGTCGGTTCTGGCTGTTCTGTGGGGTTTTCTGTTGTGGTGGGGGAGTCGACCCGGGCGGTCTGGGCGAAGGAGGGCGGAAGGAAAAATATGACGTCAGTGTTCCCAGCTCTAAATCCTCAAAAGAGCTTCTCAGAGGGTCTTCTGTCGTGGTCCCATCTCTTAACCAGTTCACCGAGGTGCTGAGGCACTTGCCAGATTTGTACCCGGCAATCCTGCCGTGGCGCCGCTCCACCGCTGCTTCCTGCTGCAGCAGCAACAGCCTGTGATGCCGGCCATCTGGCGCAGGCCGTCGCATGAACAGCCAGCGTGGGATCAGGTCCAGGAACACGAAGTGGACCCAGCGGGGCATCTTGTGAGTGCTTGGAGAGCGATGGTGCACGTTGAGCACAAAGACAGTGATGACGATGGAGAGGGTGACGAAAATCATAGTGAAGAGGAGGTACTCGCCTATGAGCGGGATGACGAGGGATGTGGACGGTATGATCTCAGTGATGAGGAGAAGGAAAACAGTGAGGGACAGCAGCACAGAGATGCACAGGGTGATCTTCTCGCCACAGTCTGAGGGTAGATAGAAAACCAAAACAGTGAGGCAAGAGATCAACAAACAGGGGATGATGAGGTTGATGGTGTAAAACAAGGGAAGCCTTCGAATGATGAAAAAATAGGTGATGTCTGGGTAGATCTCATGGCAGCAGTCGTATTTCTTTGTATTGTATGTCCCCACCGCGTTGATGATGGCCCATTCGCCGCTCTCCCAGTAGTTGTTCAGGTCCACGTTTTCAGTTCGCTCCAGGTCGATCTTGGCCTTGTCGTACGTCCAGGAGCCAAATTTCATTTTACAGTTCTGTTGATCAAAGGGGAAGAAGGTGACGTCGATGCTGCAGGAGCTCTTGTAAATGGCAGGAGGGACCCAGCGGACTTTACCATTGTGGAATAGGTGAGCTTTCGTCATATGGGTCACAGCAAACTCACCGTCAGCGCTGGAAAAGCAGAAGTGGTCATATGAGTGATGGTGACATACAGTACGCAACATCAGTTTTAAATATCAAAAGGCTAAAATAGACAGATAAACAATCATATCCTGCTTCTACTACCCCTTGTGCTGAGAAAATCCTTTTCTTACTTGAGAAGCTATGCAGTGAAAAAGCATTTTCCAATAATAATCTCCTCCAGTAATCTCCCTCCATTCATCGCTTTAGTGGTGATAATAGCTTCTCCTGAAAATCTAATGATGAGTCGTTATCATTTCATCAGTTTCACACCTTTTTTAATTTCACTCACAGATTGTGATTACACTGGCTCGACGGAGTAGAACTCCATCATCAACTCTCTCAGTTTAATCTCCATGAGGTGGATTTAGGAGGAGGGAGAGGTTTCTTAAAATCTATTTCACACTGAAGCAATACAAGCATGGAGGTTGTCTTCATTTTCTATTAAATAAACTGTGTCAATATACATTTACAGAGATGCACAATACAAATGCAGTTAATAGAAATGTTTGGCAACGTACAATTTGAGACAGGAAGAACTGTTCAAGTTATGTCATAATTTTAATTAAAGCTCTTTGACTTAATGCCAATGTGAAGGTATAGAAAGGAGTAGCATGTTTTATTATCACTAGATGGCGCCATTTTTATACTATACACCATCCAGTAAAGAGGCATCGATCTGAACCAACTTATCATATCATTCTTACGTTTGTGTGCAACTCTGCTACAAGTAACCACTGTGGCATGTTATGAAAAGAAACATTGTAGTATTACAGTGCAGTAGAGAGACATAGTTTTATAGGCTTTACCTGATCACCAATTAAATAACATGCCTATGTTATGAAGAGCTGAATAGATTTGTCAATCTGAATAATCAATTTATCATTTAGAGCAATGTAAAGCTTCTCAGATATAAATATTTAATGCTTTTCTTTGTCCTTTATGATGGTAAACTCTGGATTTTGAACTGTTGGTTGGAAAAAACAAGCAATTTGAACAGGCCGTCTTCAACTCTGGGAGATTGTATTTGCCATTGTTCACTATTTTCTGACATGTTATAAACTAAACAATAAATCGGTTAATTTAATTTAATTGCAGGCCTAATGTTAAGGTTCTTTTTTTTTACCGTTATGTTAGTCTCATATCACACTTACTTGTTGTAGAGGACAATGTCTGGTACCCATATGAGCTCTGACGGTACTCTTATGGACGTTACATTATCATAGTCGGATGGTTTCCAGCGAAGTTTGTAGTCATTCCACTCCTGGGAGATAAACAAAATGTTTTGGGGGGCTATGATCCTTAACTGTCAAATAAATCATTCCTTTCCTCATGAACTTTTTCAAATGAGCACAGTAGAAGAAAGTTTTCATATCCTTACCATTTTATATCACCAGAACTCCTCTGAGAAGAAAAACATCTTAATAATAAATTAACACAGACACACATTTTTCTGACCTGTTTAAGCCACACATTGGTTGTCATCATTTGGTTCTTCTCATCCTAGAAGAGAGAGAGAGAGAGAGAGAGAGAGAGAGAGAGAGAGACAGACAGACAGACAGACAGACAGACAGACAGAGAGACAGACTGAGTTAAGGCTGTCAACTCAGGCCAGAGGAATATGAGAGAGAGGTTCTTGGAGGTTTGTCAAAGCAGACCCAAATATAGCCTGCAGCAACTTTACTTCAATAACTTGATGGAAGTGTTCTGTAGTAGTTTGTTCTGTGGAGGGGGTGCATACCGTAATCTCTTTTTTCTAAATTTGTTTTTGCTACTGTATATAAAAATGCCAAAAACATTCTGTTGAAAAAACATATAGAGTGTAAACTGACAGGGTACATTTTTAATGAGTTGCTATGCCTTAACCTTTGTTAGTATATGGAGGACTAATCATACTAATTAAAGCTCTAGGGACACATTATTGACAGAAATGATATAATCCCATTATGAAATCTTGGTTCACATTAAAAGCAGCATCTTCCAAGTCACAGAAAAAAATAGCTTGTGTTTAAATATCACCTCTATTAATGTCATTATTAATGTACTAATTTATATGAATTGGACACACATGTGTGATGACTCACCACATCAATGAGCTGTGCTATGGACAGTCCGAACTTGACAATGACCACGTCAGAGATGTTTGGCACGGGTCTCGACCACTTGTTGTAACCAGCGAACAGCGTCTTGAAGAGCTCGTCCTCAGCGTGCGAGTGGGTCTTTTCATGACAAAGAACTGCAGATACATTATTGCTTTTTAATTGAAGTGTTAAATGTTAAACATTTATAGAGCTACTGATAGAATATGACAATAATGGGATTTATAAATTGGACACATTTGTTCAACACTGTACAAATGATATTCCAGATTAAATTAAATTTCACTCATATGCATTTAATAGAGCCATTAAATATTTGAAACTGTTAAAACTAAAGTAACCAATGTTGTGCAACGTGCAAATGTCCTTCTGACATCACGCTAATGTAGCCAGTTTGAACTCCTGACTTTGTTTTGTTGGTATTAAGCAGTATTAATATTTGTTGGTATTATAACAAACGCGTGTGAAGTGAGTACTGAAGAAGAGGACAGGAGTAAGTTTCACAGTATATAGGGATCATATCTATGTTCTCTCACCCGTGTCTCCTCTAATCCTTACTTGACAAACTAGTTAATCAGCCTGGCCTCATATTGGCTTTTGGGAGTGAAGATGAGTGTTGTGAACATCTCATGTTTCAGCATAAATGCCTGCTCTAAACAACTAAAACCTTTCCTGGTAAAGTCTTATTGACTTTTCCACATCTCAGCAAATCTTTTGATCTCTTGATCTGAGCCCCCCATGTGGCTCGTCTGCTAAAACCTCTCGAGGTGAGCAGGTGGAGACTGGAGCAACACCGATTCAGCTGCAACCTCTTTTTATCTATCTAATGTTATTTTTATGCATGTGTTGCTTCACAATGAGAGGTGGCTTAATGAAACTGATTTTGAATATGAAGTCTAGACAGATTTGCGTACAAGCTCAGACTGACTCAGTGTATTTTATTTTTCATTTTCTGCAGAATGAATAACATGGAAATAAACAGCAAATCCCGCCCCTTGGGGATTACCGCTTCCACCTTCATCAATGTAGTCAGAGTCAATTACACACATCATTGCTTGCTTGTGTTAAGTGGAGGTGAGCTAATTTCTCACGAGTGAAGGGTGTTTATTGTCGAGCTGTCTGTCACTCTGTGTTACAGCTGATGCGTGAAACAATTAACTTAGTTTTCACTTTAAGCAGGGGGTGCTGACGATAGCACGTTTGCATTTTTGTCTACAGTATCCTGACCAATACAAGAGTTTTGCGACCCATATTGGATATTTAAGAGTTAAAAAATAAATAATATGATATGAATATGAATAAATATGATAATAATCATATAGGGCCAATAAATGTAATTATTGTTTTTCTAAACAATTGTGACCAAGATAGGAACACCTTACATTTAACTAAACTAAGTAATGGTTTCCCTGTTTATAAACTACCCCAAACATATCACTGACTTTACTGTAATGGAATTTCTTATCCCCTATAGACCGACTCGCAATACCACGGATAACTGCAATAAGCCAATATCTGCCAATTTATTGGTCCTGCTCTAGTGTATAGAGTATGTTTGAACCTGCATTAGTCATTCATTCTCCTGTTCGTAATCATATTTTTACTACTGTTTAATGTACAGAGAGAACTTATCTTATGACCAAATATCTCATGGCAGCTTCTCTCTATAGATGTATATAAGGAAATAAGTCACAAGGCATCACAACCAACAAAGCCAAACCTCAAGAATCAATATTATTTTTTATTTTGTTTTTATTAAAAAAAATATTTTTTTAAATGAGACGCCATTGGGTTTGCATGCTATTAACACTCACTCCCTCTGCATCTCTGTTTTACAGTGTAAGGGTGTAATGCAACCGAGTAAAGTGTGCTTCCATCAAAGATCCTAAAAATGACACCTTGGGCCACCTGAATTTGGCAGCAGTCGCAAAGGCCACATCATTACCTGACCATGGGTAAGTTGTAGTTCTGACGACCACATTGACAACCCATAACTGTAGCACAGTCCATTGGAGGATACCCACATGAAGGGCTTAAATGTTGCATGGAGATGACCTGAGGGATACATGCAAATCTGTTGAAATGATTTATTGCCTATGCTAATTCCTTGGCTTGAGGGTCTTTAACAGTGAAAACATGGATAAATATGCAGATGAAGTCTCTGTGTAACACAGCTGTCTTACAAATGGGATCAGTGGCTATCATGTGAAGTAGCAATTTAGGCAAAACGTAATTATTTTAGCAATAGTTTGGAAAAAAGAAAGAAAAAAGGAGGCATTAGACGTGGTAAATAGTGTGAATTCAGAGTTAATTTGCCCATGGCGCACTGGGGCACATCTCCTGCCATCATGGACTAATTTCATTCTGGCAAAACAAGCATGCACCAGAGACTTCTTATCTGCTCTCTTGACAGTCAGGGCGGTGCACGTTCATCTGTCCGTGCATCTGGGAAGAACCAGATGTGGGGCTTACAAAAAAAAGGTGGCATAGATCAAAGGCTCCTGCCAGCGGAGACTTGAAATGAGATGACATGACACCTCCAACATCCAGCACACTGAGCCTTGCATGCTGGACCGTAGCCAAGCCCCCTGGCGAGATGTATGAAACACTGACCAGTTTAGATGATCGAGTCAGCAGCTTCCCAAGACAGAGGCGCTCTCGTGAAATTAGGCTGTCAAATTATCTAAGAGTAAAAAGTTTACTAAAAAAACAACATGCAACAATTTTTCACGAGTTGACTAAAATTGCAGGATTCGAGTCAGAAAGCTGAACTCTGTCAGTTACATTATGAGATATAGATTGGCAGAGAAGCACCTGTACATCTGATTGCTGTAGCATGTCAACACGTAGAACAGAGGGGACAAAAACTCTCACGTATGCCACAAGAAGACATGTTATCTTATACCTTTTAGTGCTGGTTTGTGCATACAAAGAGAACCCATTAATGCCCCTGCAGAAGCTCCTGAATTGATAAATAGAGCTGCCCTGAGTTCCACTGTCAAGCTTGATGGATTTAAAAAGTTAAACTGAATTTAACTTGTATTATCTTAGACACAAATATGCCCACAAAAAGGTCTTGAAAATAGGGCATAATGGATACAGCAGTGAGAATTAAAGTTGCAGCTCAACTTAAAAATAATTACTCTGTGGTTGAACAGTGAAACCTTCTCCGAATTCTGACTACAAACATGCATATTTGTCTTGTCCATTGCTGTTTTTGAGAAACAAATGTGTGACCATTAACACCCACTGAAAATATTGTGGAGAATATTTTCTCACACTCTGTGGATTTGTACATTTTTTGTTAAGTTCTCTCTGACAACTTCTAAATTTTCATGGTTAAGGATACCAAACTCTCAGATGATAACAGAGAAGCTAGCTAGTTAATTCATCTTTTGTAGCTTTGTTATACGTGTTATTAAAACTAAAAGTGCTGCAGAAGTAAAAGATGGAGGACTCCCTAAATCAACATGCAGTGGTGAAACTGGTCTCTTCCAGAATTAATTTCTGGCTGTCACATATCAAAAACAAATGAAAGAAATACACACTGTATCGCAGTATGTATGAGTTGAAATAACTTGATTAGGCTTTAGCTTTAGCAGACTGGCGCGAGACGATGATTTAACTTGAGAAAAGCATTGTGGGAGTTTTGGGTAAAAGTGCGCAGGTGTTGAGATTGAAAGGGAAGGTCTGGCATTAAGAGACTACGTTAAGGTAATTCGAAGTTTATCACTATCGTGCAAATAATGTTTAGTAGCCTTCTGAGTGTCAAAGTTAGCGTATAAGTTGCACGTATCTACTTCTCCGTTTGTGGAAGGCACGTTGAGGTCACGATAAAATGTTTAAAAAGTGCTTACCTGACTGACACAAGAGTAGCGAGCAGAGAATAACCGTCCTCACAGAGAACAGGTGGTTGTTTTGTCCCATTTTCGACTCTGCTTAAAATAAGTCCAACTTCACTGGAGAGCACGGAAGTGTTTACGTCCGCTGTCAAAACGTTACCTTGAAATCGTGATTTGTGAGCAAAATCTGTCATCTTCGCAGTTGGGAGTCATATCAGGACAACTTCACCATACTGTAGGCTATAGCCCGTTTACATCTGTGGGCGGGTCCGCGGGGACGATACTCTGTGTGAATTACTGTCTTTTTCCTACAACCCTGCAACCATGTGTATGTGTGTCACTTTTCACACTTTAGCCCTGCTTAGACCGAATGAGAGCGAGTAATTATGCACCTCTTGTTTCCGCGCTCCAAAAGCCTGTCCGCGCACTGAGTCCGTGGGCCATCCGGTGCTGAAACGGGCAGCGGCACTGGACACCGTACCTTACCTCTGGTGTATTTGCAGATTAAAGTGCCAGTTTAATACTGCCTATATACAAATCAGGTATCAAGAAATTAATTTACGGAAAATAGTCCGGTTTGTTGCAGTGTATATTATCCAAACAAATTCCACCCTTTTACGCACGGTGCAATAATTTACGCGTTCTTTTGTGACCTAATCTAAGACTTCGATAACCATTTAAATTGTTAAATTAGCTCTATTCCATGATTAGAAGCATTTTTAGTGACCACTTTGGTCTATTAGGTCCGCAAAACCGCATCATCCACTGTGAGAAGACAGGATACATCTGAGTACTTCGCGTCTTTCATCTGGTACCTATAACAGTCCCTCCTCCTTTCTCTCTCCTGCTCACTCTTACACACGCACACATACACGCACAGGATTCACCGTTAAAGTGGTTACTTGTGTGTATGGAAAATGATAGACCATTAACTCAAATTACATCCCGTTCGCTCCAAAAGAGTAAAGACTAATCGTTTATTTGTTTTGTAGAACATTTAAAGCATGTGTTAATAAGTGACACATGCAACTGAAACGTCGGTGAGATGTTTCTGTGGGAGACGACTAGAGGGCAGACTAGGTGAGTGAATATGCCTTGTGACGTTTTGGTCCCCCTAAAATATTGATATGAATAGAAGATGTGATAGCATGGCAATGAACATATTCAGAAAACAGACAATGGCTGATTTATTGTTTGTTGCTGTTAATTGGATAAAGCATACTTCATATCATACATTGTACAAATTCATATTATTATATATGTAATGATTTCAAACATGAAAGCATTCTTTCTCACAAGTCCTGGCAGGGTCAAAGAGAGAATAGCACAATGGTGCTGGATACACAACAAAAGCCTGTAGTTTTTCTTTTCTGATCCTAAAGTTTACATTCTGTGTGAAATCTCAAAAACATTCATTTACACAATGTGCAGATTCAGAGGTGCTATGTTTTAAAGGTGCTCTAAGCGATGTCACGCGTTTTTTAGGCTACATTTTTTGTCACATACAGCAAACATCTCCTCACTATCCACGAGCTGCCTGTCCCTTAACACACTGTAAAGAAACGCAGTCTCTGTAGACAGCCCAGGCTCCACAAATGCCAACAAAAACAAACTGCGCCAACCTGCACCACGAAACATAACAGTCTTCCAGCATCCCAGCCAATAACCGACAAGAAGGATTTGGGGGTGGGGGTTGGGGGGTTAGTGTGCGGAAGCACGGAAGGGAGGGAGAGGGGATGGGATGAGGAGGAGGGAGGGGCGAGCTAGCCTCGTTTTGTTTGAAAATACTTCGAACGTCAACAAGAACTGCCGTCACCCAACATTGCTTAGAGCACCTTTTAAGAGCTTTATCAACTTTTCTTATGGTATGTTTCCTGCTTATTTCTTTCTAATCACAGGAATTGCTTAAAGTACTCATATTATCCTTTTTGGCTTTTTCCCTTTCCTTTATTGTGTTATATAGCCTACCTTTTTGTGCACGTTATAGGTTTACAAAGTGAAAAAGCCCAAAGTCCACCCCAAAGGGACTTACCATCTTCCAGAGAAATCACAAACTGCTCCAAACAGCTCTGTTGTAGTCCAGCCTTTACTTTTGTGACAAATGTGTTGTGACTGGCTAGTAGTCCTTACCTAGCTACTGCGCATGTGCGACTCCCAACAAAGATGGAACAGAAGTGTGATGTCTCACTCTGTAGCTAAAACAGAGAGTCTAACACACAGGGTGAAAAGAGGAGCTGCAGCAATGTGCAGTACAACAAAAATATGGTGTTTTTTGAAAATTAAACCACATAAATTTATTCTGGTACAATCTCTAAATACAATGATGAACCTGAAAATCAGCATAATATGAGCACTTTAAACAATATCTTGTCCCTCATACACAGGTTATTGCATAGTTGTTTTTTTTTCCAAACAAGAGAAAACAATGGTTTGTATTGCAGACCCATTTGCAGTCTCCTCTTTTTTTTTGTTGCAAAAATAAAAATGTCAGTTGGAACACACTAGCGTATCCTGGCCTCCATCCTCACCCTGGAACCAGATGGCTGATCCATAGCTTCCCCTTGAGAAGACTAACAGAGCCATTATGTTTGGTCTCTGAAGGCCAATCTAGTTTGATCCATTAACACTCAACTTGGCTTAAACCTGCACCACATACTGTTACCACATTTGACCTCACCCAATTCCACGAATAATGCCTGAATGGAAAATAATATCTTATTTTATGGGGTTATAACTTGGGTGAAGGGAAACATTTTTTTTTAACCAGCAATGATTTTTTGCTTTGTTCTCTTAACTTTCCTGTCATCTTTTAACAACGTTGATTCCTACAGTTGATATAATGGCAGACCTAGTCACATTTTGTATCTTAGTGATCTGAGCATATATAGATAAATTAATAAAAAATATCAAATGGCAGGAAGGTTTATTTCCCTTATTTTGGGTCTCACACAGGATACCATACATCAAGTTGGAGGATGACATGAGGGCAGCCAGTCTTTTCAACACTTCCTTAGCGATGAATTTTGGCCATGTCTTTCAGCTGCTTGGTGAAAGAAGCATGCAGAGACTGCGATGAGATCTCCAGCCTGTTGGCGATGTCCACTGCAGCACGACGCATGTCTTCAAAGGCCAAGGACTCTTCTCTGATTCTGCTCCGGAAACACAAACGATCCAGGTCACAGAGTGAAGGGAAGGAAGAAACAGGGGCAGATGTGGAGAGAGACGGTAAGTGAACGAGTAGCTGAGGACATTAAATACATTTTAAGGCGGTCATACATATGGTTGCTGTTAAAGCTGGTTATATAATAGGAAAGACTGTGTAAAGGGGAAGACGTATAATGCAAAGCATGACAGAGACAACAAAAGGCCATTTTGAAAACGCATTTAAAAATAGTCAGTTTAGTGCTGCACCATACCATATGTATAATATCTGTATGTGTAGACACAGTGAATGCTCTTTAGTCTGACACTTTGTGCTCAGCATTTACAAAATAATTTGTATGCGTTAGTTACCTCAACTTTAAAGAATTTCCTGCTGCATATCAGGTGAATTACTGGATTCAGATGTATTCACTTACAGAGCTTATTTTCATTAACAATTGATCTGTTAATTGCTTTTCAGTTAAGTGTTTGTTTATGTAACGCCATAAAATAACTTCTCAGAGGCCAGGGTTAATTCTTCAATTTGTTTGTTTTGTCCAACGAACACTCCAAAACCTAGAGATATTTTGCAATGACCTACACATGGAGAAAGCAGCAAATCCTCACATTTGAGAGGTGGGAACCAGCGATTGTGTGACAATTTTGCTTGATAAATATCTTAAACAATTAAAACAGGTTTTTGTTTCTGATTACTTTGAATTGTGACCACACATACCATATGTTACCCACACATATCTGTACACTGTAAGAAGAGTAGTAAACAGAAATCTCGACACCAATGTAGACTGCAAGCAGAGACACAATGCAGTAGCCTTGCATCATTATATTAATACTTTTGCTAATTTCTTTTGATTGACATGTGCATTATGACAGACAGGTTGAAACAGCAGTCATCAATGCAGTCGCCTATGCTCTAATAAAAGGCATGCCTGTCTCTGCCATCACATCTTTGCTCACAATTCCTCCCATTTCCGTTATCATTAATTTGTTTATGTCTTCAGTACGCTAACAAACAAGAACTGATCTTTTTTTAGCTGCTCTCTTCATATTTTAACCTTGACCTTTTATTAAGCTTAGCAGACACATTCTTCCTGACATCTTAAAACAGATTATTGCACTCACTTCTTCATCCCAGCGCCCAACACTTCCCCCTCCAGCTGCTTTTCCATGTCTTCTTCAGCTTTCTCCACCACCTCATGGCAACTCTTATGGTCCTCTTGGATGCCAATGACATTTTCCTTAATCACATCTTCATAGTTCTGATCTCCCAACTCTGCCCCCACAAACTGCACCAAGTTCTCCATCACTGCCTTGTTTTCATGCTGGATGGCCTGCAGATAGGCCAGCTCCTCTTTCTGGGCCTTCAGCCTTCGAGCCGAAGCAGTGTTAGTGCTGAAGTGGACTGAGCACTTGTCCGGTTGAGGCTCATGCTGCAGCATAGGTGAAGCTGCTGATGTGACCCAGTCTTGATTGTTTCTTATCCTCACAGGCTCATCACCAACTGCCTGCAACGTGTCATTGGTGGCCATTCTCGCAGAATAAATGTCAAAGCCTGAACCCCAATCTCCACTTTGGCAGAGTGTTGGGGTTGCCATGGATACCCAGGCCAAGATGAAGGGCATCCAACAATGCCACATAGTAACCTGAAAAGAGAAGGAGGTAAGTGACTGTTAATAACTTCTGAGAACTCCAACAGGTGTGGAAGCACTTTGAAGGAGACATTTTGGGACATTTATTTGCTCTCTTGTTGAGCGTGAGATGGAACGATTAATACCACTCTCATGTCTTCATGATAAATGCAAGGCTACAGCCAGTAGCAGCTAATCTAAGCTTAGCATGAAGACTGGAAACAGAGGGAAACAGCTAGCAGGCTTCGTCCAAAGATATAGAAGAAAAAATCCGCCTACCAGCACCTTTTAAGCTCAATAACTTTTACTGCTCCCAGACAAGAAATAGTGCAACACAAAACCCCTTATGAAACCACAATGTGTCGTTTTTACACTTTATTAAACAAACAAACAACATATAATGTGTTAGTTAATTAGCTTCAGAGCCCTGGTAGGTGGATTTTGTTATCTTCTGACAGATCCAGGCTACCTGTTTCCCGTCTTTATGCTAAGCTAACCTTAACTTGATGATGGCTGTAGCTTAATATTTTACGGATATGAGAGTAATATCAGTCCTCTTATCTAACTCTCTGCAAAAAGGTTTTTTTTTCTCCAAAATGTCAAATTATTGCTTTAAGTGAAATGCACATTTTAGGGTGCTGGTTTAGCCCAGATAGTGTACATGTTACACTTTAAACATTATTTTTATTCAAACAGCATGCAAGTCTGTAACCTTTTTTGTTTGTTTTTGTAGTTAATGAACTCATTCACATAATGTCTCCAGTGGTTATTACCAAAAAAGTAATGTCGCTAAGATAAATAAATGTAAATTCATGTTTAAAGACATCTTTAAAGTCAATATCTCTGCAGATCTTTGGAGCATTGAGAGAATATTAAGTGTGGACCCTCATTTGTTCACTATCACCTTTTGAAATCAACCCTCAGTAGTCCCAGATAAACAGGGATAATAGCTGTGAATCCAAAGAACCACAGTCTGTTTATTAGGTACATTCCCACAGCTTAAATTCTAATCTGAAGGTTTTATATTGTACTTTCTGCATCTCCATGTTTTAAACAGCTTTATTTAAATCACACAAACATTGGGGATAGTTATTATGCCAAAACAAAGGTGCTCTGGTGACCTCAAAGGCTAGACCTAAATCTGATTCATGACCTTTAGACATTTATTGTATGTCTGTATCTGTCAGTAATATATAAATGGCTTCTATTTAATCTTTAATATTGTAGTGGCTCAAAAATGTGACACTGTGAATGTCACACTGCATATTTTAGCCGTGATCATTTCATACCGTTGTGTAGTTTGTCAGCTAACATTTCCTTTTCCTCTTGAACTTTTGTAATATGTCACTGACACCTTATATAACAATGATATATATGTCTTTCTTTTATCAAGACCCACATTACCAGAGATGGAATATAAATGCTTTTATAATTTAAATTTTAGCAACTGAACACCTATTTAAGAAATGTTGAAGTTAAGAAATAACTTAATGTTGACATTTACTGTAAATTCCACTGAATGTATAGCATTGAAAAGTTATTTTTGTAAACCATCACTACCTGAAATTAGAAGGGCACTTGAGAGCGCAGACCTCTGCCAAGGCATGCTATATGTTAACACAGTGTGCATTTTGAGATTATTCAGACACCACATGAATGCAGCACAAATGCCCTATCTCACAATGTTAATGAAAGTGAAAAATTATTTAAAAACTTGATTTTACATTAAGTATCTTTTAAGGGTTAAGAAATTTAATTTTAAAAGATTTAAAAAAGTATTTACATTTTTTTTCCAACTGTTAAAATACAACCAGTTAAGTTAAGATTCAAAACAGGTTTATCAAATTGGGTTGTTGACATTTAGACACCAAAATTGAAGATGAAAAATTCAAATTTATTTTTTGATCAGCGGTTTTTTCAATAGGTGAGGCGTGCCTCCCATGGGGGGCGCCAAAGAGCCACAGGGGAGGCACGACACACGAAGAAAAAATAACTCTGTATGCAGCTCTATTGATATCGGTAATTGTGCGTGCATGTATTAGCTTTAAAATGCATTGTTTCCTTGTCCCAAGTCAACAGAAGTCAGCATTAAGGGAGGAGACAGGACCCAGCAAAAACGTAGGAAATATGATCCTGAGTTAAAGTTAGGTTTCACCTGGTCGGGGTCCGAGGCTGCACCTCTGCCGCAGTGAGCGAGTTCCCCCAGATCTCCACTAAGGCTATGAAAGTCCTAATGCTCTTCACCTCTACCTACTTGTGTGAGTGTGGGTTTTCCGCACTAACCCTGATTAAAAATAAATACAGATCAAGGCTGCAGGTGGAGGACGACTTGCGTTTATTTCTCTGCAGTGCAGCCCCGCATCGAACACCTCTGCGCATCAAAAGTGCGGCCTCACCTCACGTTTGTGCTCTGTGTATTTCTGCAGTAGTTTCGGTTTTCCACCTCCGATGTAGAGCAGCGTACAGGCACTTCCCTAAACTTTGTCTCATTCAGAGACTAGAGTCTCAAACGGGGCTCTGTGTCTGTCAGAAGGTCTGAGATCTACCGTATCAGCAGAGCAATCACGTATTGCACAGCAGACTATGGTACAGGTATTATTTTCTGAAATATAGTGACTTTATTCTTGTAATAGGCTATTATAACTTTATTTTTCACAAAATATCAGGACTGCTCCAAACCTCAGAGAACACAGATGGGATGAGTTATATTTTGAATGTGCACAAAGTTTTGGACATGAGCAGAAATCTCACTCAAACATCTGAAATATTACAGTCCAGGGGTTTATTAATAAATTATAATGAATAATGTATAATTGAGGTGAATAATTGTCATATGCACATTTAAGGAGGTTACTTCCCCAACAAAAGATGCAAAAGAGAAGGGAAGAGTAAATTA
This sequence comes from Sander lucioperca, assembly GCF_008315115.2. NCBI lineage: Eukaryota > Metazoa > Chordata > Actinopteri > Perciformes > Percidae > Sander > Sander lucioperca. The sequence goes on from NC_050191.1 coordinate 17,980,341, forward strand.
TGCCTAAGCTACATGTGTGCTGACTCAGATATAATTAGAAAAGTCAATCCAAAGGAGAATAAATAGTTGAAAGCGATACAGAATGCCTGAGAGCCTTACTGCAATATATTCCATTATGTTTTTATATTTGGATTGTAATCTGTTTCCCTTTACATAAAGATATTTCCAGCATATTGATTCAGAAAAAGGTAGAAATAGGTGCATAAAAATTCACCAGAATGCAGTAAGTTTTCGGGGGGTGGACCCCCAGACCCTCCACATCGTAAGTCACCACACAAATCTGGAAACAAAACCTTGGCCTTTGGGTTGCCAGGCCAGTTATGATTAGGCCAAATGTTAGTGCCATCTAACTTGCCAATTACACATGTTAAGCATGTTTTGTTGACTTGTGGATAGGCCTACTGATGTTCATTGATTTTAAAAGTAGCCTCAATTAGGCCTGCATGAAGTTGGAAATGATTTGCTGTTGCAAAGAATCGTTTATGAATGCACTTTTTAAAAAGTTGTGGAAATAAAATGTCTTCAAATACAATATTAAAAAATATTTACATTTTATCAGTTGTTATTGAAACTCATCAAAAACACAAAAGATGGCATTTACTGCAGAGGCGTGTGTTGGTTAGGGCAGGTGGACGGGATTTTGGGGAAGGGGGGGCTCGGCTGTCCTTACCTACTCTAAGGGGAGACTCACATTCACCCAATTTGAAAACCCCTGCTGTAGATTATCCAGCCTACCAAAGATCCATCAAACCTCAGTCCTATCAAGTTAGGCCTGCATGTGTTACAGTCAAACAACAAGTGTCACTTTATCATTTTGTGGACTGCCATTCATTTTTCTCTCTGTGCATTTGGAAATATATTTAAAGACCCAAACCAGGCCTGTGAGGTAGAGGCATTGCAGAGCTCTTTCTGCTGTTAGAGCACATTTCGTTTCAGCTGCAGTTTACTTTTACAGCAGCCTTGAAACTATCTCAACTTCTCATTGGTCTGTTGGTTGACTTGTTTTGCAGAGAAAAGCAAAATGAATGCCCAGTCATGCTTGCTAGAATGGACACCGTAAAAATTATTTATTTTAAGATGAGTTGTGGTGTGACCCAAACCCATAAAACAACCAACTGTTGGCCTCCCTCTCCATGCCTCCCTCTGTTTCTGATTACTTTAAATGGTGACCTCACATATGTTACAGCAGCTGTTAGAAGAGTTGTAAACAGAAACCTTCAAACCAATCCAAACTGCAAGCAGAGACACAATCCAGGAACTTTGAATCGTGACGTCAGAGTAATAAACGTGCTCATTTCAGGTTGAATATTTCAGATATTGTTTACGTCATGAGCATTTACAAACATCTTTGTACTATTATAGATATCTGCTGGTTCACTGTGACAAGTCATTCTTTGTCCTTCAACCCACCATAGCGTTTACCCTCAAGTGTGCAAATATTTGGAAAAACATTTTTAGTAAGTGTACGTTTTGTGTTGAACTTTGAAATGGGCTAGTAAGATTCAGAAAGCACACTTGTAGACGAGTTTACTGTGAAACTTGTCATAAGGTGAGGCAAAAAAACACTCTAATGCTGAATGGCATCTCCATCTTCTAATTGGAGAGCTGCAGAACAGCATGTCCAAAACTTTTTATTGCTCTGAACTTTTACTGCACTTGTTTGGATGTATATAAATCAAAATCTTATGGCATAGAGTGACAACACTTTCAGCCTAATGAGAGAATGCAGCCAAATGGAAATATAATTCATCTTAAACTATAACTTTATTGTCTCTGTGTTCTATTAGCATCACAGCGGTAAAAGGCACAAGTCAAAGGACATTTAGTGACATTATTTCAGTCTCTAAAAGGCCTGCTAACTAGAAGCACACATACTCCTCTCTGTGTCACAGATTGGCAGGAGCAGTTTTCTTTGTCTTTGGAAAATGTCTGCACAATTTCCACGCTGGCATTTTATGATTTAGTTGAAACTGTTTGTGTTAGACTCTCTGTGGCCTGTAGTGACCTTTTTTGGCTTCGCTGTGAAGGATCTGTCATTGTAAAGTGGCTTTTATAGGCTGACTTTTCTTTTGGCTTAAAATAGCAGAAGCTCGCCTGCAGAGGGAAAGGAGTTCCCAGCCAATAGCTCAGAACACCATTAGGATATTTCAGTTCTTGTTTCTGACCTAGGGGTGTCCCCAACTAAGAATTTACATATTCGAATCACAATTGTCATGTCTAAGAGCTTCTTTCTTTTCACATTTTTATTTACGCCAATATGTTGATATTTATATTTGGCTGTATATTAACTTATTGGGAGAAAACAGGTAGTTTTATGTAAAATCCGACATTGAACACCCCCATATAGCCAAAATGGCATGATCCTCGTTTCATAACTATAGAAATAAAAGGATCCATAATACATTTTATTTCTATGTTAAAAACTGTTAACTGGTAGAGTTTAGGACTGAACGAGCACCCAATGGTTAAAGAAATCAGGTTTCATTTTCCCACCTTGATTGAATAAATGAATCAGGATTACTTTCTCAATTAATTGATTAATCATTTGGTCCAAAACATTTCAGAAAAAATAAAAAAAATGCTTATCAAAATTTCCTAAAGCTTAAGGGGGCGTCTTCAAATCACTTGTTTTCAGTGTTAGGAGTAACGTGTTACAAAAATAACGCAATTACAGTAATGTATTGCTTTTTTCTGTAACGCATAACGCATTACTAATACAATCTCGGTAATATTAGACCTGTTGCAATCTCAGTAACGTGAGTTACAACGCATTTTAACCCAAAATTAAGTGTTTTGTTTTTTTAAGAATTCACCAACACCGCGAATTATTTCGGCACCAGAGGAAAAAAATCGGTGAGTAAAGAGTAATGTTATTTCCTGTTGCTGGAATTCGATGGTTGAGATGACTGCAGAGACTGATACTACATTTGCGAGATGGACATACTTCCATTATTTTCAGGAGTTATTATTATTATTGTCCCGTCAGGTAACGGTACGTCAGCGAGGACAGCAGTGTCTCCGAGCAGCTGGCAGATATAAACATTACGGTAATTAACGTGACTTCAATACAATTGTAAGGTTTTAATTTCCATTTTCTCCTACTTTATACTTCTACTCCACTACGATTCAGTCAAGTAGGTCTGTGGTAGGTTTTACTTCACTAATTATTTTATAACTTTAGTAACTTTGCAGATTCAAATTAATAAGACAAAATATTATGAATAAAAATAAATTAGCTGATGAGACTTTGTTGATCATGTGGTGAAATTCACAAGCTAACTGCCAAGTCATAAATCCGTGGTTATTTTGGTGAAAGTAAGTCAACGCAAAAGTAGTGTAAAGCATTACAATTCAGAGACAGTAATATTGTAATATAACAAATTACTCTCAAATGACAGTAACTAGTAATATATATAATGTATTACATTTTGGAAGTAAGTTACCCAACAATGCTTTTTTTGTACGACCAACTAACCAAAACTAAAAGCTATTGAATTCATGATCAGAAGCCGCAAATCTTTCAACAATTCAGAAGCTGGAACAAGAGGATGTTTGGCATAATTGCCTTTAGAATGACTTAAGCGATTCTTTGATTATCAAAATAGTTTTTTTAAATAGTTAGTATTTGTTGTGATATATTTAAAACAGAGTACTTGAAAGGGCGTGTAGTTCTCACTTCATGACTAGTGCATGGTTGTGATATATTTACCAATGACATCTCTGTTTTCCAGCCTTTTTAGTTGTCAAAGTGCACCTTTGATTTGATACAGTACTTATCCCTGGCAACATCCTTAGCTGTGGGTCAGAGCTAATCTGATCTGCAGCTCAACCCTGTGGCCCCTCTTGTCAAAGCCTGAACAGGTGTGTTTCACAGGTGTCACAACACGCTCACTTGAATGTTGTTATGACAACAAGGTCTTTGGCAATAAGCCAGTACGGCATAGAGAGGCCTCGCAGGTTCAGTGTTAATACCATATACAGGAATGACAGGTAATCATGTAAACTGGAGACATACTTGGCAGCATAATAATCCAAGAGCTAGATAGAGATATGTTTGCAAACACACACCTACTGTATACATATACACACATATTATATCAACATGTACTGGCTGCACATACCATAGAAAAAGGTAACTTCTCTATTTCCCTCACATACATTTCAGCTCTAAAGCAACCACATCAGTAAGAGTATTCTAAAACCAAACAATAATTACATTATCTGTATATTATACATATAAATGCCATACAAATGTAACAGTAGGCTGTTTGTAAGTTATGAAGTGCCAGGTGAAAAAACCTAGCTTTCCAATATACTTTATAAGTTAAGTTTTATAAATCCAAAAACCAAACTTACCAAACTCCAGTAATTTTTCACGGCTAAATTCTGCCACCTTCACTTTTTCAGTCAAGCAAACAATTCAAAAGGCTCAGCACTACCAGACACAGGCTCAGAGAACAAATACTCACTCGGTTTCCTTCTTCATGTCAGGAAAAAAATGCAGACACACGCACACACAATTAGGGATTGGCTGGAGAGTGTGGTCATATGTGAGCCCCTGTCTGCTGTTGGGAGGGGAAGGTAGGGGAGGGGGATGTTAGCAGAAAAGGCTGAAACTGAATGATTTCTTTCTTTGCAGTGGAAAGAGGGGCTGGCAAAAGGAGGTGTATAGGGGGAGTAATCTACTTCACATCTGTAGGCTCTGGTGGGGGACAGAGGAAGCATGAGGGTTAGTATAGGGGGAATGTCTTTTTATTACCACGTTGGATATACATTTCCTATTTATTCTAGGAATGGTCCCATTAAAATATGTCTGAAGTATGTACTGTACTTAAGTAATGTATGTGAAAAAACCAGTAGATATTATGACTTCCATACCAAGACAGTGTACAGTAGTGACGGATTAAGAATGCACTGTAAAGTTGAGTTGGCTCTGATAATGTGGTTTAATTGTATTTGATTTTAAGAAATGCATTCTTAAAAACAGAGTACTTGAAAGGGTGTGTAGTTTTCACTTCATACTGTATCTAACTCTGAATAGTGAAACTTAATTTAGAACATTTAGTTTTTACTTGCAGCTAAATGAAAAATTACTAGTAAATAAATACTGATTCTTTAAACTTTATTATTTTTTCATTTTAACTCCTAAACCAATCCGTCAATTATGACCATCTGCCAAGGTATCCAGGTGGCTTATTTGAAGTTACACAATCAGTGTTTTAGGGTTGAAGCAAGAAGGCCAACAAGCTTTTATCACATTTACAGTACACCGGGTATTAAAGGATGTGGAAATGTGTGCCTTAAAAAACAACAAGGGTGTCTTATCTCAGCCAAGTATTGCTATAAATTGTGCCCACATAGAACGATTCTGTAGCGCACAATTTACATCTGAAGTAGGAAGTAGCGTGCACTTCATGTAGCGAGGTGAAAAGTAACATGTCTGACTTTCATGCAGGAGACCAGAGTTTGTGTCCTGATAACAGACCTGCAATTAATATGCATCTTTTATTAACCAAGTGCAAGGGCTGGGCGATATGGAGAAAATCAAATATCACGATATTTTTGCCCAAATACCTCGATATCGATACTGCAATGATATTGTATTTTTGACTATTGGTGCTTTCACAAAATATTTACACAATGAGATTTTTGATAAATAATCATCAGTAATGTGGCTATAATGACTAAGTGGGTAAAGGCAAATAATAGAACAGTAACAACAGTCTGGTAAGTTCAGAAAATGACATCACTTTACTGTAATGCAGCCTTTAAAACCAGGAAAAGACAACACTTATGCCATATTACGATAATACGATATCCAAAATCTAAGACGATATCTAGTCTCATATCACGATATCGCTATAATATCGATATATTGCCCAGCTCTACCAAGTGCTTTACCATAGTTGTCATAACCATGATCTGTTGCTGACTGTAATCGTACCATAGTTAAAATGTGCATGAATTAAATAACTTTGGTATTGGAAAAAAAAAAACATACTCGTGAGTTTTTCAAAATCATCCACAACCTTCTTCTTGTGATATGGTTGCTGATCTTGTGTTTGTAAAATTGATTACGTTTGTCTTTTACTAGCTTCATCAGTTATTGTTGCATGCTATCTTCCACGTTGAAGGAGCCACAGGTCACAGCAGCTGCACAGCGCAGTTGGATAAAATGACCATGATTTTAGAAAAGCTACAAATGTTCACCATTTACAATAAAATAGAGTTGAAACCGTTTCTCATCCAATGACCAAGCAGTGTTTGTTTTGTTGGCAATGCTACATCCACAGAGTGCTTTTTAACACCAGGGATACATTGGGTCTTTTTCATTTCCTCTCCCCCTCCCTGCACAGATGTCCTTGTCTCTTAAATGTAGAATAATAGACAGCAAAACAATCTAAAAAAGATCATGCACATGTTCCTGGAATAGTGCCACAGGCAGGTGGGTTCACTGACAAGAAAACATTTTTTTAATTCTTAATCTCGGAGGTACAAATCTACTGCTGATGGCATCCAGTTATCCAGATCAGCAATAATTTGAATTGATTTTTGATACCTACTGCAGAAAAGTGTTTAACCAGAGGTTGAAAGGCATGGAAGAGATCTATGATTTTTATCAAACTCTAATAGACAACCGAGACATTACAACATTGATAGGTATCTGGCACATTTAACTTATCTAAGAAGAGGATTAAACACATTTTAAATCATGGATAATCTGATATAGGTATGTGTCATCACAGTGTCTGTCTGTTGTGGTGAAAGGACACACTTTAATAATCACATAAATCACCCAACTTTGAATTAGGATATGCTATTAAATAACTTTTTGTTTATATCATCTTCGCTTCATGTTGCATTTAGGTTTATTTATTTACATGAGCATTTGAGTCCAACATGTAAATGTGCCAGATTTAGCCATACAGGCTAATTTTAATCTGCAGTCCCTGGCAGGTTGATGACATTAAAAGAAAACATACAAGCAGATCAGAGCACATACACACATAAGCACAGCCAAAAGCACATAAGCACAGATACATAAGCACATAGACACAAACAAATAGTAAAACAATTACATAACTATCATCAGATTATGACAGCATGTTTGATAGTCCAGAAACCAAGTAAGAGTTGAGAGATGTAATGTTTCTTAGTTCTGTGGGTATAGTGTTCCAGGTAATGTATGTGCTGCTCGATAGGAGAAAGCTGACTGCCCAAAGGTACTTTTCCTATGTGGTAGTTTACAATTCCCTCTGGAGCTTTCTCTGGTTCGTACGTTTTGATTTAGTTCAATGAATTTATTGTGCGAAGGTCACTTTCACATCTGTAGTTTGGTTCATTTGGTCCAGATAAAAATGTTGCATTGTAGCCTTTTACTTCTGTTTTTTTTATTTTTTTTATTATTATTATTTTTGTTTAACTAAAGAACCAACAGGGGTAAACATGATTCATATGGACTGACATGTTGACAATTTATTTGGACAATTTTGGCCTTTGTCATCCTGCATCCTTAGCGTTGTTTGGACCCATGTGGTGCAAGCTCAAATATCTAGAGATCTAGTTTACGAAACCACAACTAGTGTTTTTATAAGCCCTCTAATAACCTAAACAGAATAACCCATTTCATTGAAAAGCAATACTTTACAGCATCTACAATCTTTTTACATAATTTCCTATTTGTATTGTATTATTTGCATATCTTACTCTAACATTTCAAAGAATCTTGAAAAAGACTTGACAATAACACTTGAGTCATGTGTTACCGTCATATTGCAGCAGACCAGATGGTTGTGTCAAACATCACAGTGTTAAAAGCCCTCCACCATGTTTAGACATATGGCATGTCCAAGATGCTCCAGTTTACCCAGTAAAAAAGGCACCATATGGCAGCATTTTTTTCTTTCTCAATGTAAACCATGTCACATAACTGACCACGAATTCCTTGACTTCTGCAATGAATGTTACCTGAAATGCAGCAGCTTCCATTATGTGGGTAGGAGAAAATCTTTTAAAGATAGCTGTTTGAATTCTACAACAGGTAGAAAATCCAGTCATTTATAACTACATATGGATTTTTTTATGGAGGGGAAATGGATTATTGAACTAAATGTCCTTTAAAGCCTCAAAGTGATTTGCTTGGCAGATACATACCATAACAGTGATTTGCTGGTTGTGATGCAGAGGAATTGTCTTATGTGACACATTCTGATGATTAAAGCTGAATAATCATCACCTTTTAACATTTCAGTATGCAAGACATACATTATTTTATGCTATTTTTCAAAATATGTCTGATATTCAGGAAATGAATGTTTTGTCTTGCTCAATATATGCAATAGAATTCGTCCATATTTGTAACAACACTGTCTACTATATCGTCTTTAAATCCAAATGAAAGCAAAATATGATTTCACATAACATTTACAAAATACATAGTAGCTTAGACTGTGACCATGAATATATTGACCAAGAAACTGTTTCAGCGTTTTCTAATTGACCAGCACCTTGTGTACCCTGAGGGCTGTTATTGACCAAGGCCAAGGACTCAGTGCTCTCTGCAGCCACTTATCCACAGCAGTGCGTAAGCAATGAGTGCCGCAGTGTGCTGGTGCTGATAAACTCTGCTAATCCACTCTGGGAGACTAACACAGTTCAGGCTTCTCTTAGTCCTCGGAACCAGTGTGCTCTGCCACTTTATTCATGTTCCCTTTCACAGCTCAGATTGGGGAGCTTTGGGAGTAACAGGCAGGGATTTGTGATAACATTCAATTTTTAAATCTATAACATGTCAAATTGTGTGCAACAATTAATAAATCTGTCACGTGAAATGTTCTGTGAAGTGTAGGGCTGTTGCCAATGGATATTCTGTAACAGTGACATATTATCTTTCTTAGGGCCCTGACACACCAGACTTACCTCAAATAACAAGCACCAACAAAGGCCCACTAATGAAGTTGCACTCGAACGCAGCACAAAGCAGTCGATGGCCAGCCGACACACATTTACATTGTCATGCCATGCACACTCTGCATGAGAGGAAATACAGTATGCAACTTAGCAAAAGTTGAAACCAAACATCAACTGTGAACAAAAAAAACTGTCCTACAACAGTACACTGTCTGGTGAAAAGTTGCAGCTGGTAGTGTTAAAGTCAGCTAAACGGCTGACGATTTTTGACATGAAAATGGTTTCAATGTGTGCTCAGTGTGGTATGGACTATGTTTCAGGTCAGCAAGTGAATCAGTAAAGTACTGTTGACCCAAAAAAAGGAATTTAAAATTATATTTAGCTACTAATTATAGTTCCTTTAAAAAAAAAAAAAAAAAATTCACATCTTCTTTCACTCTGATTATACATTATTCAGTCAGTGGACATATCTAGATTGACAGCCAGCAAAATACAATTTTACACCCAACAATGTGAAATGTGCCAGTAAATCAGATTACACTCTAGATTGTTTTGTAATTCTTATTGGCATCTGTCCACAACAGATGTATGCTTTATGAAGACCCTCAGTAGATTGACTCCCTAAAGCCACACTGTTCCACTGTCTTGCCTCGATTAAATCTTGTGCAGCCAGCATCAGGATGTTGTAAGATAACCAAACCAACTTTTGTGCGTTTGTATTTTACACAGTTTCTGCTGTGCAGCTGTTGGAGGTAATGATATCCTCTAGGTGCACTGAAACTGGCTAATATTGTGGATTATTGTGCACATTTGTGACTGGCCTTAGAAAAAGACACTTTGACATGTGGTATGTTTTCTTTTATTATTATATATTTACATTTGTGCTGCTGTATGATGACATTGCACTTCCTGGAAAAAAAATATGAGTTTGCTCTTTAAAAAAGTTGGACGGGACTCTGCTGATGCTGCATTACCGAATTGTCAGTATGTTATGGTAGCAAGAGCAGTGCTTTCAAAGGAACAAGATTAGCTGTGATTGGCTATGATTGATTTAAGCCCCTAACACACCCACTGCTACTGTGTGATACTGGTCTCTTCTAATCCCACCCCATTATCAAGAGGGCCACAGGTCACAAAGATACCAAAAGTGCCATCATGCCCTCTGCAAACTGCACACTTGGCCGCACTTAGCGCTGCAAATCTTGTTGGTGGAAACTGAAAGGCTATAAGTTGCATCCCTGGTGCAGCCAAAGGGCGCTTGGTTCTGCACAAGCTGTCTGGGTTTTGTTAAGTGTTTCACAGCAGATGCCACCTAGAAAAAGAAAACGCAGACCTCCATCCAGACCTCATTATATATGTCAAGCAGCAGGAAATGAGACAGCCTGAGGATATTGCGAACACCAATCAATCAGAATGACACTGATTTGGACCAATGGAAATACAACTGTCTGCACATATCAAAGACAGTGTTCTTTTACATCCTAGTTCTCTTAGCTTAGGTTTAATATAATTAAATATCCCTGGATAAATATAAGATAACTGGTTAGAAGGCAAGACAAAATGTAATCAGGCAAACATAATTATCCAGTTTGTATGCTTCCTAGAGACCATGAGGACAGAATAAATGACTACATAATGGAAGCTGACTGTCATCTTACAGTTATGTCACCACTTACCCGAAAGGCTACAAAACAATATTAAATGTAAATTCAATGGTAGATATGAATATTGGGCTTTTTATGCATTATTTATTAGATAGTGCTGATACACATGCAAATGTGTAAATGGGAGAGAGAGGATACGACATGAAGCAAAGTGTCACTGGAAGACATGAAGCTTGTAAGATTTTAGCACATACAGTAGAAGGAATTCCTTTATTATTATATATATTTTCCATTTTGCCTGATGTGTTTGTCTCCATATGGAACATACACATATATTTGGAAGTAATGTAAAACTTCAAACTGTGAAATTGTGCTCTAAATCCATACGACTTCGCGTATTTTTGAAGTGCCGTTGACTATTTAACTGCAATATCATTAAAAGCTTGGACGTCTTCCACAGTTCCGCTCACTGATTGTTAAATTCAAGGGTGATATTGCACTGTTGACTCCTTGCTCATAGTTTTCCCTGTGATTATTTGATTGATTTATGTGGCTTGGACGATACAGTACTTGTTTTTCCAGCAGCAGGGAAATACACTGCTGTAGAGAAGCCAGAAGAAACTTTTGTCACCTCCACAAGACCGAGTGGTTTAAAGTAAATGAGGTGTCGAATGTTACAGATTACTCATTTCAGAAGAACTAGTTTTTAATGTCAGTAATTCATAAGTGGGTCTATCACTGAGTATAAGGTGTGGTTTAGTGTTTAGTCCGCATTATTGTGGTCTTAGTCTTACCTGTTCTCAGACTAAGGAGGTACTGTCTTGGAGCCGAAGGATTCTCTGACTGCTGTTTTTAAAATGACCATATTAAAGATTAGTTAGATTTCAGCCTTATTAAAATGTACTAAATGGAAATGTAGAAGACTTGCAGGGCAGTATAATTCATCCTATGTTCCTTCAGTAATTACCATAATTGCTTGAAAAAATAAACGTAATTTGTTAAACCTAGAAATATTGTATTTACATTTTAAATAAAACATGCATGTACAGCAGTGATGTTTTGTTTACACAAAGAACATTGAGTATTAGTTACCCATTCCAAATTCATACAAAATACTTTTTTATTATTTTTATTTTTCAGCTTGAAAAGTGATTATATTCGTCATTCTGTTCTGCTGTGGAGAAATGCAGGCGAACGGGGTCCAGTTAGCTAATATTAATGTTTTGATGTTCAGTAACAGCATTATCCAATCCAATCCAATCCAAGCCAATCCAACTTTATTTGTAAATCGCATTTAAAACAACCAGGTTGACCAAAGTGCTGGACAATGACATGATTTCGAACAGATTCTAAACACACAAGTAACAAAAACGAACATTTAAAACAAGTAACAAACTGGAAAATGAAAATGAAGAATACAGCTCTCAAGCAAGTTTAAAGGCCAATGAATGAAAGTGAGTTTTAAGTCGTGATTTAAAAATGTGAAGGCTGGGGGCCAATTTGACATGCAGAGGCAATTCATTCCACAGCCTTGGGGCCACGACTGAAAACGCTCAATCTCCCCTATTTTTGAGCCGCGTTCTAGGGACAACAAAGAGTAGCTGGTCAGCAGACCTTATGTATTGTACTCCTGTAACACAAACAGGAGTACAATACATTTGTAATGCAGTATGGAAATATGGCCTGAAAAATTACCATATAGTTTGGACAGCACTCACAAAGACACAATTTCAGCAAAGATTAATCATCACAAAGGCAGCATTGTATTGGATTGCCTCTGACTATACAGATGTTCATGCTGTCCACCTCATGCACATTATGTGATGCCTTTATGTGCCTATTACTGGTGCTTTTAGTTGGACTTCCTGCCGTGGAATTAGCCTTTAGCTGTGCATGTGATTGCATACCTTGCATGGTTTGCCAATTTAAAGTAGCTTTGACAGCAATCATTAGGAACGGTGACAAAAGCGGTTTCTCTGCTGGAATATTTATTTGTCTGGAAATGAAAGTATTGAAAGCTGGCACCTGATGGTTTTAGTACCCAGTAGTATAGATGTGATTCATTCATATACATATAACTTTGTATAGTAGAATACAAAGTAGTAGAATAGTAGATATAAATATAGTAGAATAGAATATACTTTATACTTTATAAGGACAATGCACATCAACATTTCTGTAACTGTGTCAGTATTAGCCAGCATGCCAATTGTCAACTGCAGTACTTTGGCAAAATGTTCAAAAACTAATAAAGTCATAGGTTAAGAAATACAAAACATAAGACAATAAAATGCCAAAATGACAGCAAAAGCAACAGAATGCACAAGACATGCACAAAACATGTAGTGTAACAGGAAGAAACAAAACATTGATGCAACAATACAATGACAACATCCACTATTTAGTACATGCATCCATGCGAAGCATTACAAAGCAACATAACACAAACAAGCAATACTATTATTAACCACATTTTGCACAGCATTATTGCTTTATAGCAATAAGACAAAATATAACAAAATATTAGCTTGAATGTTGTATGCAAGCTACATTTCAGCTGAACTCAATTAGTTGTGCTCTGCCACTGTTAGAAGTTTCGGCCTGGTTTTACTAGCTTCGACCAGTTTAACAGTGAAAGATGAGATTTTTTACTGAAAACCTTGTTTTCTTCCTTGTAAACACCCTCTGTCCCCCCCACTGGCATAGGTCTAGTGCACAGTCCTACTGTCTGACCCACTCTTGTTGTTTGTTTGATGTGATAGTGTCAGTAATACAGGCCTCTGGCCACTTAGCTTGCTGTTGTCCTTGTAGTAAAAAGGAGAAATCAAAGCAGGATAGGAAATAACTTTAAAGAAAACAACATTTAAGAATTCTTGGTGTTCATTCGCCACGGTCAAGCTGAACAAATCTCAAATAGCAGAGTAAAACTCTTCAGCGGGCAGCACATCTTAAAGTTGTTTTCACTTTTGCAGTGTTTTTTTTTCTTTTTTCTTTCTTTCTTTCTTAAGTCTCCTGCAGTCTCCTACACGCTAATCCCTTTTTTTAGTCCTATTTTTTTTTTTTTATCATCGTCTTCCCCTTTTCTTGCAAATATCCATGAAGTTAAGAATATTGTTAGAAAAGTGATAAGAGACCTTTAGGCAACAATGTACTCGCTATAGCAAGAACTAAGTCTGTTATACCATGTAAGTCACAGTTGGAGATTCCCTTGCTGAGGTTTGATTAAGGTTGGACACATTAATCTTTTTTTACGATTTTAATACATTTGATCTTATCCATACATCTACTGTGCATGAATAGGATTTGAGGAGCTGTACTGTATCAGAGAGGAGGGCATGGACATGTTTGATTTCATCGACTGTAGGAAAAAAGTCAACTCTCAAGACTTTTTTTTTTATTACAAAGGTGCAGGTCAATGCATCATGCTATGTTTGTTATGAGCAGTTTTCCCTATCAGATTGTTTTATTTAAAGTATTTTAGAGGCGAGAAGAGGTGAGAGTATCTAGTATTTGACAAGAAAAAGATTTACATAATTTTTTTCTGTCATATTCCTTTCATCATCATTAAAAAAAATCTCCATCTCATCAAGTACAGTGATAAAGCTGTTTCCAGCAGACTGGTTTCAAGAATGTAATGTAATGTAATTAGTGTCTTGAAACTTTTATTATCAATTCTTATCTGAAATAAATTGATTTACATGGAATGAAAATGGTTTGTAATCTACGAGAGGTTTCTAAAACCACAACAAGACGGATAACAGGAAATAGTGTTGCTCCACTATCCACTGCATCCTCTATCCCTCTGGGCCTCTCTGGTTGGTAATGGAGGGAGGTCAGCAGAAGGAAAGTGAGAATCAAGACCCCAGCTGTGTCCTTATCCAAGCAGGGACTCTTAATCAAAACCAGGCAGCCAAAAGAAGCACGTCGAGAAATAGCAAGGGTCAGGGTCACAAATATCAAACCAGTCTTGTGTGCCAAATTGAACACTGGGATTCCAGGGATGCAGAGGGTCTTTGGGTGCTGAGCCATCTGAATGAAGACAAAGAATATAAATAATCTATTTTATTTTTCTCCTATAGCTCAATAAGATTTGGCTTCAAGTTTCAGCAAAAAGAAGTAATCAAAGTTTGAGATTACCTTTTTTTCTCTACCAGTGTTGGGTTTGTCTTTTCAACATGACATTTGGTTAGAAAGACCAGACATAATAATCACACTCAATTCAACCCTTCATTTATCCTTTCTTGATGTTGGTTTTCAAATGGGCATGCTGCTCTGCTACCTGCCATTGGCATTCAGATCACACCAGTGCCGTATGCACTAGCTCTGAGGGAATCGGGCTGTCCTTCAGGCTCTCATCAGTCTGCCTATATTAAAGGGATTTACACACATTACATACAAACTCACTGGGTGCTAATGTGGGAGAATAATATTTCCAGGGAAAGGTGCACTCGAGTTCAAATTGAATTTACGTTACATTGACTTTAAAAAGGGGCTGTGACATGTGTATTGCTCAGGAAATACAGTAATAGTCTGCTTCACTGAGCAGCCAAGCACCGAGCAGAGGATTAAATGGTGCTGCTGCTCTGGATTTACCACACACTGGGACACTCGTAGTACAGTTCAAACATTAACACTGATTTTAGCTTACTGTAAATAAGTTGTGGTGCTGCTATCCAGAAGCACGCTGGGTCTGGAATTTCTGGTGTTTTGGCTTCTTGCTCCTCCTGTCCTTTGTGTTTCCTGCTCTCTCCCCTTTGCACAAATGCACACACTAGCACACACACACAAATACACTCGCACAATCATTAGTGACACAATATTTCATGAAATTTGACAACAGCTGAATTTGCTTAGTGATCGCATTAACACATGGACATTACCTGTCTAAAAAGCTCTGTCTAATTCATCACACAAATGCATTTCATAAAATCCATCTGTTGCATTTAAATGAAATGCTTGATCTCTCAAGGTGGAAGGACGTATTCCCAGGATTGTTGAATGTGAAATGAATCAGCATTTGATAAAGCATTGTCTAAACAAATATACGTGAGCAATTTCTTGATGCAGCCTTTTATGTGTATTGTATTGTTTCGTGATGAGGGACTGTGTCACTCTTGCATCTTTAATTTCTTACTTGTGGATTCCACTGCAGCTTTCCTGCAAGAATCCTAAATGTTGCTGTATACATGAGCAGATGGGCTGGTGGTGCTGTGTCCAGACACCTCTACCTGCTCTTTGTTTGGGGAGAAAACCCCACTGAGGTGATTTAGTTGTTTATTAGCTGGTTGCCTTCCAAATTCAAAAGGCAAAGAAGACAAGAGGAGGAAATAGGAGACAAACAGACATCTAGTTTGTCAACTAAAATATGTTTTATGGGTGACACCGAAAGAGAATTTATATGTTGATAATGTAAGTACTGTGTGCGGGTGTGTTTGTATCCTGAACTGCTGAGTGATCACTCTGCAGCCCATTGCTGGATTATAAAACACAGTCACTGCCGGTAATAGTTTTGACTCTGCTAAAAGTAACTGTACTGGCTTTTCCACATCAGTACATTTTATTGTGGTCATATTGTAAATACGCACTTTGACTTTAGCAATGAAATGTCATTTTCTCAGAATGTGCTGAAATAAAGTTTGTAGCAGGTGAGTCAATCACAATTCATGGTGGACACAGAATATTTTGACGCAGATGTAGTGTCAGACTTTTTTCCCACAAATATTATTGTCATTCTCATCTCGGAAAATTGTCTTGAATGGCAATGTTATAGTTATGTTGCGTTAGGAAGTATTTTACATTGTGAATGTGTTGTTTTGTGTTACAACCAACAATGCAAACCAATGGAACAAGGCTGGCCATAAAAGTTGGCACATTTTGTGGGGATAGTCATGCTCCCCAAAGGATGATTCTATTCATTTTGCTGACCACCTTTCCTTTGGCACCACTGTCAGGCCAAATGTCCATGTGCACACAAGATATGTCATAAGGAGGATTGTAGCTAAATTTTCTGATGACATTCATGCATTGCAACTGCATGGCCTCCTAGTACCTGTAGCGCCACCCTCAGGACAAATTTGATTTTAGTTCTAATACTGCTTTAACGTTTAACTTTCATGGTTATGTTGTTTGACAAAAATATATTCACACAAACAAGTTGGGCCTTTTTGCCGAGAATTTTGATAATTGTCATAATTTATTTTTGTCAAACTGTTTTCAAGGTTAAGAATGAACCCTCCAGCTCAACATGATTGTGGTGAATGTTTATTCCCTTCAAGACTATTGTATTGACTGTTGTGAAAATTGCAGCCTCTATGTGCTGCTAGCACGGCTTTAGACAATTGGGTACATCAGATTTTAGTAGCACCAGTGTAGCTTTTATAGCTGTCAGATACGTTAAGTGTTTATTTGTTTGTCAATGCTGCAGTGAAGCAAGCAGTTAGCATCGGAAGCTGCTACTATCAAGGCAATCATTGAGAACCCGATGCAAAGTTCACTGTGGCATGTGCAAAATGTGAATAAGAAGTGATTCATACAAATAACTGTTTATCATATTTATTTATTCATGTTTTGCTGTTATATGAAGCCTCAGCTGCAGCTCAACACCGCACAGAAGTGTTTGCTTTGAAACCGTCTCGTTGAATCACGGTCAGTCTTCCTCCCAAGGTTAATAGCCTCCCTTTGGCCTAGTGTAAAACCATCTTTAAAGATTTGCATTTTATGGTATCTGTAAGTGTTAAGTTGAAGCAATGCAAGACATACGCTTAATGGAACACATGATATACTGTATCATTGTAAAGCTACGTGGTCTGCTGCGAAAAGTGAACAAAAATGGCAGAAACTTTACAGGTCAGCCTTGTCACTTTCACTCTTGCTGCCTAGATGTTTCTCTATGTTGCTGGCATTCTGCACAAAAAAAATGTCTGTTAAAAGAAGCTTTTTTACAAATGTTTTTCTTATATCCAAGGACTCCCCTTCCTCTGCATTATCCTTTTCACTTACCAACTACGGCCCTCCTCAATACCCTTGTCCATTGATGGCAGTTATACAACACCTTTCCTAAACAGTATAGTCAACAGCAGATTTTTCTGTGTGTACTGTTCTGGGTCAAGGGCTCAGTTCAGGACAATGCTGTCTTGCTCCTCTCACATTACTGTTCTTAGTTACAAAACAAGCTGATGGTATGGCTTCAGTCAGGGTCAAACACTGTCGTCCATCTCTGTATATCAAATTCATTTAGCTCTCATTATGGCTCAATGCTGGTGGACAATACATGCACAAGACAAGGCACTGATACATAACTGCATAACAGTCTGTCCTTCTGCCAGAAAGATGGATATTGTGAGACTGCTGGGTTCACTTTTCACAGATAATGGAAAATAAAGGACAAGTCAGTGTGTCAACATCGGGCCTCAGTATTTTTTATTTTGTGTAATGTAGACGTGCTCCATGGTATGGTGAGAGTTATGTTTGGTTGTTGTCAGGACTTGCTTACATTCCCCACACTGGCAGATTGTAGCCACTAATGGCTCTGGATGCTCTGTGCCTGAGACCCACTTCTCTATTAGAGTGATTATTGGGTCTCATGGTACTGGCAGGCTTTGGTGTGGTAAATAGTATATCACATTTCATAAGCTATATTTGGTCAATTTAGAAATTATTCCCATTTTCAAAAACTCTACAAAACCGTCTTAAGTAACTCTGTCAGTGGTGTTTTTATGCTATGTTGTGGGCGGATAACTGTTAATACTGTTAACTCAAAGGGAGGTAGTCTACAAAATGTTGCTGCATTTTAGCCACATTAGCGACGTGGTTCTAGGGATGTCAGTCTGTCAGGAGGTTATATAGGTCCAGACTGAAATATCTCAAAAATATTGGATGGATTGCATTGCCATGACATTTTGTACAGACATTCATGATTTAACATTTGACATAAATGCCTGTGTCAGATAGCAGCACATATTCTATAATAGAAATTAAAAGGCACAAACACCGTATAGATATAGTAAAAGGACATTGATGAGTAAATGAGCTCTAACAAGGATATATCTTTTGGCAAGAGTTGTTTAAATTCACGGCTGATTGGTGCTAAACATGGCAAGGTTACCATACTTTGTTTCAGTGTCATTTTTGTTTACAATTATTTGTATTGCTTTGAGCCCTAACTGGAAGTCACAGAAAACGTTCCAATTATGTAAATAAGACACACACTTATAGTTTTGAAGGGTATGAACTGGGTTTGTTTATACAATGTCAAATACACAAACGAAAAAAGAGGACCATAAGATTGTTAGCAATTATCTTTAAAAACTAAAATGACTCAATACTGGTTGGAAATGTATTAACCTTACCAGTGTCTACCGTTTCATTCACTACGGATTGAAAATGCATTCAAATGGATGTTGAGGAATGATGACCACAGGAAAGAGGCGAGTGAGGTCTGCTACAGAGAAGATAAGATTTCTGCCTTACTGCTAAATGTTGTTTTTTTTTAGGTGGAGGAGCATCTCCCCAAATTCTCAAGTGGTGTGGTCTTTCTCAGAGTTTAAAAAAACCTACAAACTTTCTGACTACTTCTATCTACAAACACTATAAATGATCACAGAACACCAGGAACATTAAAGATAAAGACAAACATATTGTTAGAATCAAATTAGAACTGAAATGATTTGTCAATTAATTGGTTAGTGGATCAACAGAAAATTAATCTGTAACAATTTGGATAATATATTATTATTTAACTTTAAGCAAAAATGGTTCCAGCTTCTCAAATGTATGAATTTACAGATTTGTATGGTCTTCTATGAAAGTAAACTAATTACAGTATCTTGCTTTAGTCAATTGGTTGGATGAAACAGACATTTGGAGACAATAATGTTAGGCTTTAGACAATTGTGATGATACATTAAAATGATCAGTAGATTAGTCAACAATTACATGATATTGCAATATATTAAACTCAACTGATCATAGATAAATAACGGACTTGTTTTCCAAAATGTGAGCAGCAGAAGTATATGGTACTGGGTGGTGACAGTTCTGATTTTGTATTTTTTAATTGTTATACTGTACTTTTGCTTTGTCAACCAGTGACTGTCTTGAAGGTAAGAAACAGATTCATTCATCTAAAAAGCTATGCTCAAATACACAAACCTGTTGGTAAGTTCCTTTACCATAATACTAATTTAATACTTCTTCTGGCTTTGCAGATTTATATGGGGGCTTTAAAGATCCTGTACTTCTTCTATGCTGTTCTTAGTCACACTTTATAGAGGACTTTCAGGGACCACTCGGCAGCTCCGTGCAATTCCCTAATTCATTCTCATCACAGTAAGTGAAAGTGAGTGGACATTTGAGTCCCTTAAAGGGAAAGTCAATTAAGGAATCTAGGATGATTTATTGTTTGCTACAAATACATTTTCTACCTCCCATTTGACACCAATTTTACAACTTATTTGTCTAAGTCTAAAGGTTTTATCATAAGTGATCCTGTCAGTCTCACTTTATTTTTTTATGACACCATAAAACAGAGATTTATTATACCTTTTCAGTATTTGAATTAAATATAAACCATCAATCTCATTTACCTTTATATTTCTAAAATATGTCTGAGTCAATTTAACAAATTAACTTAAAACAAAGTAGGAGGCTTGTTGAATGTAGAACAAATAATTACTGCTGTTGTATGCAGATGATTGATGCTCTTCCAGTTAAAGTTTCAGATATTATTCTACATACACTAATAGACATTGTACTGTAAATTCAGTAATTGTACAAAGACAAATTATTATTTCTTAGTAACTACTGAAGAAACAAGTATGTGCTTGGAGTTTACACTGGGCAGGGTTTATGCATAATGAGTCAAATTGTAAAAAGTCCAGGTAACAATAGCAAAGCGCTGTGATACAGTAGCTGTGGAATTAAAAAAACCATGGAGCAAAATATTTAAATCATATCTTGACTACTAGTTAAAAAAAATCCTCCTGTTAGGTGAATGTACAGTGCACAAGCCTAAAGATTTTGAGGCTTGGTTGACATCTACTGAACTGCCTGCAGTATGAATAAAGTATAAAGAGGCCCTTCAGCAATTTAGTAGAGACAAATAAGAAAAAGGACTGGTTAAAATATAAGAAGCAGAAGCCAAGATATATTGAGTTTTAGCCCCTAGAACTCCATAAGCACTGGATACTATCATTAGAGGCTATTTTCTTAATGTTTGTTCACACTGAATGCACGACCGTCACCAGTGGTTTGTTTTTGCAGTTCGTGTTTATTCACCCCAAAAAGCCAAAATACCAACTGCAGTGTGACGTGTGTCTTGTGTGTTGTCAGCTCAGCCTCAGACTTGAGCTCAAAACATACCAGGAAGTCCAGTTCATTCTGGTGTTTTCCTGCAGACCCCGCTCCTTTTTTGCATGTCTCCAAACAGTCATGTAGTAGAAGCATAAAGCCTTGGAGTGAACCTTTAACAGTTCATACTGTACGTAACTCTCCTAAACTCCTAAACAAGTTTATCCAGTGACAAATGCATGACCAGACAAATGCAAAAATGACACACACCATAATGTTATTTTAAAATAAATATGCTAGTTGGAGATTGAAACAGTGATCAATATATCAAATCTCAGAATAAATGTAAACCACAAAGAACCAACTGCTATTTTGAATCACATTAATCACAGTCTATCAAGGGTCTCCATGCTTCTGTAGTGTGACAAATGGACCTATTACATGCTAATTAGGCCTAGATTAAAGTGATGGAAAGCATTGACAGAGTGAAGGATGTACTTTCACTGTGAGGAGGCACAGGGGCCATGACTAATAATGTTTTAGCTCTTAAGTCTCGCTTGTGACTGACAGTTTTGATAGCCTCCAGTGTTCATCATCAATAGAGACGTTTCCCAACACCCCAGAGAGGTAACTTCTCCCACGACTGAGAAATGAATAAACTTAGGGCCCCATAACAGTGTAACAAAAAACCCTTTTTCTGTCTATTGGTTGTGTGATATGTTTCACAAATTGAATAACTGAGCAGGCTTCTGGAGCCTCAGTCTTATCTGTAATGGGAGGCTGACGACAGATCTCAGACTGACAAACTGAGGCACTAGTGTATACTTATTGTGGTGTTCTGTGGCCTCAATGTTTACTGGCAGTGATGTAGGGCATTTGCATATTTTTGTTAGCTTATACTCTGCATAACGCATCACATCCTAGTTCCTGTTTTCTACAACAGCATGGCAAAAGGTATTTTTAGCCACGCTAGCTGCCATGACATTTTGTACAGACAAGTATGGTGCCCAGAGGAAGAATCCTAATGACTTTGTTGATCTCATGATGTTAATATATTTGGGTTTTAGTGATATTTCTAGACAAATTTTGTCATGAAATTTGCTTCAAACATTCATGGTGACCTGCGGAGTAATCTGACTTTGGTGATCCTTTGACTTTTCATCTAGCACCACGATGAGGTTGACAGTTGTGGCTTTGTATGTCTCGACAGGTAACGGAGAGCTTAAAGTTCTCAGGCATGAATTCAGGCATTGTGCAGTTTTACATTTATATAATACGTAATTCAATACATAGTACACATTTCCTCCCGGGCAGCATTTCAGGCTCACAAATGTTTCTTGCTTCAACCCCTGCTAATGGATGGATTGCCATGACATTTGGTACAACATTCATGTTCCCCTCAGGATGAACTGTAATAAGTTTGATGGTCCCCTGATTATGTTATCTAGTGCCATTATCTGGTCCAATAAACATTGTATTATATTATATACTACCAGCTCAACATCAGCATGCTAGCATTGTCATTGTAAGGATGTTAGCAGATGTTAACATTTAGCTCAAAGCACCTCTGTGTCTAAGTACAGCCTCACAGAGCCGCTAGCCTAGCTGTAGTTGTTTTTCATAGCCTACATTATGTACATAGTCTGCATTATGTGCTACTCAATTTCAGAGTATAATGTATTTATCATCTCTATTCTGATTGGTGTTTCACTGAACCATGTACTATCACCAGTTGTGACTGAAAAGAGATGAGTGTACATAATAAGAATAAACAATGAATATTCAATAATTGAACAGAACATTTTCCTTAATATGTTTGACCTTTTTACTCTAACTTAGGTTTGCTCTGACAAGATGACTCTGAACTCTTTTTGTAGTGTGGTAAAATGATCTTTTCTATAGTACCCGGCCAAATGAGCCTATTTAGAAATATTTCTGCTGCTGAAGTACTGCAGCTGTGCAGTGTGGTGAAGCGGTGCTCCCTTCATTGAGCCTGCCTGCAGAAATTAATTATCTTGAAAGCAAGCGTGGCAAAGACCATGGGCAGGTGGTATGGGCAATTTCACATTTCTCCTGTGACCTGTGAGTGAAGATGCCACTTTATATTACCTCTCTGTAGTGGAAGAGCACATTGGTGTGGTCTGTCCAACTGTCAGTACATATGAAAAGAGCCAGAGTTGATAGCCAGCTGATTAGAAGAGGAGCATTAGTCCACTGCAGTAATCTATCTTCACTTTCTAACTGCAACTCAGATTGGAACTCAGTACCAGCAAATACTTTTCTGATTGGGTTTCATAAGTGATAGCATAACAGCTATTGTCATATGGTCAAGATTGAAACACTGGTTACAAACCCAGTAAGTTGTTTTGTTGAGCTTGTGAAGCGATTTATGATAAAATCTCTCAGTTTGTAATCTCACACTGAAATCCCAACAGAGAGAACCTGTTTGGAGTCATGTGGAGTGATGTGAGCCATATTGATCTTATCGCCCAGCACATTGAGAGACATAATATATGGGGGTCATTGCACATTAGCCAGCCATTAAGCTCTACCAGTGCATAGTAGGTGTACTGTTGCAATAGAAAGAGAAACTCTGGAGCTCTGGACAGTGCACAGTGACATAGATGTAGTGGTGTTAAAAAGTCTGTTGGAATAGTCAGTGCTCAAGATTCATCTCTAACATCTGAAGCCACATGTCATCATTATTTGAAGCTGTATCACAGGAGGCACATCTTTCAAAATTCCCAGTTTGTACAGTAGTACACTCATATTTGTTGAAGCTTAGGGTGGAAGTAGTGCAAGAATGCTGATGTAGTTTCGCCTGATACACAGTTTGTGTTTTCAGAGGGCTTGCAAAACATTTCTAACATGTCTCAAATGTGTCATGAACTGCCTCACCAGAGCCACTGTAAACATGCCCCCTATTTTGATCTTGCTATATTTGGCTCTACACACAATGGATCTCACAACAAAGATGTTATCATAGATTTCCACAGTTATCTTAAAAGCTGTTTCCTGAACAGCATGACATGACATTTGCTCTTACCTCAGGTACACATAGGAGAGACACACAGTTCATCTCAGGTTGGGATTTATTTGCTGACTTTCATTATCAACAACACTCACATACACAAACACACACTGTGCCCTCTCTCCTGCCGATTCAGCGTTGGCACTATTAAAAACCGCTTTGCTGTGGACACTACTGCTTTCCATTGTTTATATTGGAGAAGCAGAGTGATTGTGCTAATAAGGTGTGGTATACTCCCTCAACACCAAAACTGTCTCTGCTGCTGAGGAGTCAACGAAGAGATTAGAGGATACTTCCCAGCTCCCATTGCTTGCTATGAATGGGATTACAATTTAATTTCAGAAAAAATGCATTATTTATATTGTCTCTTTTACACAAACATCAATACAAAGCCTTTGCGTTGCAGTGTGTAGCAATGTTTTTAGCAAAATTTATTACTGATGGTGCAATAAATGTTAATGTTCTGTGTACAGCATTTTCATCATCTATTTGCAGCTCATATATCTTGTAGATGCAAAACAAGGGTGAATAAATGTAATGCTTATGAAACACTGAAATGACCAGCCTGCTCATGCAGTATGCATGAGGCAGCAATCTTAGCTCAAAACTACCCAAATACACTGGCAAGTTAATTTAGGGGTAGGTGTTGTGATTATTTATGGAATGATATTAATGCATGTCTCAATATAATAATGAATAAAAAAATTCCAGAAAAGGATGACACACAGGTCAGTGATAACGAAGTAATGATTTTGGTGAAAAAAAAATAGAATTGGAAAGAAAAGGAAAGTCACACAATGTATGTTATGTCTAGTAATACTCAGCCAATCTAAACCTGGCCTGAAGCAGTGGAGATAGAGAATGGCAAGCACAGTTTTTCACAAAAAATAAAATAATAATAATCAGAAGCTGAAATTAAAATATGTTTTCTCAGTATCATATCTCTGTTTGCCAGTGCACCATGGTGTAATAATGCAAACCATAAATTAAATACATTTGAGGCTGGCCAAGGGTCACAATCTCATCAACTGTGTCCTAGTTTAGGATTACATTATTCTGTAACAAAACATATTTCAGGGGGGAAAAAGTGATATGAATTACATTTGGAATAAATGACTTTGTCCAAGGACAAACATCAACGTATGTATTTATTTTCTAAGCAAGCTAACGATATAGTAACTTTAACACTTGAACCAAATGTTCTATTTCGTATAGGCTTCGCACGGGCCTCTCTTACGTCCGCAGGTACTGTATATTACAATGGCGCGACCAGAGATCTGCTCCCATTTTTTCTTCAGCGACAAGCAGTTTGAAGACTTCGAAGAACAGTGGTGTCCGCCGTGTACCGACCACCGACCGGCTACATCCTGCCGCCGGCCCGCTGGCACCCCGCCGGCCACTGGCAGTTCTGCGGTCACTTACCGGCGGAGGAACTGAAGCAGCAGCCGATGGCAGCCGAGCGGACAGTCGAGTAAGGTAAGGTTACCGCCTGCGCTGGCACCCAGCCGCCCGGGAAGGGGACCTCTTTGGCGGACTACGAGTCCCATTACGGCGACTGTCTCCGCCCCAGGCGGCTTTCTCCTCTTTCTCTCCTCCGCAGCGGGCGGGCTCCCTGCCCACCGCTAAGGTTCTTGTTCTTGACCTGTGCGAATGCCTAGTAGCATTCCCCTAACCCGGGAGATTGACGGCGGTCCCGCCACGGCGGCAGAGCCTGGCCTCCATACCACTTCTGACGGCCCCCTTTTTCGGCCGACGGAAGCCCACACTGCCATCTCCCCGAAACCAGGTCAATGCTCGCTTCACTGACCGCGCGTACCAGTGTACCACCTAGGTGGCCGCGGCGCTGAACAATATCGTTTTTTGCTAGCATGACCGCTAGCTCTGCTGTCTTCGCCATGACCGCTAAGCTTGGCTGAGGTTGGGGGCAGCCACGGGCTGTAGGTAGTGGAGGGGATGCGGTAACACACCTCCTAGAGAGCGGCGCTTCGGCCACAACGGCGGCACCGAGGTGTCGGCTCAAGGAGACGGTGCCCCGCGTGCTGCGGTCTGCGCCTCTCCAAGCCCCGGCTCCAGCTCCACCTACGGCGTCGCGGCCATCAGGCCCGGCTGGCAGCACCCACCTCGCCGTTCCGCAAACGTCGGCAGCAGTGACGGTGACGGGGTACCGGGAACGCATGTCTCACTGCAGCTAGAGTTGGAAACATAACTGCGTTTTTTAAGGGACACAGGCGCACAGTTCCCTTAAAAAGCAGGTTTTTACCTCTCAGTCAGTCCGCCTTGTCCCCCCTGGGCATCTTGCGACCGCTGGACCCCACGTTTCACCTCACACACTCGCAGACAGGCTCGCCACCACGCCCAGTATCCCAGTATCCAGTCTGCGGTCAGAGCCAGCCACACCGTCAGAATTGACAGGCTCACACACACCCACTCAGAGTGCGTGTTTATAGCCTACTTTTTTCTCCACCTCCCAGCTGATTACTCGGAATGGTGAGAGTATTGAGAGAACGACTTGTGAGAATCGAACTACCGCCTTTTCGCAACGCTGGGGGGGGGGGGGCGATACTCACTGCTGTGTCAACAGCCGACACACGCTCTATCACGGTCACGCTCTACCATGGGCTGTGATGACTGGGCACTCGCTCCTCAGCGCAGGAAGGCTTAGCGCTCTCTGTTGCTATGGCAACAAACAACACACGGCTATACGCCTCAACTCGCCAGCTTTCCCCTGGCTCTTACCGCCATGGTAAAAGCTATCATGCTATCTCGAGTTCAGATAAGGGCTCTGACGCCTTGCACACAAGGCACTGGCAGTGCAAGGCACTCAGTATGTGCGTGCTACACAGTCACTCCTCCATCCGACCGTCTAGTGGGACGGGGAGAACTCTGACTCGATGACTGCCCCGCCATGCATCCTCAGCATAGCGGCACGCTCTCTGTTGCTATGGCAACATACACCACACGGATGTACGCGCACCCGCCCTCAGAGCGGGGCGCAGTGTGGGAAAACTTGCCACCCAGGAATGTATGGCTGTCAAAGCTTATCACAAAAAGGCTATACACCCCAGTTTACCAGCCCTCCACCTCCTTTTTCGACGGTGTGTTGGAAACAGCCGCGTCATCTCAGGGGAGATAACCGCTCTGACGTCAGAGCTGGCAGAGCTGCGGGCAAAGGATGCCTTTTTTTCCCGTGTCCCTCCAGGAGAAGAGAACGACGTATTTTTTTATTCCCGTTACTTCTCACACCAGGAAAGACGGGCGGAATGAAACCCTGTTTCAATTCGACCGGTGCATTATGAAGCGCCCATTCCACATGCTGACAATCAGACACGTGTTGGAATGTGTGCGCCACCACGAATGGTTCACTTCCGTAGATCTGAGAGATGCATATTTTCCATGTTCTCCAAATGCATGGAGACAGCGTTACAGCCATTACGCAGAAAAGGGATCAAAGTCCTTTTTATTTGGACGATTTAATCATTATGGCTCCTTCCCAGGAGAGGGCTGCGCCCCACACAATGGAGTTTGCGCAGCACTTACAGTCACTGAGCTTTGCCATACACTGGCAGAGCTCGCTGGTCCCCTCACAGACAACCAGTATGGGAGCCAAACTGTCAGCGCCAAGGCTGGACGCACTAAGCTCTCTGTTGTCACGCATCACGTCTCACACGACAGTGTCAGCACTGTCTGTGATGCGCCTCCTAGGCATGATGTCTGCAAGTCAGGTAATGGTTCCTCTGGGTCTCCTCCACATGAGAAAGATTCAGAGATGGTCCGGTTGAATGCACCTAGACCCGATACAGTCGGAGTCTACAGTCGGACCTGGCATATTGGGAGAACCCCCGGACCCTGTTATTCGGTTTTCCCCTGGGGAGAGTGACGTCACACACATTACGGTGTACACAGAGGCGTCTCTCACCAGCAGGGGAGGCATGTGCGAATCGCAGATGGTAGGGGGGAAATGGCCAGTTTCCCCTCTTCCCCACATAAACTGCCTGGAGCTGTCCACGGTGCTGAAAGTGTTGCAACGTTTCGCCCAAGTGGTGGCAGAGAGGCATGTAATCGTCGGAACAGACAACATGACTGCGGCAACGTACATAAACCGTCAGGGTGGCGTGCGCTCGGCCCGGCTGTTGGAGAATAGCCAGGAGCCTTCTACTGTGGGCAAACAGTCACCTGCTGTCACTCAGAGCGGTGTACATCCTGGGGGTTTTTGAACCAGCACAGCTTCCCACAGCTAATGGAAATTTAATCCACTCTTGTGCAGAGGCTATGGAGCAGGTTCAGGAGAGCGAAGGTGGATATATTCGCCTCACGAGAAAATACACAGTGCACACTGTGTTTTTTTCTATGAACACACAGGATAACCCACCTCTCGGGGTCGACGTCCTTTCTCATCGACCATGGCCCAGGGCTCTCCTATACACTTTCCCCCCGGTCCCTCTGATTCCTCGCCTCCTGGCACGCATCCAGGAGGAGAGCCTATCGGTCAGTATAGTGGCACCGGAATGCGCAAGCGCATCCTGGTTCAACTTCTGGCGGCCCCCATGGCATCTGCTGTGGCAAGGGGACGCACTGTTGCAGCTGATCGGTGCGATATTCCACCCCCACGTTTTTGAAGGGAGTCAGACGACAGAAACCTGCTGTGCGCTCTCTCACACCTCAATGGGTTTTAGCCCTGGTGCTGCGAGCTCTGGGGAACCCTCCTTTTCGAGCCTCTGGCACAAGCACCTCTCAGGACGCTGTCACTGACAACAGCGCTCCTCCTCGGCTTTGACGTTGGCTAAGAGGGGGAGTGATTAATGCACGCTGGCAGTTTCATCGTCCTGCCTCTCCATTAGAGGGGACGGGAGCGCGGCCACTTTAGAAAGTCTTAACAACCCCTTCAGGCAAGGGAGTTTTTTCCCTCTGCCTCATAACAACGGTGGAGGCGTCTCACCGACTTGCCCGGTGCGCACGTTATTCCAGTATGTTTTACGCTCGACAGACATCAGACGAACACAGCGGCTGTTCGTTAACTACAGAGAACGCACACAAGGTGCGGCTCTTTCAGAGCAGCGTCTGTCTCATTGACTGTGTGAAGC
Organism: Sander lucioperca; assembly: GCF_008315115.2. NCBI lineage: Eukaryota > Metazoa > Chordata > Actinopteri > Perciformes > Percidae > Sander > Sander lucioperca. The sequence continues at coordinate 18,009,254 of NC_050191.1, forward strand.
TATCACCCAGGTCTATAGCGTGGAGGGAGTGGAACCCCCCCCCTCAGAACATTTGGGCGCACTCCACGAGACCGCTGCCAGCGTTCACGGCCTCCTCATAGGCGTGACGTGGCCGACGTTGTGCTGTGGCTTCCTGGGCGTCCCCGTGCCCATTCGTCCGTTTTTATCTGCACGGTGCGTCTGAGTCCCCCATGACTCACACAGTTTTACCCGCACTTGACGGCAGATGATGTGGTGTCAGGTTTGGTTTTGCTGCTGTCTCCATCCTCCTGCACTTGAGTGGCTTGGAGGAATGCGGGGTTTTTTTGCAGTTATTAATTGTGATATTAGTTTTTTGTCACCATAAAACATTTTCACAATCCACATGACATGGGCCTCACGATCAGTAGGCCTATTCATGATGATGACAGGGGTTTCTCATCAAAATAGTATGTGTTTTGATTCATTAATCCTTGTTCAGTGGGATTAGGAAGACAATTAGTCTATGTTCTGCTTGTGGACTTTGTGTCGCAGGTGGCATTGACTACATCAGCTTCGCCCTAACCCAATAGCGACAGCCCTTAGAGGGTGAAGCCTATACGAAATAGAACGATAGTTATGTATTGTAACTCCAGATTCTATGAGTATAGGCGTAGCCCTCTAAGGTTCGGGGCACCTGTCCCACTAACATTGGCTGAAGAAAAATGCTGATGTTGGGAGCAGATCTCTGGTCGCGCCACTGTAATATACAGTATCTGCGGACGTAAGAGAGGCCCGTGCGGGGCACAGGGCGCGAAAGAAATCTTCACGACTGCGCATGCCCGAAGGGATAAACCCAATAGCGACAGCCCTTAGAGGGCTACGCCTATACTCATAGAATCTGGAGTTACAATATGTAACTATCGTTTCTTCACCGTACATATCACACTGCAAAGGCTGGTAAACAGACTTCACAAAGTGATTTTCAAAGACAGTAATACTTTGAAATGCATTGCCATCTTAAAATCCAATACAACATGCTGGGAAACACATTTGTAGCCTTTAAAACCTGAGTCCATGTTTTACTTTGATTAGTGGACCTCATCTGTGAAGCCTACGCATCCTTAAATGACACAAGCTCTTTGGTTCTTGGCGGATCAATGATAACCATCATTGAAAAGCAATAGTAGTTATACCTAACCCCATAAGAAAAACGATGATGTGTTGAATTAAATTGATAGTAATTGGGTGTTGAGGTTCTGCAAAGGATGAAACAAGCAGAAGGTCTTACATGAGTGACAGTAATTACTGTATAGTGTCAAGATCTGTACTATGAGTCCAGTATAGGGCTGGGTGATATAGCCAAAATCTTCTATCCCGATATAGTTAATTGCATATCTCGATATATATATATATATATATATATATATATATATATATATATACGGTGGCCGACAGGGGCAAACGCCCTGCAACTTAAGAAAACACACGCAAATAGACAAATCACAAGCAAATTAAGAAAACAACTTAATTAATTTGACAACGTATGTGCAGCATTCAGCAAACGCACTGCAAATACCATAACACAACCAAATACATAAACGCACTGCAAATAAAAAACGATGCAAAAAGAAAAGCACGCAAACCCCGAAAAAAGAAGCGATGCAAAAAGAAAAACAACTTCATTAATTTGACAACACATGCGCAGCATTCAGCAAACGCACTGCAAAGACACACAACGCAACCAAATACATAAACGCTATATATATATATATATATATATATATATATATCACAATATGGAATGTTTTCTGGTAATTCAATTAATACAGTGTCTATATGAAATAACCACATGGTTAGCCTATTTAAGGACCAGAACATAAAGCGTTGTCCTAATGACGTAAATATTGCCATAACGCAGTTGTATTACGATAAACATTTTTGACGATAGACATTTTTAAATCGTTTGAAGGATATATATTGACATATTGCCCAGCCCTAGTCCAGTATACATTAAGTATATTAAACATGAGGCAACTGTGGATCTGCGCCAGGAGAGCTCATGACTTTTTACATTAATGGCAGGTGATGAATAACAATTTACCATATTGTGCACTATAGAGTCTGTATTGTCCACCATTTTATTTTAGGGTGATTGTTTCTTGAACTACAGATCAGATTTGTATGACACTATACAATATTATATATTATGTCACATAATGTGAGACTCTTAAGTATTGTTAAATGGAATCTCAATTTTTTTCGGATTTGTAATCAATATCATCGAATTTGTTGTCCAATGCTATTTCTGCAGTTTCACAATGGCTTCCAGCAAAGACTTCAAAGGCCAACTGCTGTCATCAAGCTTTATTGGAAGTGTGTGTAGGATCCACAGTGAGGGCAAAAGGAAAACAGTGTTGTAGTCTTTATTTAAATATCAACCACTAATAGTCTACTTGTGACACCAGTAAGCATTGACTGAGGTTGTGCTGACAGTTAATACTGTCTACCTTTTATTTGAGAAGTACAAATGACCTAAGGCTAATTTGACTTTATCCTGATTGAGGTCTTCATGCAAATCTGCTCTTAATTATCAAAGTAATTTGTCTGAAATAGATCCAATTAAAACTTGTCTGTTCTCTCTTCCTTGTAATATTCAGAGCTATTAAAAAGGTCATATTTTCCAGTCATACGGCCAAATGATATTTCCCAATTGATTTTTATGGCTCCAGTCAACACTGAGGAGTTTTGCCATTATTCTGAATGCCATATTTGTCGAGCATGAAAGTTATAATAGCTTTTTTTAAATGGACTTTGCGCTTTAAACAGAGCACAAAACGTTAGCTTGCACACATACATCTTGTACTGTTAATCAATAACTGATTTATTTTGCATCTCAAACAAGGACAGAATGTCAGCGGATGTTTACTTGCCAAAAACTACTCATCAAATTAAAATCACTGTACTGTTGGGATTGCAGAGGACACGCTCATATAATATAATATCATATAATGAAACACATCTGTGAGCATTGTTAATGACAGAGCAAGAGGTCAAAGGATTCATGGAGTTGTTGCTTGAATTCTTGTTGCTTATGAACCCCAAGTTTTCCATCAACTTGAAGGTTGTCGAATTAACATTACAGAGGTGACCTGAAATGGCATTAAAGAGTAATAGACAGACACGAGCAAGTTAGCTCCTTCTGAAACACTTTGTACCTTCTGTGGGTGCACTGCATCCTCTCAGGGACAACATAGCACATTCACTGCTTTCACATGTTCATAGCAATGGCAAATATGTTTTATTCTCTCTGGACTGTAAAGCCTCGAGAGGAAGGCTGTCTCCTGCAAAGTAAGTGCATGATGGCAAACCTGTAAACGTCTGTGAATCACTGCATTATAAATCTCTACTTCAGAGGGTAGGAGGAGGATGAGGTCCTATCTCATGAGTGACATGTCAATTATTCCTTCCTCCCACCTCTACACATTTTATATGTGGCTACTTTCCGTAAACACCACCAGCCAACAGCTATCTCAGACATCTTGAATCACCGGACAGACACGTGATTGATGTACAGTCCACCTTCCTTGTCACCTGGGGCCAGGATTACTCTTGATCTGAATAATTCATCCAACCTGTTTCTAATCTTCATCACTTTAGCTTTGAGGCTCGGGCCTGTTAAATTGGAAAACCTTGAGTCGCTGGCCACTCCTTTCTTCCCTCTGACATGCAGACAGCTGTGATTACAATTAAATGTATTTGCATCTTTTAAAAAAAGGATGTCCAGGCTGTCGATATTAACATCAGGGAGACATCACAGTCAGTCAGTGAGGTGACTTGTGTCATAGCAATACACCACATCAAAACTGCCCCCGTCTAAGGGCTGTTAAAAAGAAAAATGCTGCTGTTTGCAGTTTGCTGAAGGTATGTGAGATGCTTAGCTGTCATTTTGTTTGGAATGCTGACACAGGGAATGAAATTCACCAAGGGGAAATTTAGACTTAATACTTCACCCGCTCAACCTTGCCAAACAAAACTTGTTTTATTCATCTGTGATGGAGTAACGACATAAATTCAAGCAGTTCAGTCAGAGCTATTCAGGAGCAGTTGATTTTGAACATTTTTTATAATGTGTCACTTCCAATAAAGAGTTGTTGTTAGGTGGAAAGTAAATTCTTCAACAAGACTTTTTTCACCAATGTAACAATATTTCTCTTGATAACACTCATTTGGCTCAATATTAATCACCCCTGAAGCAGCTGTTTGCTGTTATTGATCAGCAGTGTGACATTGTATAATGTCCTGTGGCTGTGATATGACTTACTGCTTGAATAGAAGGAGGGCCATTTGGAATGAAGTATAATTAATATTTTGTCCCTCAACACACATTTCTGCTGAGACAGTAATCAATGGCTTAACCCAGAGGAGTCATATCTTACAGGACAATCAATGTATTTGTACCCAGATTCTGTATCACTATCACAGATAAATAGTGCAGAGATAGCTACACAAACATGCAAACCACTGTGCCTTTTATGAAATCTATAGAACAAGATTCCTAATGTTGCTTACCTGTCTTTCTTTCTCTCCCCTCTAGAAACAGATTATATGATAGATAGTATGCATGACTAACATTCATGTGCTGTCAAGGCCCCTGAGCACCAACAACAGCTAATACTAACTATAGCTCCTAATCTGTCATTCACCTAACAGATGAAACAGTGTCCAGCCCAATATCCTCAATAGCCAGGCGCAGCTATAGTCAGTATTAATCACAGGCTCAGGTTGACAAAGAGAGAAGAAGTCATCTGTATTCTCAACTGCCTTTTCAAGAGCATCACCCAATATGTAATTTAACACTGGAGTACCTATAACCTTGCCAAAGAGATAGGAATATGTCATTAATATTGACAGGAAGTTTCTTAAAGTCTGTCAAATACAATCTGCGGATATAGGAGAATTCTTATGCTGAATAAAAACAGACATACAATCCTATTAACTTGGACACCACTTGGGAGGAAGATCCACTTTTTTTTAGATTGTTTTGGTGTGATATATTTAATGAAAGGATGTCTTTGTGATATTTAAATTCTGTTATATATGTATGTATTTAATGTGGATAGAAGACAGAAAGAATCTCTAGGTCTAGAAAACAAAAAGCTGGCAGCACAAAATACTTTTATTTTTATTATATGGCTGGAACGGGTCAAAGCATTCCAGGTTGAAAAATAGGTGTCACAACCTGTCTTTACACATCACACACACCAACAACCCATCACATCGGTAATGCTACGGTGACATGTACAGAAGAGTGCTGCTTAGCTCCAAGGCCAGGCCTCAGCCTTGAGTCACCTCTGCAGACCCCCAAGCTAACACTTATAATTCTTCTGCCAGGGGCCACGATTTAAGACCAAACTGTCACTGCAATTCAGAAAAGTGCCAGGAATAGTTATGACCGCGATAGATGCTGAACCAATGTCTGTAGTCTTAGGTGCCTTAAAGAAAAAAGGTGCAAAATTTCACAGAACAAAAATAAGTGACAACTAAACAAAACAGTAATAGCAGTTGGAATGTTTCAGGATATTTGTGCCTGTCTTAGTGCTGACCTGAGCTGAGATAATGACGATGAAAATGGCTTGTGTGTGAGTGTGCATGTCTGACGTCGTCTACGAAGATAAATTAGCAACCTTGTAACCCTGACACCAGCCAGTCATCATCTGTTAGTGTGAAGCTCATCCCTCTCTCTGTACATCTGTGGATCATATGAAATATTCTACTGAAAGTCCCTCTCTGAGCATCAGCCCATTGGACATAATGGTCAGCATACTGTATATCCTCCCTTACAAAAGCTGTAATCAGATGATCAACAAATGTGGAAAAAACTGCGGTATTTAGTCTAAATGTCTGCAATCAAAAAAAGTTTGTTTAAATTAATTTTAAATTACTGCAATTCAAACAGTCTGTTTGAAAAACTGACATATAGGATGGATGGGCACAGACTAAGTGCCGATCGGGCCGCATTTTTCTGTCCGAGCCTGGCCTGCGTCCGACAGAGCAGTAACCGAAACTGGCCCGAGCCCGACAGGCATTAAGATATTTATGTCCAAGCCCGACCTGAGCCCGACACGGTTAAAATCTCGGGGTTTTTTTTGTTATACTAATGACACATACGTTTGTTTGTGTGGAAAGCCCGCTTTTATTAAGCAACTGTAGGAAGGCATTCGGAAATGTCAACAGATGAGCACATCAGCGCACACGGGGCAACAAGCACACGTTAACACAGGCGTGCACCTACATAATAAGCTTTTTTAAATTTAAAATGTTCAATGCCTTATCACGCTGATGTGACCAAGCCCGACCCGAACCCGAACATCATTTCTAAATATCTGTCCGATCCCGGGTATCCATCCTTGCACAGACATCCATGCAAGGCAGACAATAACGCTGCAATGTGTTTATTTGATGCCATCTGCATTTGAAATGTGAATAACTGAACTACAGTGGACTAAACCATTCACATTTCGTGGTGGTGCAAATTTCCAATGTTCCTTCTCCCATGCCAATTTATTTTTCAGCCATGGCCATCTTTCTTTGGCCACTTGGGAGCAGCAGAAATAAGCTGTAAACACAACACTTGACATATTATCACCTTGTAATTTGATAAGGCAAACTTGTTAGCCTATTTACCCATCGATAGCATTTGTTTGTGGTTGTGTTTGTGTCCACCCATGGGCATGAGAAGCATTTAAAATGTGGGCGGGACAATCCTAACGGGGGTGTGAAGGTCCTCCCCCAGAACATTTTTAACAGAGTAGATGTAATTTCCTGTATTTCGGTGCATTTTAACAGGTGGTTTGATACTTTTATTATACTAACATGAGAAAAAGGATCGGTACATTTTGTAATTTCACCCAGAGGAAGTGATTGGTCCCAGATCACAAGATGAAGATATTAAAAGCTAAAAGTACAGAAACTGATTTGATGACTAATTCAGAGCCATCTTTAAAAATAAGCACTCTTTGCTTATTGCAATTTGAGTTCAGTTTTGAGATCAAGTTGTCAGTAAGTTTGAGTTTTTTCTCTGTGACACATTTTTACACACAAAAAACTGCTGTAGGGCAAGTTTAGTTTACAATATCACAGGTTTGAGCAGCTCAAAAAGTGACAAAGCAACATTCCAAATAAGTTACTAATAACTTACAGAAATATTGCGTGCAATAGTCCACCTTCCTAGACTGGGTAAACCCAGCCCGAGCTGCCGGCGATTTGATTTCGCCCTGCAGCTCAGGCTGGAAACCTGTAAATTTTTTCTATCCTGCTTCCGTTCCAAATTTGCGGAAACCAATCACAAACTGGCTTATCCACCTGGCACGCTATTGGCGGGTTTAATGCAATAATGATAGAGAAGCAACCAAGCAGCTTTTTGTTTACATTCAACATGGCGGCCACCGAAGCGCAGCACTCCATGGCAGCAACCCGTTGATGCCGCTGTCGCTGCTACGTCACCCGGATCGTTGGTCTGATTGTTTGAAGGACTATCCAATTGCGTACAGAGTCATTTCAACTATGCCCGTTGATCACGCCTCTTGTGCAGTAGAAAATACAGAGCAGACTCCCCAGACTAAAGTTCAATCTAAAAAGATTGCGCTTGGTCTGGTGATAGCCAGACTACCACCTCCTACTTTCTCTTCCCCTCTCTGTCTCCATGTTTTAGTAGGGACATTCAGAGGAATACCCAACTGAAAAATATTGGCAGTAAATATTTTGCACATATGCTCAAAAAAAACCAACAATCTGGGCAACAATATGTTTCTCACAAAACATATGTTGCCAATGCAAAAAGTTGCAGGAGGATGCAAAAAAACAATTTCAACTTTATTGTAAATTCTAAACCTTGTTTCTCTCTTACTATAACATTAGAGGGCTCTCTGTGTTTGTCTGAATTTATTGACAGACTCTTAATTTGTCATCTCCAATCACTGATTACTGAGTGTGATCAATGATTACCATTAGCTACAGTAGCTTCTTAACAGACTGAGTGCACCTGAATAGCCTTTTGTCAAGGCTCTACATCAATACCTATTGATTTACTGTTTTTCCTTTCTCTTTATGAGTGCATATTCTTTTCACTCTAATAACCTCCCCCTCACACACACACACACACACACACTTACTTTACTTAAGCATTAGCCACCATGCTGAGTCATTTGACATGGCAGTCGTTCCTAAAGTCTATTAGGACTGCCAAGTCGACAATGTCAAATAGGGGAAGAAGAAGTTCCTGGAGTGTTGCACTTATTTAATCATATTATATATTAACAGTTTCACATTCAGCTATTTTTGCTTGTTGCTGAAGAGTCTGTTCACTGTATTGTAGAAAGTCTGTGTGCTGCTAACAAATGTACTATTAATAAATACAAAATTATGAACGGCATACTGAGATATTTTATATTTACATTTGAATTAAGAAATGTAAGGGTAGTTTATTCATAGTTCTAGTAATAAAGGTCTAACCCTAACCCTTTTTTCTCACTTTTTTCCACTGCTATATAAATAAATGGCATATGAATTAACTGTAGACTGTAACCAGAATAGAGTGGGTGAAATAAGGATTCACGTATAGCAAAGTTCAGTATGAGGGAGGAAAACAATTTAATCAGCCGGAATATGGTATTCATCCACTGCCATGGTTACTGTTAGTGTTGGTTTCTATAGCAGTATAACATTTTGTAAATTGTATTGGAATACCTCACTTTTGTTGTTTAAAGTTAAAAGATGTTTGAATAGAATAATTGGAACAATAAGGATAATAATCAATGGGTATGCAAGGTACTTATACATAAAAGAGCATTATTTATCTTATTTATCAAAGAATATACATCCTTTATTCCACTCAGAACTCTAATCATTAGTTATGCTTAATGATACTGTACATCAAATGAGAAACAACCTCTCATGTGTGCTGACAGCTGTTCAATACCAACATCCACAGCAATGACAAGACGATAAAGCATCAATGTTATTAATGGACAGTACCAACATGGTTGTGGTCGTGAAAGGCCTGGATTTCAAGTGTCGGCCAGTACACTGTCATAGTGAGAAGCTTGGTTCACAAATGAAATGCTCTGATGGGGATCCTTCTGCATTACAACCTCAGTCTCCGAGAAATCTGTTGCATGACCAAACCCATAAGCAGCACGCAGTGTAGGAAGAAGGGGACAGTTGTGTGTCTGATAATATGGATAACTTAAGTTTTGCACATCACATTGAGGTTGTGGTTGCTTATACTGTATGTATGAACAGATTTACACATCCGTCAGTGCACCATGCACACTCAAAATGACTCCCTGTTTTTAAGTGAACTGCTTGTTCGCTGCTTGTCTTCACCATCCTATATTTTATAGTATGTGGCCACCATTTTCCAAATCATTCAATGCATTTGATATGACTGTGAACATATGTTTTTCTCAGTGATTAAATAGATAAATAAGAAAACAAACAAACAAAAACATCCCCCTTGTTTAGTCTTTGTCAGGAGAGAACATCAGAAAATGTAGGCAGAAAGGGGCGTGATAATTACCATATAAAAACAGTAAATACAGACAATAGTGGCATGCTTACACTCCTTGTAAGTAGAAGTAAACACAGGATCCTCCATATTATACAGAATAGTGTAACATGCTTATGTGTTTAATATATAATATTGGCCATTATATTGGTATCAGATTGTTTAACTTGAAAATATTGATCAGTACCGGCCTCTAAAATCGAGTATTGGTAGGGCTATACTACTTAGTGTCTTTTTGTACAAAATAAGGTTTCTGTAATAGTAGAAACAAAAACTTTCACAAAGTTGAATTATTTTACACACCAATTGTGCAATTGATAAGGAGCAGCAGAGAAAGCCCAGTGCATGCAGCCACAACACTTATTCTTGACGGTTCATTCCCATTCTGACTCCCAACTTATTTGTACAGGAGAATCACTTTGAACCAGCTGTCTTCATGTTCCAGCAGACCCTCCTGAAATGAGAATAAATAAACTAATATATTCAAAGTGACAACCTGCTTGCCCGTCTCTGAATGCAGCGACTATACTTGGATTGAATGGGTGACTGGCAAATGAGACTTGCGCTCAAATAGCAGAGCCCCTGATTGGATGACAGATTGGAACCAAACCTTATTTATTTTTTATTTTCCCCTCTTCTTGCTTCCCAACCTGACGCCACAGAGTATAACCCTCCTCCACTATTTACTATTCAAATAGAATAGACTAAAAATGGAATGAAATCTTCAGCAGTGATTATACACATCATTAGAGGAACATGCAATTAAAAAAAATCCGTCATTCAAACCCATTTTGCCTTATCCTGTATGTCCTCTACAACATATTACTAAAAATAGCTAGAACTTGGCATGTGTCACTCTGTTTCTGAAGGTAATCTATGTATTGATCTCTGTGCTACTTGATGAATGCTGTAAGCCAATACATTGGAGTTGAAGGTCAATAATGATATTCCACTGAATGACTACTTCATGCTGCAGACTTTACAATGTTTCATTCATCTACTGATTCATTTGTTAAAACTGGAACAGGATTGATCATGTTATCATTGTTTCTGTGCTGTATGACGACAGCTGTGAACTGAGCTACAAGATGAATCGCAAATAGAGGTTTTTTGCTTATCTCAACAAGGGAAATAAATGTAACAAGAAGTTGTTATCTTGGACGATCTCTCTGAGAATGACACTGTATTATCATTTTTATGCTTGATCTAATTTCCACAACTATATTTTTTAAAACTTAGAATATAAGAAATGTTTGCAGAAGGGTATACATGCAATGTGGAGTAACAGATTTGTGAAAAGGACTCACGACTTACTCGATTCCCTGAACATAAAAATTAAATTAAATTCCTGTGAGTCTTCTGGGACAAAGAAATAGTTTGCTCCCAGTTTTGGCTTTATTATTTTTTGACAGCCTCAAAAGAAAATATTACTGTTCACACTTCAAAGCCACTGAGTTGTTAAGCAGATAGCGTATGCCAATTTCCCAAACAAATTATGTGATATCATCCTTCCCCTGAATTAGGTAATAACACCATTTGAATTAAATTACCTCAATTGAATTAGAATACTATCCAAAGGATGATATAGCTTTTACTGTTGTTGAATAAAAATTGTTCTGCGAAGCAAAAGCAAAGCCTGCTGAGCTGTAAATAATCATGGAGTGCACACTCATAAAATATGCTGCTGCTGCAGTATTAAAGAAATTAATTTGACCAGGCTGCTCAGTACTGTTTTCAAGCAATATTTCACTGAGACAGAACATGTAAAATATGCAATTTACTGTAGCACATATACTAATTACAGTTGATGAGGAATTATGTTACTTTCAGACTTGATATCACAACTTTATTTTAATAGTTTTGTATTGTGTTGGACCTAAGTGTTTAAACCCTAAATTTGCATGTGTAAATAGAGGTCTTTAAGTACTGGAAATTATGGAGTTTTATTTTTTAACTGTTTTTTTTTATTACTAATTTTTTCTGATGTTTTATTTTATTTACATGTTCAAAATAAAAGATATCAATCAATCAAATAATCATTGTGGAATTATATTCTTAAATCTGTTATTGGCATCCCCCACTTTCACAACACATCTTTGTTTTTTTACTTTTTCCAGAAACAACCCTCTTCCTTACTAAGACTGGGAAGCCATTTATTAAGAAAAGACGAGTCATATTGATATGATTATAGAAGTATAATTAGTTAAAATTGTGTCATAGCTGTTCATTAGCTTTGCAAGTCTGCCTTTCAAAGCTAATGAAAAATTAAATTTTCAGCAAAAACAATAATGCATCATTTTGAACTGAGATTTCATTAGGGACACAACATTTGTATTAGCGGCAAAGGTACAGTAATGTGATGACAGAAGAGACTTTGCATGGTTAAACATGACTTATCCTTTCACCTCTTGATTGACGGTGTGTTTATGAGAGTTGATTGTTTCAGATACCGCTTGATACAAGTGCAATGAAAAAGACTTCACAACTACATTCAGCACTTCTCAAATTGCACAGCTGAGCCACCCATCCTCCATGGTTATCAAAGTGTGCCGGAAGCATTGGCTACAGTTGGAATTCACTCTTATTCCCATTTTGCAGCTATTTTTTAGGGAATTGGGTCACTGGAGCTGTTGCTTAAATGTGTTGTTCCTTTGGTGGCAAAAATGCTGTCATCATTGTCTTTTCTAGCCTGCAAAGCCTGGATTTAAAAAAAATATATATTATTATAGAATAAAAAGGGGTGTGACACATGAACATATATTTAGCTTCATACAACTACAAGTACAAACGTGTAGTTATAATGGAAAGACTATGTCAATAAAACAGTCTGTTTATATTCTTCCTTTTATCTGAAATTGTACAGCAACAATGAGCAAACTGTGCAACACAATAGTCTCTGTAATACAATACAGTAATAGAGCTGTGGTGTAATGAATTTGTATTTAATTGTTAAGACAATGTAGAAATCCCTCAGTACTTGTACTCTGACAGGTCTCAGCTCACACCACAGAGTTCATAGATACACCAATATTTTATACAAAAACTGAAGTAATTTCCGATTACAAATTTCAATCATATCCGATACCAAAGACTGTCTTTGAACAGAGACAGGAGTTAGGATCTCCAGCCATGTACAGTTTGACCACCTGTTGCCACGTGATCATAATTACACATTTAGGTCACATGCTGACAACTGAGCTACTGTACTAAGTGGACCTTGAGTTAGGATTTGTTTTTGTTTTCTTGTCAAACTGTGTTACCAAGATCAAGAAGGATCCATTCCTGACATGTTTTAAGACATATAAATAATTTCCTTTTAATAATGATTTTTTTCTGTTATGGTTTTTAACACAATAAAGTTCAATTACCTAGCTACAAATTCTTAAAATTAAATCATACATATTGAAAGAACCGCCATGTGTCTGTAGTTTCTGTACCAAGCAACTTATTCTAAACAACTAGACACCATTGAGCCAATTTTCAATACCTGTAATCATAAGAAGGCAATGGAATCACTGGAAGTACGTTCATACTTGTTGGTGTGGCAAATCTCTTCTCTTCTGGGTGGTGGGGGTTACAAGGTGGGCAAAAAAACAAGCACTTGTTTCACTTGATGGTAATTGGGCTCCTTGCATGATCAGTCACAGAGCTGATGACCAAACCTTCACATACCCCGCGCAATAATGGAGGTTGATTGAAGGACCCATTTCCTCTGAGATCCAATTATTAATTATTGTCTGTCTGGGAAACTTGGAAGGGTTCAGATTTCATGGATTCCAGTGACCTCGCAGACTGATTGGCGGCTGCCTGACAGCGGCTGTTGCTGGTGCGTTAACTGTGTCCAGTGTGTTTCATGCCAGTCAATGTGCTCAGGGTAGGGACTCATCACAGGCACTGACAGAGCTTCTCACCTGCGCTGACACTCTGGAGAACCATTATTCATAGCTGTCTCGCTCTCACAGCTGACTCACGCAGGCCCTATTCAAAGACACTGTGAGTTTAAGTTGTATTCCAATCACTTAGTACACTGTTTAATTAAATAAACAATCATACGCCAAGACACCACCACTAGTAAATTAGTATATTTTCTAGAGAGAGCCTAATTATACCGCACTGTATCACAGCAGCTCATTTCAGCTAAACACATTTAGGTGAGGGCCTAGTCTGACATTTTCATGGTAATAGAATTGTTCTCACTTTTAATAATTTGATACTGGCATCCGATCTCCTACCAACAACACTGGTTTCTTTTAAACATGACGAAGATCTCTTCTTTACTTGAACCAAGTCATTTTAATTACCTAAATGTAACTAAACCTTAATCCGAGAGGTGGCACTTGGAGGCAGTAATGAGCTATTAAGGTAGCAATGCACCAATAAAAGAGGAAAAGTAGACCGCAAACCCATATAGATGATGCAGATTTTAAATGAATGCATTATAGACTTAAAGGATACACAGTGCATACCTGTGAGGATTCTTCAGTTTAAACAGAATTGTATTTGTGTACAATTAAAGCTCTACAGCGTGCCTTTAATTGGGCCAGAATGCAGGTGTGAAGTGTTTTGCCTTGATTAACTGACCTATCTTCTGCATTTCTTTTTTCCAGCAACGACTACACCATCTGACATGGTAGACATGATGGGTGACCTCTTTTGGAGGTGAGTCTTCATCACACTGTTGTGCTGGTCATGTGGTTAATTAGGCGAATACTTTGCCTTTGACATGGTCAACATAGACCTTCGAAGTAGAACATGACATTTCTGCTGACTTATTTTGGTCCTCTCTGTCACTTGTGTATACAACTTAATGATGGAGCCAGATGCTAATTTGAAAGTGCCACTGAGTTGCATCACAGAGCAGCAGCCATAACCATCTGTTGAGATTCATACCAGTATGTCGATTTTTAGCAAAATCCATATAGCGTTGCCATAGCAAACCGGAATGCTTAATATCAAAACTTGCCATCCACTTTGACCAAATGGTTTTGGGGAGAATGGAAATATGGATGTCAACAAAAGCCATGCATTTCTGCAAATGTATGCCCCACACAATATATATTATTACTAGAAAAAAGGAAGAAAAAAACTATGTTGTGTAAATTGATTTGTCGGTGATGGTGTGACACTGAATTTAAAATAAAATGCAGAAGTGCCAAATGCAGCAATACTTATCCCGTGTCTACAAATTTAGTAATTTTGCAGTTTGTGTGACCTTGCTGAAATCTCCCCTGCACACCTGGTTCTGAGGAAACAAGGAAGACAACAAGGCATCAAACTGAGTGTCACATTAATGGTATTTGTGGAACAAGGGCTCACAGCAGCCTGTAATCCACTTTTGCATATATTTTGTTCTCTTGGGTCTTACATCATGCTCATGCACAACATTGCAGACTTTTCACAAAATTTGCTTCATCCATCAAATAATGTGTCTGGATTAGATGGGACAGGTGGTGTCACTGCAATAGCAAAAGCTGTTCTGCAGTATCTGCTGTGACTTTCAATGTAGTGGCAGCATTCATAATGTAGGATGCATCTCAACTCCGCCTCCGTGTGATTCAAGCCAATAACAATAATGATAATACAAGTTTAAAAGTATTGTTAGAAAATAAAAAATAAAAAAAACATACTACCTCCTTCAGTGATCCGAGGGCTTGGTCACAACCTCTCAACAGACACCAGCATCATCCTTGCAATAATAATGGTTTGCTTTATGCAAAGCCCCATTAGTGGATG
Source organism: Sander lucioperca (assembly GCF_008315115.2). Taxonomy (NCBI): domain Eukaryota; kingdom Metazoa; phylum Chordata; class Actinopteri; order Perciformes; family Percidae; genus Sander; species Sander lucioperca. The sequence continues at coordinate 18,024,513 of NC_050191.1, forward strand.
TGCTCACAGTAATAATAGGATCCAGTTACTTTCTGTCCCAGTGGCTGTCATGTAATGCAGCCCTGTCTTTGATCTCTGCTCAGTCTTTGCACTTGGCACTCTAATTGGTCTGTGATAGGCTTCAGCTTTGATCATGTCCTGTAGGCACACCAGCTCCACGTTTCAAATAAAATAACAAACCTCATCAGTGCCACGTCTTTTGTTATGAGTGTATTTGTACCTTTTGGGTGATCGTAACCATTGTCAAAATAAGTAATACTTTAAACAGAATGGGTAGGCACCACTTAAAGTCCCAGTGATTTATAATTTGCCCTCCCTCAACAAAACAGAGTTTGGAGTTCTGGGTGAAGGGAGGTCAAACCTCTTCTATTCCAGCGAGTGATGGTTTATTGGGGATGGTAATTCTGAGGTTCATATGGCTTCAGCACCACCTCACACTGCCCTGCTGTCAGATGAGTACATCTGCCCACTTCTGGCCATGGAAAAAAACCTTGTTTATGTTTTATTGGAACTGTTAAAACAATGCATTGTCTTGGAGTGTCTCATAAACTATAAAACGTTTAGAGGTTGACAGACTTTGGAGCACTTGTAACTAAGTCATCCTTCGCCTGTTGCAGTGGATGTGACGTAGTGAGCATTAGCCAATAACCTAATTAACCATGAACTTATTTCGTGCTCCTACTTCTGGGAAGTACACTAGAGAGGCAAGAAGCAGATAAACTTCTGGTCTGTCTCATAGAATATGTGGAATATGGAGAAAATGCCAGACTGCCAAACTGTATCTGATTAAACCAATTAAGAGAGAGGAAGAACAACACAACAAATAAGTGCAGTATACAAGTGCCTTCAGTACAGCTGTAAAGACAAACTTAATGCAATTCATCTCCTTTGTCACTGTTGAATATAAGCCAACTTTTTGGTATAATTTAAAATTGGCTTCAAAGCAGAGGGAGCAGCTTGTGAATCACAAATGCCTACTACATAGTTATTTATTTAATTTGTTTGTTCAATCATTTATCAAAGAGAAGCATGTTTTGTTTTTTTGTAGAAATCCAGCATTTGTCCCATTTGTAGGTATGGTACCTGACAAGGGTACTTAATTATAACCTGAGCTAGGCTCCTTGTCTTGTCTAAATATTACATAAATATATAGGGCAAGGGGAGGAAAGGAACCATAGTGGAGAATTAAACAATAACAGTTAAGTGTTTTTTGTGTCTTACTGCAGGAATCACTCCAGATATACAGTAAATATTCATTAAAATGTGAGTGTGAACATTTGCCAATCAGCCAAGGAGCTAGTGTGAAAATCATACAGTATAACATTTGCACTATGAGTGGCTGTCACATATCCTCACCACAAATGTCTGAAAGTGTGAGACTACAGCCTTTCTTGGAAAGTAGCTGTGGTCAGCATATAAAAATGGCCTTAGTCTTATTGTCAGATTCCCAGATTCAGATTGTCAGATTCTAGGGCAACTTTGCTTTAGAAAAAACATACAGATGAGCTTGCTTTGTGTTTGTGAGCTTACTGGCTCAGGTAAAAGTGAAGAGCAAAGTCCAAGCACAGACGCATCATTTTTGATACACAAAGTTCCCTGTGTATCTCAACAACTGGCAAGATGTTTGCATCCATTAAAGACAGACACGTAACACTGCGGGTACATTTCAGAAAACCTTGGTGTAAATGGCAATCATCATTGACAAAGGAATCAACTTCCAATCGTTAAATTTAACCTTTACATTTGTATAATCTAAACTATTCTATTCTATTGATTTTTATATATATGTAAACCACGGTGTGGAAAATACAAAGGATTTTAGAAAAAAAAGGTATTCATTTGAAACTTGTATTAAGCAACAGTTGAAACTTTTAACACTGTGGGTGCATAATGTCGTAACTAAAATATTTTAAGTGGAAGGGAAACTCAACTAGAATTGTAGGCTTACTCTTAATGTCATTAAGATATATTCTCCCCAAAGTTTGTGTAATTATCTCTTAAGCAGTTTTGCTTAAGAAATATATATATAATTGCTTTGATGTTTGGCTGCTGCCCACAACTTAAGATCCAAGTCAAGGAGTCAAACTGAGAACTGACTGCAGCAGACTACAGCACACTTGCCATTGAAGATAGACGGCAGTCCCTTTGGATAGTGTACTTTGAAGTTGCAGAATGAGTCGAAATGTGAACATTTATCACACAGTACTGTACTTATTATTAATTTGCAAGTTTGGCTAATAATAAGGAAGGGAATTTATCAAATCTTTGAGGAGTGGTGTAACATAATTTTAAAACTAGTACTGTATCTGCTGCCAATGCATTAGTTAATGTGAATTAGTTTCAGTAATGCCTGAGTTCATTATGTGACACACTGCCCTGATGCATAGGTATGGCATAAAGATAACCTGTAGGTGCTACTGTTGCTTTATATTTTGCAGTGCTGAAATACGGAACATATAATATTATGTTTATGTGAGAAAAGGAGACATGCTAAAACGTCATTGTTTTACTAACAAATTATTATGCAGTGTGAGTTTCTATAGATCCTAATTCAAAACGTCATGGAGAAAATGGCCGCGTATCCATCTCTAGCACAGCATGCTACAGTACAATACCCGGAGGGCAGTGTTTGGTCAGTCAACCCAAACAATATACAGAATCACTCATAGAGACCCACTGTGAGCAATAGATCAAAAACCAGAAAATAATCCCAAGCATGTCTATCAGAGAGGCTCTTTAGATCAGTGCCCTTTTCAAAGCAGCTTTAGTTTGCCCCCACTGGGCAATCGAGGGGAATTAGATGTCAAAACCCGCCTGTTTTTGAGAGTTAAAGCTTTGTGGGTAAACGGTAAAATCAGCAGCAGAACTGAATGGTTCCCCTCTCCACAATGGGGATTATGGTGTGATAAAGCTGCAATATGCAACAGACTGCATTATTTAGCTTCATACAATACATGACAGAGTATCTTCCACTAGAAACTTGGGATGGTTGCGGAATTCTTTGACTGGCATTGACCGGACTGTATTTGTTGGAGTAATCTGACTGCGTTGTGTCAGTATATTACTGAATATACTGTAGTATCTGTAAAATGCAAATGGGTCAGCTAGAAAATAAAATCTAAACAGAATTCATCTCAGTGACTTTAGACAGAGGCAAACAGAAAGGTAATTTTTTTTCCAAAATACACAATTCACCAAGTCCTGCCCCCTTAGTTACTATTGCTACACGGTGGCTGATTTACCACTCGTAATTCTTAGCTTGTGCTGTAGCTAATTAAATAGCATTAACATTTGCTCAATTACTCCCCAACTTTTTATGTTTCCAGTTCGATTTAAAACGGGAATCTTGTAAAAGGGGTTTTACATACTTGCATACAAACATAAATTATATTGTGTAGACTGAGGCTAAAGCTGCATGTCCCAGGCAAAAAGTCAACATCTTAACAAGTTGATGATTCATGTAACACTAGAATGATTTTGTTCTTGTTTCAGTCAGTTCCAATTTGCTTAACAAAAATATATACTATAGAATTAGTTTTGTATTGCTTTGCCTTAAAGGACAATTATGCTACCGTGGAAGTGTGGTGCTATTTTGAGCCTTGTTAGTGGTATAGAAATAGCGATTTCTTTTTACTGCAGTGCCCCGACTACTAGCGTTACAAGCTAATTAGCGGTTAGCGCTAAAACTGGTCACATTCGATTAGCATGAAAACATATTCCAGAGAACGGTCGACTCAGTACCCATGTGTTATTAACCCCTAGGTTCATTTTGCGCCGGAATTGTCCTTTAAAGTCATTTAGACATACTGTACTTGAAACAAAATATAGAGTAAAAGAATCATCCATGAGACAACCCTTTAAATTTTCTCTAATCCTAGTAAATGTGTAACAATATGGTTGAATATGAGGGATGAGTTCCAATCAAGCAGTTATTTGTTTAAAATCTTGCTAGACGCTCTATCCTTGAAGCATCCACATTCATTTCTACAGTGAAATAGCATTGTCGGCCACATTGTAACAGTCATTCAAATAGTTTGACAACAAATACAAGGAGCAGATTAAATGTATAGCCATTCACTGACAAGAGCCAGTTTCATCTACACTAGTCCAAGTGACAGTGCTTGACCTACCTGAAGGCTATTCCATTCATCACTTTTCTTTCTATTCATTTCTGAAGTTTTGTATTTAAAAAAAATATATATGTCAACTTGACATGGGCCTGCTTCTGTTGAATTAATACACATTCCTGATGCTTTGTGTTTGACACTCAAGATTTGAGTGTTGGGCAATTTTTCGTTTTGTCAAATCATAGAAACCAAGTCACCACTTCTGGATTAATTAAATCTAAGACTTTGGCCAGGTTTGAGTTTGAGATGAGGCTTGGTAGGCATGTTTTCTGGCAAGAGACATACAAAAAGAGGTCATATGTGATATTATGGTTAATATTTTGATATTTTAGTGGGTATATGGAACATCCATTGCATCAGTTGTGGATACAGACTGAGCATTGGTTTTTCATGCAGAGTCTATGTGGGACATCTCCCACTTGTATGCATTTGACACAGTGTTGACCCATGATGACTATGATTGATGTCACCATTCAGTATAATGGCCAAACCATTAAGCTGCCAGTTCAGATGATGAAAGTTAATTATCCATCCATTCAGGGACATTTGTAGCTTTAGAGGATCTACTATACAGCATTGGCGACTTTGTGAAACCTTGACCTCTGCCAAGCCAACCTGCACATGTATATATAAAGATTAAGACTCAAAGACATTATTCGGCATCTCCTCACAAAAGCAAACAGTGGCAACCCCACTGACCCAACACCCTAAAATTCAGCTCACATTACATGTCAGTTGTTGAACTTAGGAGTAATTTTAGAGTTGGTAAAACAAGAAAAAACACATTAACATCCTGATTTTAAAATACTTCAGCTTGTATATTAGTGTCAAAATTAAATATTTGACTTGATATAGAATGCAGGATTTGAGTGTGCTCTACCTCAGTTTGAGGTATGAAGCCCCTGTTGGGAGGCCCTTTTTAAATTATTTCGCTTTAAATTAGGTTTTTGACTATCTTTTGATATGGATGATATAATTTATTTATGAAAAGTAGTTAGAACTATGTTTGGTCTCTCTAGCAAAGGTATTACTTTGTTTCATTAAGAAAAGCTAAAGCTGCAAGGCACACAATGCTTCAAAAGTGTGGATTGATTATGTAGGTTATCACAAATATTTACAGAACCAGAAACTACTTACTCTCATCAATACCGCACAGATGATACTGTACCAATGTTCATTTTCCACTGGCACACTTTACAGAAGTTGAAATGGCATGCATTTCCACTCACCATCATAGTCGGGGTTACAAAGCCGCAAGTGAACTGGGCAGAAAGGCAATAGGTGGTTGCATCGCCAACATATCAACACATTTACTTCGCAATCCTGTCATCTGGAAGACCACTCACACATGCCTGCATTACATGGTCAGATCATAGTTGCTTCCAGAGTAGATACCCAACTGTGTGGGAATTCATCATAATTTACCCCCCCCCTCCCCCCAAAGGTGTTATTATGAGCTATCATGGAAAAAAGACTAGCCCTGATCTTCACACACAGATCCTCTTTAATTTCAGTTATAGATTGAGATATGATGACATTCAATACCCTGGATTTTCCTCCTGATTGCATCACACTGATTGCTAAATGGTGCACAGACATTCTGTTATTAGTGTAGTTAGGCCAATGGTAATTCTGTAGTCAACCAAAGAGACTCTAAATTTCAAGCAGCCAGGAATTGGCTTGCCACTTGTATTACTGTGATGCAGATTTCTGTGTCTCTACTGTGGTTGGGTACAAAATGATAATGGAAACAGCATCCATATGTTTAAAGGCCAAGACTGCAAATGGTGTACAGCATAGTTTGTGCCAAAGCTAGCATTTTATGGTAGAGTTAACACGGCATTATCTTTGTTTATTTAAATTTTCATTTTGATCCCAGGTGGATTTCTTTTAGTCAAAATGATGTTGCATTTTGATCAAATGTTGTTTTTCAATAGCATTTCACCTACATTAAGGATGTGAGCATACTCACACCACTATGTTGAAGGCGACACATGGACTGCAAACATTTACCATTCTGACAATACTGGCAGAGACAAGCATAAAGACCCGTGAGATGGACACAGAATATAAATGATTGTGTCATGATTTCTGCACCGGCCTAAATCTTTTAGATCCAACCTGGTACTGCTAAATTAAAGACCTGACCCTAGAGGATAATATAACACACTGGCTACATCCTCTTCCAACTGGGCATTGTATATATATTTGCAACTTGCAACATACATTAGCAACATACATGCAACATATACCGAATATATATATATATATATATATATATATATATATATATATATATATATATAATCTACGTATATAACTATGAGTGATGTGTGATTTCCTGCTTCAAATCATGTCTCATCCTCCTATCAGTGACTTAAATCTGGACATACCTGTCAAATGTTGTCACTCCAGGTAACACTAAGGGGGTAACATACAGTACTGTCAGACGTGGAGTACCTGAAGCTCTTCATAAGCATTTCTGGAGTGTCACAAGGCTGTATTTCTCTAATCTTACCTCTTAGTTTGAAAGAAATGGAGAACAGTAAGCCTGAATAATATTTTCCAAATTAATTGTTATGTGTAATGCATGCATAAAATGGTATTGAGCATTTTCATGTGAGTAAACTTATTCAGAAAACGTTTCCCAAGCCCTTTGACCTAGATTTCAAAGATACTTTAATATAATTATTTAAGGCTTTTTCATGAATATTTTATGCAAACCACATACCATAAAAGGACAACATTAAATAAGTAAATTATAAACATAAAGGATCCCGTGGCCTACTGGTTTTAAGACGCATGCTGTGTAATTGCAGCGTCTCTGGTTTGAATCCAGCTGGGGACTTTTGTTGCATGTTATTCTTCTTGCTCCATAAGTTTCTTGTTTATCTTTACTGTCAACTGTCAAAAATATGTCAAACGTCAAAAAATAGTAAAGGAATAACCATTTCTTGTCTTTTTATTGTCTGCCTACTTTAAGCTATTGTATGTTACGGGCATTGATGAATAATAGGACTTTTACTTTTTTCTAACCACATTTCCCCTTTACATGACAGGTTAAATATGATCCTTTAATGTAACTTATTAAGTAAAACCAACCTGCTGTGTGTAGAGGAATTGTATAACACTGTGGCAGCATAGGTGCACCACATCTCATAATATCTGTATGTATTCAGGACTTGTCACAATGACATTAAAATGCTTCAACATTACACATTTACAAATGATATAAATTTAGCCTCTCACAGGCAACTGAGTTATCTGTAGCTAAGTTTCCATCCACTTGTCAATCAAATTATCTGAAGTTCGGTAAAAACACTAATGCGAATAAAGCTGGTGAAAGTGTGTTTCCATCCAATGGCTTTAAAGCGAATAAAAACCTGTGCATAATGACGTCACATGCTGTTTTGCGGTCAAATTGGTATATCGAATTGATTTGAGACATTTTAAGGTGTTTCCATTCATTTTCGCACTGAATCGCACAACATTCAAGCAAACATTTGCGAACAAAGTTTTGGTAGACAAAATGGATCGCGCCATTTACCAACAAATGGTCAATATTGCACAAGTTGTAATAGTGCTTATGTGCCAGCTGATAGTGACATATCAAGCTATAATAAGAAAACAACGACGCTGTCAACACATTGCTATGATGATGCAGATGCAGATGCACGTAAATGCCCGACAACAACAGAGGTGGCCTGTGGTGTGGGAACGATAGCGTTATATTTTGCTCGTAAATTAAATTCAAAAAGTCTCTCGTCTCCTCGTTCGTCCACTTAGATCTGTCTTTGTTGACACCCGCCATGTGTGCAAACAGAGCGGAAATACTGGGCGGAAATGAACTAAAACTTCTTCTTCTTCGTTTTGTAGCAGGTTGCAACCATAAAATGACCCAAAACTTAATCGCAATTCATTATTTATTCGGCAAATAACGTTTCCATCAGCGTTTATCGCATAAGCCGTATATCGATCAAGATAAAATCCAATGAGACCGAACGTATTTCCTTTGAGTCGATATTCATGAAATTCAATCGGATTTTACTGTTTCCATAAGGCATTTTTCATTCGATATCACTTAAATGAATAAAAACGTGTGGATGGAAACATAGCTAGTGTTTCTGCCCTGTGAATACTGGCTACTGCTTTGTCACTGTACTCTGCATGCAGTATTTAAGAAGAAATATATAGATGCTGTGCACTGTGTTCATTGTTAAATTCTGTTTGTGTGGAAGACTATTACTGGCCCATGTGAGAAATGTTTCTATTGTAACTTGGAAAAGACGTATTGCATTTTGAAACACTAGAAGCCAAATGTTCACTTCTGCACAATAACTAATTATCCTTTTGAAGATAAAAATAGATCAGTGTTAATGTAATGGATGAAATGGATACCAAGGCAACTGCACTTCTCCTATGCAGACATGTCTGGTTAATTGAACTCCATGTCGATGTGCCCTTTGCACATCTCCCCTGGCCCATTCCCCACCTTGCGTAGATTAATTGAACCACACAGAGCGATGGCTTCTTCTCAGATCTGCACATAAATGGATCGTATTTCACGGTCACATGGCAACTTTATAAGAGCAATCATGTCACAGGTAGATGAACCCTGTTTTTTTAATAGAGCATTGTAATTGTGGGATAATTAACCAATGCAGTGACAATCTTTAGCCACTTACTTATTCAGTCATTTGCAGTCATGAGGCATTCCTGCTGGGTTTTAGAGAGCAGGTTCAATTAATATTCAGACATATTTTCAGTAAAACACTTAAGTGGAGATGGAGTGAACACAGCTTTTTCAAGCCTTTGAAGTGGAAGCAAAGAACAATTTGATTAAAGCTCTTACATTTTCAAATATCAAAATTTGTTGTTTTCTCACCTATAAAACACAACATAAGTAAATGTTCAGCAACATTGGTTTCTAGATATTGAATACAACCTTTGTTTTTATTTTACGTGTATAATGCAGCTCCATTAATACGTACGTGTAAGCTACTGTTGCACTAGCTATTCTCTGTTGTAGAATCAATCAAACCACTTATCAGTCTATAATCTGGATAAGATGAGGACATCATTAAATTCCACAAGGGACCATTTAAACGTGTTTGCATCACAGACCGAATACATGCCCTGCAAAATAAGCCTGACCCCACAAATAGCGTGCAGCTGTTCATGAAAAGGGAACAATCTCATTGAACTACTGACGCTCAGATTGCAGTGAGGAATTATGGGACTGTTTGACACGTGGCATTTCAAACTAAAGGAAATTACTTGCATCATATTGATTGTGCGTTTGTCATGGAGAAGAGGACTTACAGCTACATGTGCATTATGTCTTTACTAGTGCTGTCAGTTAAACGCGTTATTAACGAGATTAACGTTCTTTTTGGCATAGCAAACTTTGTAGTTTTTTTCACATGCTGTTGCAACAACTAGTAACGTTAGAAAAACTACAACACCACACCGGATCTAGCTAGACCGGAAACAAAACAACAGGCACGCCGCACACACTTGTTTGGGCTTGCGAGCCGGCCAAAGAGTAGTAGGCTAACGTTACGTTTTGAGTGGATGGCGAGCGCGAGACGCCATAATGGATGCCAATAAGATTCTGAATGGAAAGGTGAAATGGTTCCATTGACAAGACCAGAGTGATCTGTGTGTTTTGTCGTTGAACTGAGCTATCATCGCAGCACGTCCAGTCTGAAATACCACTTGATGGCCAAGCACACAGCTGATACGAATTCTCCGCCCCCTCGTCAAAGCCAGGCGACAAAAGCACAAAGCAAGCCGATCCACTTTTCCATGTTGATAAGAGCATTAAATTGAGAAAAAATAATTGGACAAAAAGAAATCTAGGGACATTTAGAATAGATAAAAATGTGCGATTAATTGCGAGTTAACTATGACATTAAATATTTTAATCGTTTGACAGCACTAGTCTTTACAAAACAGCCCTGATCTGTGCAAAGTTTATACAATGTCACATCACAGGGAGTATTGAGAAATCATTTGTTTGACAATCATGTGATTGGGACAAAAATACCAAAACAACAATTGTTATAATAGTGCTAATAATTTAGACAGGAAATGAAAGAGTCGGTGCGGTCATCCTCTCGGCGTTCTCCTGCCACAGAGCCTCCATCAACATGCCCACCACACGAGTCCACCTCTGAAACTATGATGTAGGCAGCAGCCCTATGACTGGGACTCTGACAAGTAATGTTAACATTTAGCAAACAAACTAATGTAGTGGTACATGCTTGTGTACTGAAGTTAAGTTAACGTTTATGTGCGCTGTGACTTAGTCCTATAAACTCGGACCTATAACGTTAGATATTGTTTGGATTTATGGCTATAGATAGCTTGCTAAATCGATGCTAAAATGCTTTAAGGTTGACAATAACTGACAACTATTTGAACTTTATTAAAACTATTTGCACTGATGTTACATTTTTTTCCTTTGTGCTTTTCTGTTCCTTTGTTGGAGCTGCAATGGCTCAGGAGAAAAAAGTATCATTTAGGAATAGGTATTGAAGTCAAATTATCACTATCAATATCGAAATCTTTTGAATGATACCCAGCCCTACTAGTAGTCTTCTATAATAAGACAAAATAACATAACATTACCTCACCCTTAAGCAACCACTTATAACAAATCCAAGGGTTAAAGTCTTGTCACCACAGAATGATCAAAGAGAAGGATTGCAGAGAAAAATGATGAAATGAGACCTGAGAGAAGAAAAGGGATTTTAAAAGCAACTACAGTAAATAGAGGCCATGAGGGTATGATGAAAGGTTGAGTATTGGTCCACTTGAAACATCAAAGCTGAATGAGCTTATAAATACATAGGAAGGAACTGCTGTACATTAGTGTTCATTGTTTGATCATCAAAATCCATTCTGTATTCTGTTTGTTGCTTTGTGAGGTTTCATTCATAGACTTTCTCTTCACTGTGTTTAGCCTTTCTAAGTAGAAAAGTTTGTTTTTCACCCTTGGGTGTCTGTCCATTTTCATTTCTGTCTTTGACAGCAGGCTTGTCAGGCTTTAAGATATAAGAAAGTAAGAAAGCCTATTAATAATATTGGCACCTCGTGTCTTATTGGTGTCCGAATTAAATCCAGAACATTAAATTAGATGCTTTATTTTGTTGTTGTTGTCATGCCCTCAGATTTATTACTTTGCTGAAAAAGGCAGCAAAGTTTAGCTTTTTCTCTTTCAGAAGCCTCCATGAGCTATAATTAGTCAACTGTCTGAATTGACTCTGCATTTAGTTAAAATAGTGCCATTAGGATGGCAACAAATGTGCCAACACATCTTGGCACAGCAGAGGAGATGGTTTCTGACGTACCTTTGTTCATTACTGCAAATGGCCACTCTTGGCTTTTGTACCATGCCAAGCTGCCAGCCAGTCAAGCTGAATTTATTTATGCAAACTCAAGTGCTTTCATTCCAGGTTTAAAGGCCAAGTGTGGCCTTTTCTTCCTGCCCTGTGCTTTAGGTATTATTACAAATAGTCTACAGTTTAAAGGTGGTGGGAATACCTTGTGGATAACAGATAAAGCTCATGTCAGGTGTAATGACCAAATATAAGGATACAGTCAGCAGTTGGTTAGCTTAGCTTAGCACAGAGACTGGAAACAGATGGTAACAACTAGCATCACTCTGTCCGAAAATAACAAAATCCACCCAACAGCACCTCTAAAGCTCACCAATTACCTGGAAGTTACTAGCCTTACACCATCATACTCAGATTCTACTCAGAATGTGAGTCTGAAACCGCTCCATTGGGCTGTGATTATGGGGCGTGTTTCAACCAAACCAGGAAAGAAAATTCCTCTGCACTCATTGGATAGACCTACAACCAATCAGAGCAACGGAACTCAACTCAACTGTCAACAGACGAGACAGTGTTTCGTCTCCATAGCAACCACTCTTTGCACAATGCACTTCCGTCCTAACTCCCGACTTTTAGACTTTTTTTGAAGCTGGATATATCATTTGTTTCGTGTAAATGAATGTGGATAACGTTAGTGATAGTAAGATGATTGCTACAGTTGCATTTCTAGAGATGAATCGGCAAAAACACGTTTTATTTCTCTGATTCACGCCTTTGTTCTAATGCGATAGAGAAGTGCTACTTTATGTATAAGTGCACTCCATTTACCATTTGCTGCAAGGCAGCTGCAAGACCACATTTAACCCTATAGCATAGCTAGCGCTCCTGGTAAGGGCCAAGTGAACTGGCCAGTGCTACGCTGAGACTTGGCTTTTCTTCCTCCCGGCTCACTGGAGATGGAATGACCTCCCAACTGCTGTCAATTCCCTGTTAAATCATGAAAACCCATCTCTTTAGGGAGCTTTTCACCTCCTTCTCAGCCCTTCTTTCCCTTCCCACTTGCACCTGTCTGACAAATGAAAGATTTTTCTTAAAGGAACACGGCGACTTATTGGGACTTAGCTTATAGCTTATTCACCGTAACCCCCAGAGTTAGACAAGTCGATACATACCCTTCTCATCTCCGTGTGTGCTGTAACGCTGTCTGACGCCCCCAGCATTAGCTTAGCCTAGCACAGATCATGCAGGTAACTGGTTCCAACTAGCCGACTGCTCCGAATAAGTGACAAAATAACGCAAACAGGGTGTACAAATAATAAGGTCACATGAGACACAGCCATATTCTAACCGTATACTAAGTGGGAACTATATTCTCAGAAAGTGGAAGCACTGCTACTTGGGCGGAGTGATTAGCGCAACACCGAAAAGCTTACTTCCGTCAACAAAACCAATGTGAATAGCTAGTTTGTAGTGAGCGTGACTGGTGATCCTGGCATTATTTGTATACCCTGTGACTATACAAATCACAACATGTAAATAGGAACATGTTTGCGTTATTTTGTCACTTATTCGGAGCAGTTGGCTAGTTGGAACCAGTTACCTGCATGATCTGTGCTAGGCTAAGCTAATGCTGGGGGCGTCAGACAGCGTTACAGCACGCACGGAGATGAGAAGGGTATGTATCGACTTGTCTAACTCTGGGGGTTACGGTGAATAAGCTAAAGTCCCAATAAGTCGGCGTGTTCCTTTAAGTCTACTTTTTGTACTTCAGGACATACATATTGTTAAACATTTAAAAATAGTACATGGAAAGTAACTTGTTCTTGCTGTAAGTCACTTCAAATAGGAGTGCCCAGAAATAGTTTTACATATGATTAATGATTTGTTTTCTAAAGAGACCATTACTATAGGAGTTTGACAACATTTTCAAGCATCATTTTACTGTAGGATTAATTTGTCTAGTTTCACTTCAGAGTGTGACTGCAACAGTAGTCTTGTGGTCTGAAAGCTGCTTGTTCCCAAAGAGATTTGTGTGTTTAGCCAAGCAAACACAAGTCTACTGCTCCCCATGAGAGCCACTGTAGCACGAACACAATATGTCCTCTGGCCTGTTGTGTTTAGGAAACGATAACCACAAGATGTTTGAATGGGAAGAGAAAACCAATGTTTCTGCTGCCACAATCTGCAAGTTTTGTTTTTTTCTTTAAAAATCTGGCAGCAATTTTTCATGGAAGTGACGAATTGAAGAAATTGTCCTGTGCAGTAAAGTTGCTGTTTGGCCTGCACTTTGCAGACTTCTGAACAAAAGTGCACTAAATAGGCTACATAAAGTAAAATACCCCTGTGACTTTTCTACAATCTGGATTTTCCACCAAATGGAAATTGAAGTGCACTAAAGCCTGTAATCTCTGGAAAAGGTAAATTACATATCCATAAGCAGAGTAGTGTGTATACTTTTCCCAAAATGTACTTTATCTTTCTTAAGGATAAACATTTTTCTTACTGGAATTCAGAGTAGAGGAGATAAATAGACAGAGTAGAGGAGATAGAAGACACAATTATGAGAAGATACACCATTTGATGGCTAACTGGCTACAGACCCCTCTCTATCCCATATACTGCAATGCTCACCCACAAATTGAAGTATTACTAACTCACTTTTTAAATTATGATCCTGAGATCAGAATGATTGAAAAAGATGAAAGGAACATTTTTATCGATCCAGCAGTGTAACAGTTATTTCAGTGCAATGAGGAGCTCAGGGAGAAATTGAGGGACATGCTTGGAATTAAAACTCTATTTGCTTACGTAGCAATGAGGGGTATTGTTTGACATTATTTTGTGTGCTTAGTTTAAGAAAACATCACAGACTCAGTAAAAGAAATATTACGCAGTGTGTATTTACTACACAGCCATTTACTTGCATTGAAAACTTTTAAAAGAGTGAAAAACATATTGAGAGCGTAAAACTAAATCCAAAGAGTTATGTGTATGTTAAGGCTATAGTGCGTAGTTTCATGATCACACACCACCCCCACCCCTCCTCCACGCAGTTACTAGTAGCTTAACCCGTCAAATCAAGGAGGACACGGAGGATTAAAAAAACATGATGATGGGGGTGCCTGGATAGCTCTTTCTCTCTCCCCTTTCACATCTTAAGCTGTCCTATATAATAAAGGCCTAAAATGCCCAAAAATAATCTTTAAAAAAACATGATGGACTCTTCAGAAGATTTAATTATCTTGTAATTTGTATGTCCTCTTCGTCTCCAAAGCTGAACGCTGAGTTGTCCTTTCTCAGCGGTGACGTAAAACGCATCATGCCTCATGCTGCTGCGTGCGAAATTCGCTATACTACACCATTTTCTAAACATAGCCATACTGAGAAATACAGAGAGTTTTATGGAGCTGATAGGTTTAATTAGCTTTGTATCAACTCATTTGGCAATGGCTTGAATGTAACGGACGTTCATCAATATAAAATAGTCGCGCACTATAGCTTTATCATAGCCAGAGGATCAGTTATGGACTAAGATGGATATTCCTTGAAATTTACAATATGGATACATCTCGAGAAAGTATGTCCATCCATCCATCTTCTTCCGCTTATCCGGTAACGGGTCGCGGGGGTAGCAGCTCCAGCAGGGGACCCCAAACTTCCCTTTCCCGAGCCACATTAACCAGCTCCGACTGGGGGATCCCGAGGCGTTCCCAGGCCAGGTTGGAGATATAATCCCTCCACCTAGTCCTGGGTCTTCCCCGAGGCCTCCTCCCAGCTGGACGTGCCTGGAAAACCTCCCTAGGGAGGCGCCCAGGGGGCATCCTTACCAGATGCCCGAACCACCTCAACTGGCTCCTTTCGACGCGAAGGAGCAGCGGCTCTACTCCGAGCTCCTCACGGATGACTGAGCTTCTCACCCTATCTCTAAGGGAGACGCCAGCCACCCTCCTGAGGAAACCCATTTCGGCCGCTTGTACCCTGGATCTCGTTCTTTCGGTCATGACCCAGCCTTCATGACCATAGGTGAGGGTAGGAACGAAAACTGACCGGTAGATTGAGAGCTTTGCCTTCTGGCTCAGCTCTCTTTTCGTCACAACGGTGCGATAAATTGAGTGTAATACCGCACCCGCTGCGCCGATTCTCCGACCAATCTCCCGCTCCATTGTTCCCTCACTCGCGAACAAGACTCCAAGGTACTTGAACTCCTTCACTTGGGGTAAAGACTCATTCCCTACCTGGAGAAGGCACTCCATCGGTTTCCTGCTGAGAACCATGGCCTCAGATTTAGAGGTGCTGATCCTCATCCCAGCCGCTTCACACTCGGTCACCGATCCAGTGAGTGCTGAAGGTCACAGGCCGACGATGCCATCAGGACCACATCATCTGCAAAAAGCAGCGATGAGATCCCCAGCTCACCAAACTGCAACCCCTCTCCACCCCGACTACGCCTCGATATCCTGTCCATAAATACTACAAACAGGATTGGTGACAAAGCGCAGCCCTGGCGGAGGCCAACTCTCACCTGAAACGAGTCCGACTTACTGCCGAGAACCCGGACACAGCTCTCGCTTTGGTCGTACAGAGATTGGATGGCCCTGAGAAGGGACCCCCTCACCCCATACTCCCGCAGCACCTCCCACAGTGTCTCCCGGGGGACCCGGTCATACGCCTTCTCCAGATCCACAAAGCACATGTAGACCGGTTGGGCATACTCCCAGGCTCCCTCCAGGATCCTTGCGAGAGTAAAGATCTGGTCCGTTGTTCCACGACCAGGACGGAATCCGCATTGTTCTCTTCGACGTCGCTCTTCAACCTGAGGTTCGACTATCGACCGAACCCTCCTTTCCAGCACCTTGGAGTAGACTTTACCGGGGAGGCTGAGAAGTGTGATACCCCTGTAATTGGCACACACCCTCTGGTCCCCCTTTTTGAAAAGGGGAACCACCACCCCGGTCTGCCACTCCTTAGGCACCGTCCCCGACTTCCACGCAATGTTGAAGAGGCGTGTCAACCAAGACAACCCCTCCACACCCAGAGCTTTAAGCATTTCTGGACGGATCTCATCAATCCCTGGGGCTTTGCCACTGTGGAGTTGTTTAACTACCTCAGCAACTTCCACCAGGGAAATTGACGACAATCCCCCATCATCCTCCAGCTCTGCCTCTACCATAGAGGGCGTATTAGTCGGATTTAGGAGTTCCTCAAAGTGCTCCTTCCACCGCCCTATTACCTCCTCAGATGAGGTCAGCAGCGTCCCATCCTTACTGTACACAGCTTGGATGGTTCCCCGCTTCCCCCTCCTGAGGTGGCGAACGGTTTTCCAGAAGCACCTTGGTGCCGACCGAAAGTCCTTCTCCATGTCTTCTCCGAACTTTTCCCACACCCGCTGCTTTGCCTCTTTCACGGCAGAGGCTGCAGCCCTTCGGCCCTTCGGTACCTTGCAACTGCCTCCGGAGTCCCCTGGGATAACATATCCCAGAAAGACTCCTTCTTCAGTCGGACGGCTTCCCTGACCACCGGTGTCCACCACGGTGTTCGTGGGTTGCCGCCCCTTGAGGCACCTAAGACCCTAAGACCACAGCTCCCCGCCGCAGCTTCAGCAATGGAAACTTTGAACATTGTCCACTCGGGTTCAATGCCCCCAGCCTCCACAGGGATGCACGAAAAGCTCCGCCGGAGGTGTGAGTTGAAAGTCTGTCGGACAGGGGCCTCCTCCAGACGTTCCCAGTTCACCCGCACTACCCGTTTGGGTTTACCAGGTCTGTCCAGAGTCTTCCCCCACCCTCTGACCCAACTCACCACCAGATGGTGATCAGTTGACAGCTCTGCCCCTCTCTTCACCCGAGTGTCCAAAACATACGGCCTCAGATCAGATGAAACGATTATAAAATCGATCATTGACCTTTGGCCTAGGGTGCTCTGGTACCAAGTACACTTATGAGCATCCCTATGTTCGAACATGGTGTTCGTTATAGACAATCCATGACTAGCACAGAAGTCCAACAACAAACAACCACTCTGGTTTTGATCAGGGAGGCCGTTCCTCCCAATCACGCCTCTCCATGTGTCTCCATCATTGCCCACGTGCGCGTTGAAGTCCCCCAGCAGAACTATGGAGTCCCCTACTGGAGCCCCATACAGGACTCCATTCAAGGTCTCCAAGAAGGCCGAATACTCCGAGCTCTTGTTTGGTGCATACGCACAAACAACAGTCAGAGTTTTCCCCCCCACAACCCGCAGGCGTAGGGAGGCGACCCTCTCGTCCACCGGGGTAAACTCCAACGTAGCTGCGCTCAGCCGGGGGCTTGTGAGTATCCCCACACCCGCCCGGCGCCTCACACCCTGGGCAACTCCGGAGAAGAAAAGAGTCCAACCCCTATCCAGGAGTATGGTTCCAGAACCGAGACTGTGCGTAGAGGTAAGCCCCACCAGATCCAACTGGTAGCGCTCCACCTCCCGCACAAGTTCCGGTTCCTTCCCCCACAGAGAGGTGACGTTCCACGGCCCCAGAGCCAGCGTCTGCTGCCCGGGTCTGGTCCGTCGAGGCCCCTGACCTTCACTGCCACCCATGTGGCCGCGCTCCCACAGGTGGTGGGCCCATGGGTTGGAGAGAGAGGTGCCACGTAGCTTTTTCGGGCTGTGCCCGGCCGGGCTCCGTGGCAAACCCGGCCACCAGGCGCTCGCTGACGGGCCCTCCATCTGGGCCTGGCTCCAGACGGGGGCCCCGGGCTTCCTCCGGGCAGGGTCACATCATCTCTACCTCGTTTTTTCATAGGGTTTTTGAAAGTATGTGAGAAAGTATGTATTAAATATTAATTTATTTCCCTTACTTTTGCACGTACTGCATTTAAAAAAATATAAACAGGATATCTGCATCTGATATGTCATCGGCAGGAAAGAAAATTTATTTAACCATCTGCATGACCTCACAAGTACATACAGATGTTGACAAAAATATTGTGGAGCACTCTAGTACTTTGCCACTGCTGTGATCATCAGTTCCTCTTTATTAGAAGTCATTTATAGTATTACTCTGTGAAAGAGGAAGGTGTATCTGCTTGTTTTACACAACACAGTCCAAGAGCAGGAGAGATTAGTTTATTAATAGACACTAGGACAGTGACAGCAGGAGAGAAAAGCATCTACGGCAGTTCCATGCATGTAGGTTTTTGTGAATTCATATATATTTACAGAAGTTGTGTTTTTAATTTGTATTTCATGCAGTATACATGGTGAGCTCACAATAAAGCCACGTTGAGGATAAATGATGAACATGAAGTGGCTGCAGACATAGATCTTGTACAGCTGGATAAACTTCAAAAGTCATTGTTACCAGTTCATTATATCTACATTTATTTATTCCCTATTACTGAAGCATGATGCCATTCTATATTTTCACAATCATATGCAATATGCAAACAAAGATATTTGTTTTGACTGGGGCATCCCCATGTGGCAGTGGGATGAATGTTTGTGGCCATTTATTGACACTTACACCTTCAAAGGAATAAAAAAAAAAAAAAACTGCTACAATACGTCACTTTCCTAATTTTTATTTTATTTCCCTTGTTCAAAAGTTCAAAAATGAAATAAAGCAAATGTATCTTTTTCGTTTTGCTCTTTGCTTTTGTCCTAAATCCATTACACTAACCTTCTTTAAAGTCAAAGCCATTTGGACTATGAAAGCTATAACACATTCAGGGTGAACATCCTCTGTCCGCCGTATGACTAATTTTATTTTTTTCATGGCTATTTAAAAGATAATACATTCAGCAGGGTGAGCTGTGCAGTTTGAAAAGGGCTGAGGGAAGTTAAATCTAGCAAAGTGGAGTCCAACTGATGGAGGTATTTCTATGCTTTAATTCTTCTTTTTCTGAAAGAAAAGCAGTACTATAGATGAACTAGATATGTAATTATGTGGCCCCAAATTGAAATACTTTGTTACATTTAAAAAGGTTTTGCCCTCAAAAGGACAGACAGCTGTGACTGTCTGGGATGTGAGAATTTGAGGTGCAGAGGCAGACGTCGGGGGATGTACTACCCACATTCCCCAGAGTTCACAGTTCAATACTGACTGTCAAAAATAACTCTGGTTAAAGAATAATAGGACAGAAAAACAAGTCCTTCAAACCTTCAAGTTTTGACCGACCTTTGCAGCATGTACTATGTGATATGGAGGAAAAGCTTGTCAAGCTGCCATTTTAAGAAAAAACAGTAGGAACAATTGAATTCCACAGTTGAAACACTTACTAATGTGTTTGTTTCTCTGTACTATGTCCAAAACTCTTTAATGTGACAATAATCACAACTAGGAACATTAAAATGTACAGGAAAGCAATGTTTATGCTTAAATTCAAAGTGACATTGTCTTCACTAATTTGCCTTCGAAATAAGTAATAAGGCCCTTTTTAGGCAAAGTATGACATAATTGATTTTAGTCACAGTAGTTGTGGTGTCAGGCAGTGAACATTGGAAAGGCTACTTAATTGTTTTTGTTCTGCTAACATTCATGACTTTCAGGACATAATTCCACCCTATTCAAATAAATAGTGAGGTGTTAAAGTGAATTATCTTCACAGTCATCTAAAGCCGCTTCATTAAACCATAACAGGAACGTGTCTCTGACATCAGACAGTATCTGCTGATCTTAAATAGGAAATAAAACATTTATTACGCTCTGGAGAAATAAGCAGGCTTTAAACTTCCTTCCAAAATGTCCCACATTTGCCTGTTCTCTCTATTAGCAATATGTCTGCCCTGTTTTATAATGCTGTAATTAGCTGTAAGTTATTCTTTGCCAATATGATGGGATAATGTTTGTCAATTGTAGCTTCTGTCTCAAGACGATGCAAATTACGCAGGTTGTTATGAAGGGCTCACTTTGATAAAATGCATTGTATCACAAAAGCTCAAGGGGGCACTTTGTATCAGCAGTGGTTGTCAAGTATATTTGCTAGAGTCTGTGCAGCACTGAATCCATACAGAAACTCGTATATTATGAAAAAGGGGTGATAAATACTTTCAATAATATGTTTACTGTAGACAGTGATGGATTGAAAATAGTTGGCTGTCTCTCTGCTTGTCTTTCATAGCCTGGTAATGTGGTGTGCAGCAGCTTCCCATGTTGGAAAGTACATGTAAGTACATTTTCTCAAGTGCTGTACTTACGTAAAATGTTGAGGTACTTGTACTTTATTTGAGTATTCTCCATTTTATGCTGCTTCATACTTTTACTCCAAGACAATTCAGAGGTAAATATTGTATTTTTTACTCCATTTTATTTGTCCAACAGCTGTAGTTAATTTTCTGATGAAAAAAGACTTACAGATTAAACCAGTGGTAGTTAAAAATCTGGTTTTGTCACCTTTCAGATATCTAAAAAATGACAAATTATCCAATCTTTCACAAAAAAGCATGGAGTAGAGAAAGTGAACTCCAAAAAGTGAATGTAAATTTGTAGAGCAGAACTTCTCCTATTAATCATCTCGTGACCTATCAGATTTATCTTGTGACCGTGTTGGACTCAACTGACTAACTGTCCTGTATATAAAGTAGTTGAAGTAGACTTTCCCTAGTGCCTGTGCTTTAGGAGTTAAAGTTAGTCGCTTAAGAGACTCAAATAAAAGAGTTCTTGACAGTGAAATGCAGTGCAGTCCATGTATTGCCTCCGTTCAACTCATGTTTTTTTGCAATATAATCAAAGAAACAAATACATACATCTATAATAAATAGTAAAAAACTATACATCGATGAGGTAGAAATGTAATCAAACCATAGACTATAAAATATGGACGTACATGTAGTCTCCAGGACGTCACCCATAGGTATCTGAAGAGCCTCCACTCAGGAGGGTTATGTTAGAGATAGTCTCGCATTATTAGACCTTCGTCCACAGCGCTGCGGAGGAGGGTCTGGGTAGTCCACACAGCATTCCGGGATGGGAGAAAAACGTGCTCTGGTTTATTGGCATTTTTTTTAAACCAATCACAATCATCTTGGGCGGCGCTAAGACGCCGGACTGAGCCCTGGTGCCGCTGCAAAATAGCCTCGGGAAGGAACTTGTTTTGGTGGAATGTGTACGTTCAAAGGTTGTTTTAGTCGTGCAACAGAAACCTCAGATTGGACAGATAGTCTAGCTAGCTGTCTGGATTTACCCTGCAGAGATCTGTGGAGCAGTTAACCCTCATAAATCGACCAGAGTTTAAATTCCAACACAAAGAAAAAGGAAGGTAACGGACATCCGGCGGAATTTCCAGCGGCAACGGACCAATCCCGGAAGTGGAACGTTGTGGATATAGACTATGTAAGAGATAAATTGTCTCTAGGCCCTCTAGTGGCAGTGCTAGGTAGTTAATCGAAGCTCCATCTCAAACCAGCTACAACGATAAAATGCTGCTTACACATTGTTTCATCAGTATTAACAATCAAATAATGTCAATGGTCATAAGGGCCATTTTTCTGCAGCATGACTAGTTTTACTTTTGATACTTTAAGTACATTTAGCTGATAATACTTATGTAGGATTTTGAATGCAGGTCTTGTACTTGTCTAGTAGTACTTTTACATTAATATGTTTGTACTATTAGTTTGGTAATAGGTGTGAATACTTGTTCTATCACTGCAAGCTTCCTGCCAACAGCTTCAGTATCGTGACTTTGCATGGCCATCCTTGTTTGAGTCTGTGCTCCACCTTTGCCACCCCAGTCAAAATGATCTGGATGTGGCCGCTGCCTGATTCAAGCTCAATCAATAGAGCTGACTGGGTAAGAGAATCCCCAGCAACAGGGTTTGAATAAACAAGAGGCATTTCCCCTCACAAGTTCAGATTCACACGTACAACCTTAGCAAAGTTATAAATCTCTAGTGGGACGAGTGAACTTTAACAAGCGGCAAGGTCTTTGGTAATCAGCCGCTCTTGTTTTCAAGTCTCATCTACTTCACTCTTCAGACAGACCGATAAGGAAGAGCTGTTAAAAGAAAGGTTCAGAAAGTCACTGCCAAACAGCTCTCTCAAGACAAAGTACAGGAGTATGCATATTCTTGAATTTGTGTTGATAAATGCCAAGAAACTATCTTCAATAGATAGTTTATAGATATGAGGTGGCTGAGACTGAGGCCAAGAGCTGATTGCAATAGATCCGGGTGTCGTTAAATAAGTTTGCTGAATTACCTCATGTCACCCTCTCTGTTATCATATTCACTCACACACATCCTATCACTCTACTCAGTATAATATGTTGAAATCAAAACACAATTGGAAAATAGCTCTCCATTCTAGTTATAAGCTCGCTGCATGGAAGTGTTATTATGCCTTTGTTTTAAGCAAAGGAAAAGCTTAATTTTAAGTAAAAATTTGTGCACCTGAAATATTAAATAAGAGACGTAAAATGGGCTGGAAGTAAAATAGATCAGCTATACTTGAATACTGTCTTAAATAGCAGCCGTAGTTTAATCTGCAATTACTGTTCCTTAAAGGAATAGTTTGACACTTTGGGAAAATATGCTTATTTGTTTTCTTGCCAAGCGTTAGTCGAGAAGATCTATACATCACTCATGTACTGTAAATATGAAGCTTCCGTTAAGAGCCACTAAGCTTAGCTTAGCAAAAAGGCTAGAAACAGGGAGAAACAGCTAGCCTGGCTCTGTCTAAAGGTAACAGTGTTCAACTACAAGCACCTCGACTTGATCATTAACCCTAGCTAAGCTAACTGGCTGCAGAGTTGTAAAATGTATCACAAATCTTCTCATTCAACTCTCAGCAAGAAAGTAAATTGACCATCATTGATGTAAACTCTTTAGTAAAGATCAACAGGATGAAAGAACATGAAAGGGACTAATGGATTGGGGAAAAAATAGAAGTAAAAGAGGACTGACTACTAGAGGCTGTGCAAAGAATCTGGTTGCCATGTTTCATAGACATATAAGACAGATAAGAGTAAATATGTAAATGTCTGACATTTGAGTTGGCAAAATGAAATGACAACGATTCTCCTGGAAACTGAATCAGAGAGGTTAATGCAGGTAAAGTATGCAGTCATTGAAACAGGGAATAATTGAATTGTTTATATCCACAGGCTGTTAATTACTCACTTCTTGGGAGTCTGTTGCTCTGATGAGCCCTATTATTAGCTTGATGTTATTCTCAGTGTAAACCACAGGGTTGAAGAAAAGACCATAAATAATAGCTCATGACCCTTTTTGGAAGAGGATTTGTTTAGGAATGTCAGAGACTGTGTTGTATTGCAGTTTTGTGTCCTTTTTATCAGCATTTTGCCCCAGTTTGAAAAAGTTACAAAGTTATAAATGTTTTAGCCTTTGACTGTGTTTACTGTACAACTCCAATGTCTCGATCACAACACAATACTTACATAATAGTACAACAGAATTGTAAAAACCCAAATACACCACCTTTTATGAAAACATAAAAAAAAACCTCAATATTACACTCACTTCAGTATAGGGGGAGAAAAAGCAACAAAGAAAACCAACCATTGAAGAATCGCTGCCATCACCAGAGAATGTATTTGGGCTAATTGGTTCCAAAACCACTTGAAACTGAAATGGGAAAATGTTCCAAAATGTAACCAATCACCACAAAAAGCAATGTGTTCTTTCAGTTAAGAACTTTTCAGCACATTTCAATTTCAGTAGTTCTACACAGACTTCAAGAAAAAAAAACTATTTCTAAGCTTGCCAGAGTAGTAGAAAAGTTAGAACCCCCCTTATATTTTTGTGGTGCCACTCTCTTTCAATGGCCCTGATCACTGCTGTCCATAGTGTGAATCACGACTATGTACTATATGATACAACAATCTTTAACTTGAACTGCTGATATGATAACATTTCTGGTGCTGTATTATGTAGCAATTTCATCTGCTTTTAGTAATAATACCAGAAGTGATGCATGTTTTGGCAAGAATTACAGTGGGCTGATGTGTCTCACTGGGTTACAACTGTTCAATTTTATTTGCATTAAAGTCAACAACAACATGAGACACTGTTGCCACCAAGTGGTCTGAAAAAAAAGAGTCAAAGATTTGCGAGAGCTGTTAGTTAATAAAAAGAAATGTGGAGGAGATGGAATAGCCAGCCAGCTGAAATCAGTCTTGTAGGCTCTATTTTATTTTGCTCATGTAAAGTGACATTTTCAAGAAAAGGATGATCCAATACAAGGACAGTGCTGGCCCGATGTGTCAGGACTGGTGATATTAAACAAAATCAGACAAAGGTTGTTATCCCAGGTTTCATATGTAAACACAAGGTCAGACTTTTCTCTGCCTCTGCTGCATAGCAGTATAGCTGGTAAATAAAATGGGCTGAAGATAAAATTCAATTTAAAGTCCTTTAGTTTTTCAGTGTTTAACCTGAAGATTCAAATTAAACTTTCATGTTATTTAGACATAAATATTTATTGCTATGGAGAAATACGATAAGATTTGAAGCCAGGTTTTCGGTGGTTTTAATACGTTCAATTTACAAATTGCTATACTGCAGATAGTTTGATTAACTGTGTTAGGATTGTGACTAACGATAATGGTATTATAAATGAATCTGCCAATATTTTCTCGATTAATCATTTATTCCATAAAATGTCAGAAAGTAGTGAAATATTTCCCATCTTAACATCTTGTTTCATCAGACCCATGGTCCAAAACCCAAAGATATACAGTTTATCATCATAAGACAAAGAAAAGCATCAACATCTTTACATTTATGAAGCTAGAACCAGTCATTTTTTGGTGTTTTTGCTTGAGAAATTACTTCAAATGACTTGCTTGATTATCAAAATAGCTGCAGAATATTTGATACGTCGATTTACAAATTGTTTTAGCTCTAAAATATTTGTATCATTCATGATCAAGAAGCCTGAATGTGACTGAGGTTTCCTTACAGGAGACAACAGCAGAGATCCCTGAGCCACGGTCGCATGATGACCCCTCACTGAAGCGTTTCCATGGTTTTTAAAGTATGATGGACAGCTGAGTTCGGGGTTAGGTCTGAAGGTCGTCCTCACTGTTCCTCCCCGCTGTTCCACGCTCACACTAATAACGTCCTCAGCCTTGACAGCTCATCCATCTTTCTCATCCCATGCTGTATTCATTCTCCCTCTTCCTCATCCCTGTCGGCCCTAAAAAAAGAGTTTGCAACCCCACAAGACAAATGTAAATTGCGTCATGCATCTCTGGTAATTAGCGGGTGCACTTGTGGCTGTTTTGAGGAACACCAAACCAGCCAAACCATAAAAATGCTTCAACAGGTCTATTGTATGTAGTCCCTGTGCAATCACATTATTCTCCCATATTATTATTGTTAATATCAAATCTTCACCATACAAAGGAAATAACAAATTTGTGTATACGTGTATGATTAAAGCTGCAGATTGATGTGCAAGGTGCCTCTCTAACTAACAGACTGCTGCTGGGTCAAATTCAACATTTGCTTTACTGACTCACCCAGTATCTCACCCCGACTGCTGCTAGGTCCCTGTTCTACGTGGCATCCTCAAATGATCAGTGTTCCCTCTTTTGTGCCAGGCCCACGCTATGTCTGACAGTTGAAGATGTTACATCACTGGCTGAAGGGTCGTGGAGTCACATTCACAGGAAGAACATTGCGTACAGTTGCGTCATTGACACATTTTGTCTTTGTCGGTTATTTTTAGATCCTGGTAAATATTATTACCATTATTATCATAGCATGTGCTGTATTTTCCCTTTGTTAGTTTGCCGGAGAGAAATTACATTCATAGACACTACTGGCTACAGACACAGAAGATATTACAGATACAGATTTTTATCATAGCAGATAATTGTGGTCATTTCTTTTTACATTAAGTAATATCAAACACTGATCTGGAATGGGGATATACTTTCTAAACTTCTAAATATATTGTTTTCTTTTTAAAGAATTAGGAGTTTAGAAATGAAGAGAATAAGGGAAAGAAGTTTTCAGATGTGTTTTGCCATGCTAGCGACGTGGCTTGAAGGATGGCAATGTCGGTTGGCTGTTCTGTCTATTTTGGTCCAGACTGAAATATCTGTGTGATGGTTTGCCATGAACTTTGGTGCAGATGTCCATGGTGCCCTGTTGATGAAAATGCTCATCACTTGACGAGAGAAATATCTCAACATCTACTAGATGGATTTGCACATAATTTTGTAACTTTTCAAACTGACTTTTCCTGTAGCGCCACCATGAGGTGGTTCCAAGTGACATGTTTCAACAACATTTCTTAAAACTTTGGAGATCCTATAAGTTTTCATCTAGCACCTTGATCAGATCAAGATTGTCAACATGGTCATTGTTATAAACCACATCAGCACTGTGAGTGTGTTAGCATGCTGATGTTAGCTTTTACCTCAAAGCACTGCTGTGCAGCCTCACAGCTGCTAGCACAGCTGTAGACTCTTAGTCTTGTTTTATGTTCATGTGTCCCGTCCCTTCTAATCTTTTACTGTCAGGTTATTCTAACTGTAGTTTAATAATGTCTCAGTTTAATGTCTTTAAATTAATGGCAAGCTTCTAAATATGTCAGCTATTAGCATCTGAGTACTAATGATATGGACACTGAAATATACCAGTTTATATTCTCTGTTGAATTATTAATTACAATCAGCTCAAAAATGATAATTCTCCAACAAAATAAAAATGTGGTGCAATTCATCACAGCTGACTAACTACGTGTCAGCATCAGGTCAATTACCATCATCACCTGCAATTAGATCATCATTAAAATTAAGACTCAAGGCAGTGGTAGTTGACATTGAACTGATGTGTGAAACTTGATTTGGTCAGCAGGTGCAAACTGCTCTGCAGAGAGAGACATGAATCAGCAATAGCGGCTGCCAAAATGACTGACAAAGTCACTCAATAACACGGCGATAGCAGCTGAAGGTTGACACTTATGTCGCATCAGATAAATGGCGAGTGTGAACATCCATGGAGAAAGTCGGCTCGATCACAGGGCTGACGTCACACTTTGGAATTAAGAATATCTGTTGTAACTATGTTTCTTTTTTTATTCAGTTAGACCAAAGTGGTGCCTAGAAAATGCAAGAATATTCCTTTGTTCTCAGTGCTTACATGCTCACACACAACATGTTGGCATATCTCTGATTTGCTAAATAATGAAGTGGAAAGCCGTACAAATCGGACAAAGGTTCAAATATGTGTTACAATATGATATATGTGAGGCAGTTATTCTCAAGTGTAGCCCTTAGAGGTGTTGATTTATCATCTGTGTTCAGCAAATAGCTAACTCACACATGCAGCAGCATTGTCCCCTGTCACCCAAAATACACACTTTCTGCACTCACACAGTGACGTGTCACTTTTTAATACCTTTACAGTTCACCTCAGCAGTGGTGATATACCGTACAGTCAGAGACATAAGAGCAGCGGACCGGTTCTTCTGCCTGCACTTTGAATCATTTCTGACAGTTTCATGATTAGAGGGACATCAGCTCAGGCACACACTCCACCTCTCCCTCCTTATAACCTTATTTCACTCAGATCATTTTGTGCACCAAAAAACATTCACTTGAGTGCCTGTTGTAAATGCAAGACAATAACAAACACAGGCTTTTGTAGCATAATAAATTGGAACACCTTAACCATAAGAGATTGTACCAATGATCTGCCGTTATTTTCGAGTTTGGTTCACTTGTAGAACTTACCTGTCCTGTCAGTTTGATTTGTGAGAAACATACATCAGGCTATAAGCTGTGGATGTTCCCTATTCCCATTACAGTGAATTAGCAGTGTGTGAAACAATCCCATCTGCTGCACAGCCTGCGCTTTTTTATTGTTACACACACTTCTGCCCCTGTAATGTGGATTCATCTTGGTATGTATTGATTCAGTATGAGAGAGGTTGTTGGTTGGCAGTTGCATCTCAGGAGAGAAAGTAGAATGTGCTTTTAAGTTTAAATAGATCTCTCGCTCAAAAAATAACTCTGATGAAAAATATTATCTGAAAATCAAGTGTTGCCAGCACGGGGATTCAAATAAACAATAGCCTACAATGACTTGACACGCACAAGTGTTCCTGGATGGTCCCCTGGCTCAGCGACAAATTATCACTGAAACCTAGCAACACCACTCATAGTTTAATTAGAGAGACTAGATAGAACAGCCTGGAGTTGAATTTCTCCTTTAGTGCACTCGTGGTTGTGCTGTTGTGTCTGTATAGTTTCATGAATTATGTGGAGATGTTTAATTCAGCTGCTATTGAAATGCTTTTTGTCAGTTTTTGAGTTTTACTCACCAAACAAATGCTTAGTTTGTTCCATATTCTATGATATCTGCGTAATGTACATCACTGAACATTCTTTTAGAAGGATATCCTGTTGAAAAAATAATTGAACGGCCTCTTCAGTGTCATATGTTTTTGAATCATTATATATTTAATGAGCATTTTAAACATATGACTTAATGACTCATGCTGTTTGAGGATCCACAGTTAATTGTATGCCTTTCCAATAAAAATAAGAAAAATTAATCTAAATTATCTCTTTGATTGATCCTGTTGACTTAGTAAATCTCTCACTGCTCCCCTGAGAGGACATTATCAATCCTCAAAGAGTACAGAGCGACTAATTACCCAAATGATCTCTTTGGCTCATTAGGTTCTGATGGCAGTTGACACTGCTAAGGCTCTCATCACCAATGGTGGAAATCATACTGTCAAAGTGTCACTCATGATGTGAAATGACTGTGCAGCTAATCACACTTTAAAAATGAAATCAAAGCTCATCCAGTGTATGTGTTAATCAGTATTTGTCTTACATTATGTCTAAATGATATGCCCACTTAAAGAAAGCGTTTCGCTTTATATTACTCCCATTAAACATATTCAGAAATCATTTTTTGTAAAGACACTAAAAAACTCTTTTTTTAAGTATGCATTATTAAACCATTATAGATTATTTGATTATATGTCAATCCATGTTAAAGAAGCACGAAGCAGATGAATGCAAAGGTATAGTAAACTTTTGTAAAAGTAATAGCAGATTTTCTTCCTATGTCAAAATTACACTGCAGAGAAGATTTAATTCCAATGTTTTAGTCAGTGTCAGGAAACAAGCATCTACAGCCACACTAGCACCTATGTGAGGCTTTATTTAGGCACAGTGCTGCATGCTGATATTTAGCTGGTAATGTTTTCCATGTTCATCACCATCTTAATTTAGTGTGTTGGTATGCTATCATTTCTGCCTAAAAGGAAGTTTTTCTTCACCACTGTTGCACTAAATGCTTGCTCTTGGGGGAATTGTTGGAACTGTTGAACTCTTTGTAAATTATAGTGTGTGGTCTAGACCTACTATATCTGTAAAGTGTCTTGAAATAACTCTTGTTATGATTAAATACTATAAATAAAATTTTATTGAATTGAATCAGACACATTTTTATCATCATCATGATGGAGCTAGAGGAAAAGTTAAGGGTTCTCCAAAGTTATTACAATTCATCGTGAGGGGGACATGACAATGTAAACAAAATCCATCCAATAGTTGTTGAGACATTTCAGTCTGAACGAAACATTCCAACATGATGGTGGCGCTAGAGGACAAGCGAAGGGATCTTCAAAGTCATTATGATACCTCCACTTGGAACCATGAACTTCTGTACAGTAATGAATGCTAATCCAATTAGTAGATGTTGAGATATTCCAGTCTGAACCAATGGGGTTGACCAACTGACCGACATTGCCATCCAAAACATCCACTTGCAGGGCATTTTCTAGGAAGTTCACTGCACATTCCTGTTTTATTTTGGACACTCCATATGCTTCCCTGCAGCTCCACTATCAGACCAACTGTGTACATTATTTGTGTTTTGTAGATGTGTATAGCAAATATTATTAGTCCCCAATCAAAAAACCCCACTGATTGTGGTGACCTCACCCGCAGGCTCATATTTCCACTTAAACAGATCTGTAAAGTGAATTGAGCATGACATTTAATGAACATTTAATGAACTTTATGTTCCCCCAAAGGACTTGTTTCTCACTTAGCCATTACATGAGCTTTAGTGCCTCTCTAAGGCCAATCAGCTACTTTGGGCTCACATAACTAAAGGCAAGATCATACATTAGATTGATTTTGGTGTTCCTGTGGCCTTTAACACAGATATTGTGTAACATAACAGGGTAATATAACAGGGTTATTGCCATGACATTTGTTGAGCATATTATTGCTCCCCATAGGAAGAATAATTTAGATACTTGTTCTGTGTCGTTCTGAGACCAGACTTTATATTTTTGCCCAGAAATGATCAGTGCTGTGTAGCCTTCAACACCTCTCAGCCTTCTGATAAACATTTCTCAGAAGCTTAATCTGGCTAATCTAAACGTGCCTTCTTGAATTAGAAATAATAAAAAGCTGGCCTAGCCCTTATTTAACATATACATAAAAATATTCTTGTGAAAAATACAGTATTAAACATGTTTGTGCCTCAACAGGAACTCTCGAGAATTTCAACTCAACTCAGTGTATACGATTTGTTCTGATCATAATTTACAATCTAAAATCTCAACATTTGCTTCAGCAGGGAAATATGAAATACAACAGCAATGGCTCAAGCAGGTCAGGAATATTATATCAATATAAAAGGTGAAATACATGCCGCCTCCACACTACACTGCAAATGGCAGAGCACTTATTGTATGTAATGTCAATTCATGGTTGTTGTTATCCAGCTAAGTCCGACCAGGTATTTTGAAGATAAATACATATGTGCAACCCAACAACCCGATCAAGTTTTCATATTCACACTCTGGCACATTTGTTTTTCATATAAGTTTCATAGAACTTTGATTTAATCAGCACAGTAATGTATTTGATAATTTCCATGTGGCATTTATGAGCGAGTACTTGTGAAATATATCTGCATTCCGATCAGTAGTCCTGGTTTTCCTCCAATTATTGCCATAAATTAAAAAAAGATTTGAACAGATTTCTTAACAATGAAGTTAAAGGTCTGGATGGAGAATAGTCACATCTGGTCCTTAGCTGCTTGAATGACATCTAGATGCAAATCTTCTTAGCATTTCCAGTAGGTTATAGAACCGAAAGTCATCCAGTTCCACATTCACATAGCTTTTCAGGATTCAAATCTTGAAAGTGGCGCTGGACAGACATTTTCTGTCTCCCTTTTATTTCAAGGATTAGTGAATCAGCTATGTGTCAATACTAAAAAAACAATGCCTCTCTTTATTATGCACACAAAGTATGTTTTACAGAAGACAGGCAGCTCAGAGGATGGTGCAAGGTCTCATATTGTAGAACATCTAAAAACTTTTCATACAAGTCATACAGGGAAATAATAATTCAGCTTACAGCTTGTTGACCCCCAAATTTCATCACCCTTTTAAGTCCACAGTGTGGCTTCTTCTCCAACATCCAGCATGACTCTTTATGGTAGCTCATAGTTGAATGTTTATGTGAGCTCCATCAGAGTTTCCCAAGATAATTTCTCTAAAACTAAGAGTCTGTCCCAAGAAATTCAATGAATACTAATGCTGCGCTCTCTCGCTGCGTAAGCCCCCACTAATGCCCTTTCTGGAATATTCCTTGCCTTTGATAGGATTAGACTTGTGTTCTTAGCAGGATAAAACGAATGAAGCACATAAAGTGCAAAGGCTGCATTTATAGGCCAGCCTTCACCAGAATTTAAAAGGCGGAAATATCAATTGAGGCTAAAGATCGATTTTAGCTCTTCCCCTGATAATGTAATTGACAGTAAGGGAAATTACATAAATCAGTCATGGAGAATGACTTTGTTATGGTGGCAATATTAATCATTTTTAGGTCAAACATGACTTTTAGTGTAGCACAAGTTTTGACACAGACTTGGCATTGGAAGTGTGAATTTTCTGCAGCCTCTGTATGTAATTCAAAGAGATAAAAGGCTATTTCATCAAGATATGATGAAATATAGTCATGTATATATTCTAAAAGTAAGACCCTTTAACAGGAAGGAAGATATATAGTTAATGATGCTGGGCTATGCAGTTTCTTATTCCAGCTTCCATTAACACTGAGTCCAGAAGACATCCCACATTTTTTGTTAAATAAATATATAGCTGCAAGCAGATTTGTTAATAGTTTCTATGTATTGTACCATTAAAGCTCTTTCGAAGTAGTTATTTAAGTCTGATATCTGCAACAAGACAAAAACTAAAAATCTTCATGTTCACTAAATGCCTGCACATTTCTGAGCCTAATAAGCATAGGAGCAATAAACCCGTCCACATGTCATAACCACTGTTGTGTTAGCCCCACTTGCTTTTTTGGACAGTAGGGATGCCTCTCCTCTGGAGCACTTTGCACTAATGAAAAGGTGTCATGTTAGCTCAGACCATGATGGATTGAAAGAACACAACCTCTTGAGAGATCTCTGGCACGGCTAATATGGGGAGACTGCCGCTGCCAGTCCGAGGAGAAGAGGCATGTTTTTGCCAGAAAAAAGGCCCAGAGATGTGATTGATGCCGCTGAACCACAACCTCCAGACAAAAGTCAATCTGGATGAGCCGTCCTGCTAGAAGCTCCAATATCGAAAATTTGCTGATGGAGACTGGACAAGAAAACATGATAATATCTCAGTATCATTTACAGAGTGTTCTGTTGTTTTCCAAGGCACATGAACGTCAGGAAAATTACATTTTTGTTTAGAATTATATTGTTTTTGTCATTTTTTGTAATAATTGGGTGGAACAATTTGGGACAAATTGAATGACTAACATCACATTAAATAAGCTTTGGAACAATATGGTATAACTGCAACAGTCATATAATCTGACAGTTAAAAAAATGTATCCTTTGTGATTGGAGTCAACTTTCTCCCTCTCCGAACCCAAAAGCACCCTAATTAGTTTTCCAGTGCTGTAACCCACTGGCTGTCTCACTGCAATCCCAGTGAAAGTTTGCATTTGGCTGCCTCACTGCTGCACATTGGCTCATTCACTCCCCTCTCCTGACATCACTTGCCAGAAAAGAGTTCTTTTTCCTCCCGCAAAACTTTTCAAATCAATGGAGAGTGCATATTATTCGCTATCAACCTTGACCAGCTGTTAAAATTGAAGCAGTGGGGGATGAATGCAGAGGCCAACTGGAAAGCAGTTTGGTTTCACACACACACAGACACACACACACACACACACACACACACACTATATATATATATATATATATATACTGTATATAAAAACATGCTTCTTATCATGAACATGAATAACACAATTCTGTTTGAGAATCAGGAAGGCCAAATCTATATTACTGAGTAGCTCTACACTGTGAAAGAGACAGACTGCGGAAGCACTTGAATATTTAATTATTAGGACTTGGTCTCAACTTATTAACACAACTTTGAAAGTAAAATGTTCTTGACTTGGACTTGTCCCCACAGACTTAAAGGAATAGTTTGACATTTGGGGAAATCCGCTTCTTGCCAACAGTTATCAGTGACTTCCTGGTCTTGTTATTACCATGAGGTTTTCAAGCAACCAGTGGAGACTTGAGGAAGGCACTGCACCCAGCCAAGAGCTAGTCTGGGCACATATTCAACCCTCCATAAAGCCACAAATTGTTGTTTTTACACTTGTGCGGATTAAACAAATGGGAAATATCTTTTTTGGTGTAAGTTTAGAGGTGCTGGTTGTAGGCAGATGTTACTGTTGGACAGCTATTTTCAGTCTCTCAATGTTCTCATCTAAGTGTTGCAAGAAAGCAAATTGGTGTATTTCACAAAATGTTGAGTTATTCCTATCAGGCCTATGCATTTAAAGGCCTTGGTCTTGCCTTTGTAGAATCTTTTTAACATCGCTTTGAAAGCAAGAGGTTCAAATGCTGTGTCATTTAATGGTCATCATTCAGACATATACGACTTGTCTTGGACTTGGACCAACTATAGCATCTCTGCTAAGTGTATCACAGACGGAAAAGAGGGCTGTTGCATGCATTAAACCTGACGTAAAGTACATTTCATTGTAATTCAGTGGCATGCATCCTTGTTTGCAGCTGAAACCGCTGAGAGCTCACCCATGATTCACTTCAGTGTAACATTTGGCAGCAGGCCACATTAATCGCCAGGGTAATAGGGAGACAGGCCTATTGACCTGTAGTCCATGAGGACAGAGGGGCAGGACATACAAATCAAAGCAGTCCAGCCTCATATTGACCAGACTGTCCACAGGAAGTAAAATTAATTTGCTGGGTGACAGGGGAAGGAGACGTGGGCCAAGCGCAGGAAGTCTCAGGGATTTGATTCAGCTCAGATGCTGCCAGACCGGCAAGAAATAATGCTTGAATATGTGTTTAAAGGGCAAGACACCAATTGGTAGTTTAATCCTTTTAGATAATCCCCCACAGTGATCTAGAATTCAGTTCTACTTGACTGAGGCGTCTGTGTTTTTACTTTTCAACTGAATGCTTTTCAGCTCATGCATGTGTATATACATATATAGGGTGGAGGTTGAGTGGAGCAGCAGACAGGAGTGCATGATAAGTGATGAAGGTGTCTGGGGTGTTGACCTGTTGATGGTTTGGTAATCAGTGTGCTCTTCTGTCTTTCTTGTCACTCTCCATTACGGACTGTCCAGCAGTGAAGAAAAACGTAATGTAGAGGGCAGAGTTTACACTGATAATGCTCAAAGCATCAGGAGACCTTCCCAAAAGGTTGTAAATCTGATTATTATTGCACCTGTAATTTGAGATGTTTTGTGCTTCAAGTCAGTGCAGACCTGGGCATATACTGTATACTGTTGGCCATTAAATCTTCCTCTCAGACTGCTGTGTGACAGAAACAAATGTTGAGCTTCCCCATTACTGAATTGATCTGACAGTTGAAGCTCCATACTTCTTCTGTTTTCTGTTAAATGCTTTTATAAATGAACTCCATTCACACAAACAGACCTCTCATTTATAGCAGCTGTATTTTCCAAATACTATCACTTTAAATAAAGCAGGTCTAGAGATGTTGTTACATTTCATTGTGGAAATCAAAGATGCAAACAAAGCAGTGACCTGTGATGAATGTGCGCTTTGCTGCCAAGTGAGAAGTTTCACAAGCAATCAATGAAATGCAGTTTTAGGAAAGAATCAAGTACTATGTGATGGAGTAAATATTACCACAGGATGGCACTACTCCGTAGGCCTTTTTCACCAAAGACATTTTGACATGGTCACAGTAAAGAAAACACATATATAGATAATAAAATGAACAATGGCTGAATCCCATGTAGCTGCTTCAGTTTCAGGGTCCTGTATTGTGCATGCTGGCTCACTGTCACACTGTCATGATTACGAGGACACTTGAATAATGTAGAGCCACCAGACTGTTTATCTTGGCTCCATGCACCTGAAACTACTCCTTGAAAAGCCTGGAAAGAGCAAAGCCTATCGCTGAGCTTTATAAATATACCAGCTCTGATGAAGGTCTGTGCTTTAACTGTTTCCAAATGTATACAAGTGTGCAGATTTTACTTTACATTTGCATCCAGCACCTTCTTGTGATAGTCTGTTGTATATCTGGAATCTGTGAATCTGTTTGATGAGATTTGAGAGATACCAACCAAACAACCACACAAATAGTATTAATCCTTTAATACAAAAGGGTTAATTGATAATATGGGAACATAGAGTGGTATTTACCAGCCTAGTTCTTTAAGTACAGAAGTGAGCTGTGACTGTCCCCTTGTGGGCAGAGTAGTGGCCATCTTATTGGGGTGATGCTCCCAGTGCTGTGCCACAATGTGTGTGTGTGTGTGTGTGTGTGTGTGTGTGTGTGTGTGTGTGTGTGTGTGTGTGTGGTGCGCGTGCGTGCGTGCGTGTGTGTGTGTGTGTGTGTGTGTGTGTGTGTGTGTGTGTGTGTGTGTGTGTGTGTGTGTGTGTGTACAAGTAGGCTACCACAGGACCAGTATATTATTTTTAAAGTTTAACTGGCAACAGCTGAGGTATAATTCCCTCACATAGGACTTTACATTTACAGACACATACACTCCATATCTTCACGACAAGAGGCTGGATGATTTACCATTCACTCTTAATAAATCCAGCTTTTCTCAGGTAAAGAGGATGAATGTAGGAGCGGATGGTGCGGACAGCCTGTTACCTAACGGAAGACTTTGATATTGACAACATTAGCGTCTGTCTGACGGAGGAGCCGCCGGAGCGACACACAAACGGAGCTTCCATCAGTAAGCCTTTATCATATTTTACTGCGCGGTGTCTGTTTTAAACTGCGTTGTTCGCGTTTCTGTCAGGCATCACACTGCGTTTATGTTTTGATTTATTTCACGCTATCGTTGCTATACTGTTTTCTTTTGGCCTGTACAGTATGATAGTGGTGCGAGGTTAGGAATTGCTCGACAGACTCCTATCAGTATTAATTTAGCCTACTGTGCCTTTACCATAGCTTTTACCATACAGGCTACATTACCATTTGGGTTCCCTAATTTGAGCCTATTTGTCCGGGGAAAGATATGCCTAATTAAATGAGGAAGAAGTAGGCTTGACCAGATTGAACAGCTTATTCTGTGTCGGTCGGTACATCACTGAAATTCAGACTTCATCAGCGAAACCCGATTCAACTACCTTCAATAACCCTGAATAATAGCCTATGATCAGTGATGAAACTGTGCTATTCTGGTTGTTCTTTAATTAATTGTTTTACAAGATGTGTTGATTTTCAGTGATAGCCAATTTTCCAGATGTTCTCTAGATAGTTAGATAGATAGATAGATAGATAGATAGATAGATAGATAGATAGGCAGGCTACCATATACAGTATAGTAACAGCAGTGCAGAACAGCACAGCAAACAGTACACAGCAAGGACATATAACAAACGAGTTGGTTACTCATCTGAAGGGGACAGTAATTAATTGATCCAGTGCTTGTTTGTGTATATCAGGTAGAGCAAAGCTTTAATTGTAAAAAAGACACAATAGGATGTATTGTCATCAATTCCTCAGCCTCCCTCCCTCTCTTTGTTTCTCACAGGTGATGAGCTGGTTTTGATGACCTTTCGGCTCCTGTGTGATATGGCCTCCTTCACCTGATTTGACCGTCAGAAGATGGGGCCTTCAGATGCACATAGAGAACTGTAAACACAATTGAGTTTAGACGGAAGGGACCACTCAACCTACTCTTTGAAGGATAGAGAGCCAGTTCTTATGAGGACACTTGGTTCTTCCCACAGCTGTGTGCTGTGCTGTAAGTATTATGTGTTTGTGTTAATGTCATATGAGAAATAGTCTGGTCAAATGTACAGAATTGAACTGTACAGTATGTATTTCATTTTTTTGTTTATATTCTACAAAATGCCAGTTCAATTAGTCAATATCACAGCTTTCTATGATGAAATTGAAATCCAGTGTAAATCTGTCTCTGGTTTTCTTTTTGCGCTCTGAAGAAAAGTCCAGCTGGAAGCGTGGGGGCCCTGAGCCTGAGGCAGAGCTATGGGCTGTGGGGGGAGCAGGACTGATGCTCTGGAGCCTCGATACCTGGAGAGCTGGACCAAGGAGACAGAGTCGACATGGCTGACCAGCACAGACACTGATATCCCCCTGTCGTCCATCCAGAGCATCCCCTCTGAGAACTCTGAGGCCGACTTTGCTATTGAAAAAACAATCAGCCCTGGTAAGAAGAATCAATTACGGTTGAGTGGATGTATGAATTAATACTTAATTGGTCTGAAAACAGGAATGGGCAGTAATTTAACTGCTGAACAAATGAATAATGCATTTATAGTTGGATAAATTAATACTTAAATAGGTCCACACCACAGAATACAGTATATTTGCAAATCCAATCTTACAGGTTTTTTTTTTTCATTATGATAATGTTAGTTAAAACTACATGTGTTTTTCTTTTAAAATTGGGCTATTTTAAACAAGACTATTTGCTTTTATTCGCACCAGGCTAGGAGAGCTCAGGCTTATGCTGTAAGTAATTTGACTGGATTATCAATGAGTGGGCTCCTTTACACTCTTCACATCAAAGTGAAGTGTGACACCTATCTGCTTTTCTCTGTAGGAAAAAGCCTGTAGGTGTAACACAGTTTCCGTTTTGACGTCAAACACTTTCAGAGGCTTCGCATGGCCAATTGAAACAAGGAGCCATCATGCACACAGGCAATTGAAATGAAGATGAAAAATAGTTGTGGTGACCCTCATGCTGTAGCTAAGGAGAATGGCACAAAGATGAGCAGCATACTAAGCATTTGAAAACCTTTGTTCTTTTCAGTTATTCACCACATACAGCTCACAAACAGAGGGGTCTGACTATGATTCTACTGTTCTTCTTCTTGTGCACTGAGTTGGTGTATTTTCTTTGAAGCCAGGAGGAAATGAATCAGTAAATGGACATAATAGGCTACATCAAAAGCCACTGTGCTGAGACAGGACTTGGCTCTCATGGTAACAGATACAGCTGTTAGTAAATGCGGGCAGAGCAGCCTTGATGTAATTGTGAAGACAAATTTAGTTATGTTCCACTCTGTAGAGATAAAACAGATCCAGAATTGGTCAAATGAATCAGCAGCTGGCAATTACAAAGATTCTATCAAACAGTGTTGCCACAATAATGTAACATACATGTACATCAGTAATATATGGTGGTGATTTTTAACATTACTGTGCAGAATTTCCTTTAAAAAGTCTTGTTCTGTTTGTGTTGCCAGTCCACACGTGGCCTGGAATATTTAAATTCATGTTTACACATCACTATTAGGAGATATACATCTGTACAATGCCATCATCCAGTACACTTAGCCCACACTTGCCGTGCACACCAAATACCGCTTCAGAGTGATATTCAGAGTGTTTCCCATGACTCATGACACTTCACTGCTCCACACTGTAGTCAGATTAGGTCAGTGGTGACAGTAATGCACCTGTACGCTATCAGTAAGCTTCAAGCCTCTGACTAATGCTGTTAGATTTACAAATGACTCACTTCTACACTACCCAAATCATACATAGTGTGATATTACTATAGTGTCAGGGCTGGAATACACCATTTGTTGGTTATTCTTTATTCTGAAAGAGTGCATAACTAATTTATGATTAACATTTATCCTGTTGCAGAAGCCCCTGATTTCTTTGTTCTAGAGATCCAGTAACAATTAATAATCTTATTTTTTTTTTTACAAAAATGACAGTTTCAGCACTTGAATTACTACTAATCTCAGATTATGTGGTTATCTCCGAAATGGTTCATCTATGGCCAACAAAATTATTATTATGGCTTAATGCCATACTGTAAGCTCCTTTCTGCTATCTGTTTCTTAATTATTCCATCCCTTTTATAAGCATTGTTATACCATACCGTTTCTAGATAACTGCATATAAAATATATAATAACTGCTTATAATGATATGTTTTATACATTTTGTTTATTGTATCCAGCTCTTTGGATGTCTGTTTTTCTGCTAAAATAATTTTCGTTATCTTGGATATCCCTTGATTGGGTTAATTAGAATGTTGTGTGGATGTCTCTACCTTGTTTACAGCTACATTGTAAAACCATTTTAGCTGAAGCACCCAGGAGCCTCCCACATCTATGTGTGACAGGGCCTTGTTAACCAAGCATGTGCTTTGAATAACACTGGAAGTCTTAACAGATCAACAGGAAAGTACATGTTACCAATTCACCCCCCATATCCAGGATTGTAAAGCAAGCTTTCAGTCAAAGCTGAGCTTTTGTTTTGTTCCAGTTCCAGATTTCTTCGAGGACGGCCTCCCTCCCCCTGCTCAGGCTTACCTAAAGGTCTGTTCGGCCGTGTCTGAAGCCAGTCTGAACGACGTGAAACCCAGCAGCCCCCCTGCAATACTGGGCTCTCCAGCCAAGGAGGCAGTGTTACCATCTTCTGGCATCACAGTGCAGCGCAGAAGCGTTCTACACACTGAAGAGATTGTAAGACGCTCCACCAATGTAGAATATCAGAGCACCTTTTCGTTTCTATTCATTTGTTGAGTAAAAATAACGAGTTGTGGGAGACCAATTGTAGTTAAGTTATGGAGAATCAAACCATCATCTTTGTTGTTTCCATTTTTATGGCCAGCTCACATGTTAAGTTAGAGCTGAAACAATTAGTGAAATAATTGATTAGTCGACTATTAGATAAGTGGCAACTATTTTGATAATGAAATAATTGTTTGTCATTATTTTAAAGAAAACTTGCCAAACATTTGCTGCCTCCAGTTTCTCAAATGTGAGAATTCTGATGTGTTGTCATACATAATAGTAAAAGTGAACTGAATAGTTTTTATAATGTCTTCATCTTTCATTCCTCGTCATCAGACAAAATGGCAGGACAATCGGATGTCGACCAAGCAGGTGACCATCACAGTGACACAGAGCATCCATCAGATGGACAAGAACGGGAAGGTGAAGAAGTCCCTCACCACCTACGAGGTTATGAAACCCGTGGAAAGCCTCAAACAGGTGGCCACACAAAACACCTGAGTGCAGGGGAGACTGGAAGAAGCCAAAGAAAAAAGGAAGATGACTGGTAAAACAAGTGAACGGATGGTGTTTTTGTGGAAATATCTTCAAGGTCTGACAGCTGAAGAAAGCACAAGAGGGATGAGATGCTGAACTGTACGATTTTGATTGTCATATTGAAAACA
Source organism: Sander lucioperca (assembly GCF_008315115.2). NCBI lineage: Eukaryota > Metazoa > Chordata > Actinopteri > Perciformes > Percidae > Sander > Sander lucioperca. Next base: position 18,065,615 of record NC_050191.1, read on the forward strand.
TGGCTCATTAAAAGTTTAACTAGGCCTATTATATGTAATACTGTAAGATGTACTTCTATGGTGCCTGTTACAACAATGTCTTACTGTGCTGTCTTGAAGACATTGACATGTAAAACTGTAGGTTGGTAAGAAAAGATACAAAATGTGATATTTTACATTACATACAGTATCAGAACAAAAACAAATCAAAGATTTCATAGTATATCACAGAAGACAGGAAATCATTACTTGGCACATTTCAAATTTCTCAAGTAACCTAGAAAAGCCTTCTCACCCCTATTTTAAGATGCTAAATATGTGTAACTATTATTTCACGATTGAATATTCACAAACTATACATGTAGTTTTGTCATTTGGCATTGATACATAACATGCAGTTGCTGCTGTACCACAATCTGTATGGCTCAGGAAGGTGAAACTGATTCTGACGATTGCACTATTTACAGTGATGCCTGGACAGGGGTTTGTGATGACAATGTAAAAAAAAAAAACATTTCTACATTGTGTCATTTTGTACAATACAGTGTTACATTTTCTTATCTAGCCGTTCATGTTTTCTAATAACAATAAATAAATAAAAAACATGTATGGTGCTTCTTTTAATGACTTTGTAAGCTGTAGATCTTTCCATGTTCAAGGAAAATCAGTTTTACTGACAAAAACATGGGATAAACATATTGGCACTTTGAGAAACTTTGGTGACAAATACATGCACTTTTCTGGGATCGTCACACAGTATACATTAAATATAGCAGGTAGGATTGTAGCATCTTCTCTGGCAGCTTGCATTTTTTTGTATGAGCAATTGATGAACAATTGCAGGGTTTCTAAGTGGTCCTTGGGGGATCAGTGACTGTAACAGCAGTTCTGAGGTCAGCTTTGCGTTGAAAGTGTGTGGATCTGTTTTTGGTGGTCGTAATGTATTTGTCCTGATCTGAACGATGGCTCTTCTTTCTCCACCCACTCCTCCACACAGAAGTCTGGGAAGAAGAAATGGATTTCTCTTTGTGCCGACTCAACAGAATCTGGAGAGAAATATGAAAATATGATCATTTTGAAACCTGGGAACCTGTTTGTGATTTGATAAGCCAATGTGATAATGCATGGGTGTAGGACATCCCATAGGTAAACCCGTTGGCCTACGTAAGAAGCACTGAGGAGTCTTACGTCACTTAACATACTTCCTACCTGATCCGTGAGTTGTGTTTCGTGTGTCTGTGAGTCCAAACTGGGCCCTGATAGTAGCAGGCGAGGTGTATCTGGCTCTGAACACTTTGGTTGGTCCCATAAGTTCTCTCCAGTGACGAATGGCGTCCTCTCTGGCTAAAATATATGCTCGCATCGGACCACTATGGGGAGAGAATTCAACAGCAGTTTGAGTGGTCATGAATCAGTCAAATATGCCGTGCAAGCTTCCAGTCATTGCAAAACCATATACTGCTCTGAGTGGCTGTTACAGACATTTGATTTTAAAGTGCCCATATTATGAAAAAATCACTTTTTCTGGGATTTGGGGTGTTATGTTGTGTCTCTGGTGCTTCCACACACATACAAACTTTGAAAAAAATCCACCCATGCTGTTTAGAGTGAGATACAGTTTCTGAATGTGTCCTGCCTTCAGTCTCTGGGTGAGCTGTTCAAAATCGGCACGGCTTGTGACGTCACAAGCCGAAACGAGCAGGCTAACCGCAACCATTAGCTCGTAGCGTTAGCATGCTAACGCTAGCATGCTAACGCTAGCATGCTACCTCGTTCTCAGTAGCAAAGCACTGCTACAACACACACAAGTTCACCATAATCTACAAAAGAACTACTTACATGTGCGCCCTCATTTAGAAGTCTCCCAGCTAATCCTGCCTTGTAACTGACCGAAGTTGTAGAAACAGCCTTTCTTTTACTGTCTATGGAGCTAGCTAGCTGACATGATCTACATCTGAGCTACTGGGCATGTGCAGTGCAATCAAAGATAGTACAGAAGAAGAAGAAGAAAAGAGGTCTCACTCTGTAGCTAAAACAGAGACCAGCTGAAAAGAGGATCTGCAGCAGTGAGAGAGAGCACTGCAGTACAACACAAATATGGTGTTTTTTGAAAATTAAACCATGTAAACCTATTCTGGTACAACCTTAAAATACAATTATGAACCTGAAAATGAGCATAATATGGCTGCTTTAAACATTGGATGCATTATGTGCTTCAACAGACAGCCAAATATGGACTCTTCATACAAAATCCAATTTATAGACAATTTATGCTGTTTATAACTTGACTGGCTGACATACTGAGGATGCTTCCTGTGTCTCCAATAACACCTACAGCATCCAGAGAACGGTTGCTGTAGCAACTACTGATTCACTGCTGTGAGGAGACAAATATGAAAAGGTGATTACAAGCACCTTTTATAATCCAGAGAGAGCCATGTGGAGCTATAGTGAGTAGGCTAAATGCTGACTTTCAGAAAATTGCTCCAGGGCTGTTGTCTGCTGATAATAGAAATTCCTGTTGTGAAGTTTCAGAAATTGATCTATTTAGTGACTTGCTGAGCATGAAATTGGAGCACCATCAATTGACATGTGCTTTTTCTGCATCAGCCAAGTGGGTTATGTGGTATAGAAATGTCTCTGTTATTTTGAGAACATCAGACAGAAAACAGCATTTATCCAAATGCATCAAAGCATCAGTAATTCATTCAACGCTGTCGTGGTTTGGTAAATGTACATGTATGATGTCAGCGTGGAGGCTTACCTTGACATGAATTCAACAAGTCTTTGGTAGAAGAATCGCCCTAAGAAGCAAACCAAAGCAAGTTAAACAGAGCTTTAACAATTTCCATCTCTGATTAGCTTAAAAAGCTATTTAACTGTGTGAAACGGTTTTTCATTGGCTAATTTGAATGACAAATCTTTTTCAGTTATCCTTCTTTTGACAAGAGGTTGTTTTACCTCTCTGTGTGTGGGTATTCTAGCAATACATACATAGCATACATTGAAGGATGAATCACTTGTTCAAACCTACATACTGTACAGTAAATATAATGTGTCTGCTAAAACCGGCTGCTGTCTCAACTGTTTGGTCAGATATAATCAATAAAGCAGCATTTTGTTCACTTAAATACATTTGAACAGAGAGGAGTTGTGTCCACACACCTGAATGTTCAGCGTAAAACCTCTCAGAATCCTGTCTCTTCCACACAAGATCTTTGCATCTAACGATCACAAAGTTGTTGTCTAGGATTCTCTGGTGGAGAGCCTGAAAGAAGAAAAATAAGTTTACCTTATTGTGCCATACTGTAGCTGATATGATGATGTATGTAACAATCAAACTATATCTAAATATGTTTGGAGATTTGTTTCAAAAGCTAGAAGGAAAAGGGCAAGCATTTTCTAATGATATGCTTGTATTAGAGGCTGGTAATAGAGCAGCCAGAGGGATGATACTTAAAACAACCAAACATTCGGATACCAAATGTCACCCTTCTCTTTATTAAGATGACAACAGGTGGTCCACTTTTTTTGGACCACTTCCATGATTTTGAGGCCTTGGGCCTTTGAATCTATCAAGACAGCAAATGGAGGTTTAGGGATATTTATATATATATTCTATATATAAGAAAATGTTATGTTTTTCAATAAAAAAAAAATGCAATTTCATATAATTATGGACCATTATTATTACCATATCTGTGTCTCAAACTTTGGAAAAGCTAGAGCAGATAATTAAAGACAAAATATGCTAAAGGAATCCACTGGGGACCAACTAACTACAATCATTAGATCTAGTCATTTAGAAAGTTGTGATGCTCACATTGATTTTACATTCATTCGGCCTTGGAGCATGAGCGATTCCAGGACTTTTTAAGTGTGGGGTGGCACAGGGGGGACCAATAAACAGTCAGGGGGGGGGGACATATCAGAATATAGCAATGAAAATCTGTAACAACCCAATCTGTAATCCTGCTAAATAAAACATCACATTCATTATTATTTTTATCATTTGTTTCATTTTAAACAAATTGTATATCCAGATACAATACACATTTTCTATAGGCTCAGTCTGCCACTTCTTTAAAAACAAGTCCAAAAACTGGTTCCATGGTATCAGAATTTTGGATAATTGTCATGGAAACCTTAATTCGCTCATGTGACAAGGGCAGGGAAGATTGGCAGAACAGAACAAAATTAGTTTTTCTATTCCCTGCAATATAATATATATAATATTTAATACACAGAGGTTATCTGATATCAGTGCTCACTCTGGAAGACTCAAGTGACAATAAAGAGCCGTTTAAAGTAGAAGATATTTAACTGCTAAAGGAATGTACCTGAATACATTTGTAGACACAAGAAGTTAAATGATCATGTAACACTGACAGACAGTGAGGTGGTGTGAGCAGCTCACCTCTAACATCAGAGGATGAGCTACAGCATCTGGTTTCATGACCGCCAGGGTGAGCTGCAGCACTTTGGACAGGCGGCGAGCTGTTAACAGCATTATCTACAGAAAAGACCGAAATCAGAGGTTATTATAATCATACACAGTGTGTCAACAGAAATGTAGCTAAGCTAACGGTGGATACACAGCTATAATTTTTCATCATGAAACCTAAAAAACAAAAACAAATGCATGTAAACAATAAGCAGAACAAGTATTTTACAGTTAGGCTAACGTTACTGCTGAAGAACCTCAAGAAAGCTAAACTGTTCAAGCTCAGAAATATGTTCCTTTTAAGTATAAGTCTTTTTGATTTTGTTTATGTAACTACGTACTCTAATATGAACGTGTTTTTAACGTTAACATGCGAATATTCGCTAAGGTTATACGACTCCTCGCACCAGTCAGTCCGCTCGTTAATACTGTCCCCAGAAACTAAACCAGCACACATGTTCCCATTGCGAGGGTGACATAAAATAAAAACAAAACAGTATGAGTTAATATTCAGCTAATATCTGTAAAGAGTCAAATTGAAATAAAAAAAAAAAAATTAAAAAGACTTGGCGACGTGACAGGTTGACGCACATAAAATGTTCTTAAATTGTATCCTAAACTAGACAAGTTAATTTGTAAGGTTTTGTCCAACTCAAATAATTTAGAACATACTCTTTTCACATTGGATGGAAATGTAAAAAAAGATGAGAAAATTATGTTTCTTGTTTCAGTGTCTTGCACAGTACTGCAGCAAAGTAGATTCCTTTCATATGAGTGCTCTAATTCTAATCCTCGAGTTAAATGACAGTGTCTTCACTGCACTGACCTGCCACCTGCCAGGTCACTGTTCACAAATTCCAAATAAAAAAAAGCAGAAATGCGTACATCATCAGTCAAAAATACTGATGTTTCTTTATCTTTATTATTGTTGTTATTGTTAAATAAACAAATACATGTATACATTTGTATGCATTATTCCATCCGTAACCATGCCTTCGTAACAAACAGGATGCTCCATGGAAATGTTCCACAATCATTTTAAAGTTTAAGGTAGCTTTAGGACAGAGATCAGATAAAGACAAATCATAGTCACAACAACTTTCTCATATGCGGTAGTATCTGTCGTTCGAGCAACCATCACTTGGAGTTTTTCTGTTGGCCTGTGAGTAGGGAGATCTAGGCACTGGTAAGATGGAGGGAAGTTTAACATAGTTAATTAACACATACTACCAACAATACAAAGTTGGTTAAATATCAGCAAAGTATCCCTTTAAAGAATCACAATGTTCTCAAATTGTAACATTGGGACTTTTAAGTGCTTTAAAGTAGCCAGAGCTTTAGAGCTGTACCCTCATGATGCAAGCAAAGTGTCTTGACAAAAAAAAGTCACAGTTCACATTTTAAACCATAGAACTCTAAGTGTAGTGAGAGGCTTGTGGGCCTTAGTATAGATTATGGTTGGACCTTTGATGAATAGATGCTCTCTTGTAGCTGACAGTCTCTGGGGAGAGACAGCTACACGCAGGGACTGGAAAGAGGGAGATATTTGCCTGTGGAATGTCATCAATGTGGGAGATCAGACATAGGCTACATTATGAGTTACAAACACGGAGCACATTCCAGCAATGTAAAATGGCCACACCCGTGAAAAGAGGAGGTTGTGTGTGTGTGTGTGTGTGTGTGTGTGTGTGTGTGTGTGTGTGTGCGTGTGTGTGTGTGTGTGTGTGTGTGTGTGTGTGTGTGTGTGTGTGTGTGTGTGTGTGTGTGTGTGTGTGTGTGTGTGTGTGTGTGTGTGTGTGTGTGTGTGTGTGTGTGATTATTTGGCTCGGTGATGGACCAAAATGCATCTAAATTATGGTTATGAAGCTCTGTGTGTGTGTGTGTGTGTGTGTGTGTGTGTGTGTGTAAGAGAGAGAGAGAAAGAGAGAGAGAGATAGAGAGAGAGAATAGGAGGGAAAAAAGGGGGGATGGATGCCCCACATAGGTTTCTCCCACCTGCCCATGGGTTGACACCACAGCTGTTACCGCCCAAGAGGGGGTTGGAGAGGACAAGAGGAGCTGTTGGGTGGGTGATGGGTTGAAGGGATATAGCATAAAAACCTATGTTACCTACTGGATATATAAACTTCGTACTAAGTCTTGTATTATTATTCATTGTACACAAATTATCAGTAGTGGAAGTACCTACCTTTACTTAAGTGAAAGTACCATTACTACCACAATGTCAAAATACTCCATTACAAGTAAAAGTCCTGCAGTCAAAATCCTACCTAAAAGTGCAGAAGTATTAACAGCTATTTTCAATAAAATATTAAAGTAAAAGTATTTGTTTGGTAGAAAATAGGCCCTTGTGATTTACATTTTATAATACATTATTACATATGCATCCGTGTGTGATTATTTTTATATTTTACTGTTGTAGCTGGTCGAGGGCTAGAATTAATTACTTTATATACAGTTGTGTTGTTTAGTTCATTGGTTCCCAACCTAGGGGTCTTGCCCCTCCAAAAGGTCACAAGATAAATTGTAGGGGCTGTGAGGTGATTAATGGGAGAAGAAAGAAGATCTCATGTTTTGGACTTTTCTCTAATCTTAGCTTTTTGTGAAATATTGAATCATTAAAACCACATTTAAATAAAAACAGGAGAAGTTTACAGGGTAAACAACTGCTGACAACTCATAGACATCTGAAACATAACAAAGAGCTCCAACTAGACACTGTTTTAATCTACTTTGTATTGAGCTTTTAATGTGAAATTTTAATCTTACCACCTTTTACCATTATGTAGAAAAGCAGTGACCTGGATAATAATGTTCCCAATATTTAACAAATGCCCCAGGATGAAATCAGCTTCCATGATTGTCATTGTGTTATTTGGACATTTTGGAGCACAGAGTGAAAAAGCATCTCTAACTCCTTCATACCTAAAAAGCTGAAGGAGTTCTCTCTGTTTATATACCACAAATATTCAATGGGACTAAAACCTTCTGAAGTAAAACATATTTAGGAACTTGAAATTCATTATCTTCTTTGATGCCTTCTTTCACTTCCAATCTAATGCAGATTAAGGAAGCAAATACTTTGAGTTTGGAAGCTCATAGAGACTTAAACCATGTATTGTTTTAACAGGATGAACAGGTTACAGGATGGAACAGAGACCACCATTGATCAATGCTGACTCTTGCTTCAAACATCCTTAGCTGGGTGGCTGATTCAGCTGATCCCCCCTTCTCTCTACCCACCATAAACCCCATCTCTTGTTTTATCTTAGGTGTCACTACTGCTGCTGCTGCTGCTGTTGCCGCTGCCTCTCCTGCAGTTGTCATTCCCTTTTGGTGGGAGTTGGGCAGCTGACTGACGCCCCCCGCCCCCCCCCCCACAGGCGCTTGGGTGTCCATAGGCTGCTCCACATTCAATCATCCGGGAGCCACAGTAAAGGAACATGTGAAAATAAGTTCCATATAGTACAAGGGAGAACATTTTCAAACAAACTTTTGAGGATTGGAGAAAAGTTGGAGTTATGTGATATAAAACTGTATACAGTATGTTGATAAAGTGTAAGAGATATCTTTCCTCACAAACTGGCCTATAGTAAGTGACAAAAAGGGCTTAATAAAGGTTCAAAAAATGTAATGTATTATCAACTTAAACTAAAATAACATGTTAGTCTGACAAAAGCAATCATGAATGCAGCATGTGGATGAGTTGAGTGTGTGATCTGTGCAAACAAAATACAAAATCTTAAAGGATAGGCACATTTTTATTTCACTGTTCCCATAGTTTCCAATAGCTTCCAAAAATGAACTGATATGTAACACATTCATAGGGAGGATGTTGGAAAGGACTGTGTACTTTGGTACTCATTGTGGGGAAAATTAGTATTCAATTGGTACTCTTCCAATTGATTGCAAGCAACATAGAGAGTGTTGTAGTCAGTGCACAACATGTCAGATGAACATGCATCAAATTTGTCTACAGGCAAACAAACAAAATTCAAGAATAAAGTTTTCAATAATGAATGAATATTGATGTGTTTTAATGAAGCGGTTCTATCAGGAGTCAACACACCAAACACAACGTTGACTCTATTTTCCTTAAACAGTGCCAAATCTAATTCTTTTTAGGAAACTTTACTAAGAAATGATCAGGAAATTAGAAAAGTGTGAGTATAGCGTTATTATATATTATATATATATATATATATATATATATATATATATATATATATATATATATATATTTGTATATCTTACACAGTGAGACATTGAGATATTTACCACACAATTACCACACCATTGTTACTGCTTGTATGCATCTTTATATGGCTGTATCCATATTATACTATAATGTTGAGATACAGGTACGCTGATACACAGGCTTGTGTATGCTGTAAATTACATTCTGTCCTTTCTGCCTTTTTCTGCACTGAAACTAGTCAATGATTATGTATTGTGCATATGTTAATAGGCTACTGTAATCAGTGGAAATCAGACTTTGTGCATATCATTATTGACTAGAGAGTTCAGTTTCCATTAGTGTGAAAGATATTTATGAACAAACTACCAGTGTTTAAAAAAAGAAAAGTATGTTATGTAATGTTCAATCCCAAAACACTGATGCTATTATAGTAAATAAGCTGTTGTCCTTGTTTGTGGGCCTTTAAAGCCCTTCGGGAATGTCATTGCAATTAAGGGCTTTGTGAATAAACTTGATTCATTATGTCATTTGAATCATCCTCTCTCTCTCTCTTATACTTTTAAACAGAGGTTCGCCTAATTTGTGAGAAAATAACGTACTCTGGTTTGACCTGTATACTGATCCACAACATTGCAGCTCACCTGTCACCCGGTCACTCAGAGGCCGCCTGGCCATTACAACAGGGCCATTTAAAGGGGGACACAGGCCCCAGGGCAACACCCAGAACCCTTTTATGTCCTAATTGTTTGGTTGGTGAGAAAAGTCAGAGATGTGTTTCCTGTCATAACACCGTTTGCTGCTTTAGTAACAGATCAGAGCCTAATTAGGGTGCCATATTTCAAGAAATCTATATCTTTCTTTCTTTCTTTCTTTAGCAACACACCAAAGAGAAAAAACATATCTATAGAGTATTACAAATAATATTTTCAAACTGTCTGAAAAGGAGTGGGATGAAGCCGAAGCTTGTTATATTTCCCACCCACCCCTCATTCCACTTTAAATAGTTCCTGTATATCATATAGTTTATGATATACATAAAGTTTATTATATATATATATATATATATATATATATATATATATATATATATATATATATATGATTGAACCTAAATGTAATCAAGAGAGGACCACCTTTTGTTTATACATGACCAATGTGGAATTATGTTAAATTGTTACATAGAGCTAAATAGAGATTAAGATCTGCATCATTAGAATAGCTTTTACAGTCCTTCATTCTCATATCTAATAACCTCAAAGCATCTAAATGCTTTTGTCCCTTCTGGGAGTGAGTTCCCTTCACCTCTCCATCACCTGTTCTCTCTTTTAGCCTAAATGCCAGTGACCTTTGCCCTTTCTGCTCCATAGCTTTACCACACAGGACCAGGCTCCCTGCAACAGCTGTGTCAACCTCAGCCCTGGCAACTGGTGTGCCCAGGGAAGGACAGAGAGTGGCATTAATGTCAGACGAGGTAATGAGTCAGCAACATGGCACTTATCTTTGTTAGGCTATAGCAGCTCACTTTAAATGTTGGTTTCTCATTGAAGTATTGTTATCCTTTACCCATTTTAAATTTTAGGTTTTTACTTCCTCATCTGGTGGGATTTTTTCTCTCTTATGTGCTGCGTCTTTTTGCTCTTTGCTCTAGTTTCTAAGTAATACACACAATACATTATAATCTACAGTATCTCTCACATAATTTTTCACTTTCATTCATTGTTAAAACCTACTTTGCAAATACTTTGAGGCAGTATTTGTGAACATAACCTCACTCCACACACACATTTTTCGATTAATCACACGGGAGATGTTCTTAAGGTTAACTCTCCACCTCCCGCTGGGAGTTTCCTCCAAAGAACTGGGGTTAATCTGCGAGGTTGTCCCATCCTGTGCATGTGCAGGACCTGATCTGGTGTCAGCTGCCAGTTTATTTATACCAATAGAAATCCATGCTATCCACTGTTGAAGAAACTACCCTGGGGTTAGTCAGTCTAAGTCCTACTGTACCTGCTGTCCCGAGGGAAATTATTTCCTCCTGCCAAGAAAAGTGTGTTGTGACCTCCCCAGAAGCAGTGGGACATTGGCAACGGGGTAGATGGGTATGACAGAGGGGAAAAAAGTGATTAGCAAACGGGGGCCCCGGTATGTGAACACGGGTTAAAAATAACCTCACTGACCCAATTTGTCGATAACATGCAACACAACTGCTGAGCCCCTGTGCTGTCTTCTTCCAATTTTGGCTTAATTATTCTTTTAAATGAACTATGAACTTTTAAAGTAGGGAAATCGTCTCCTCTCATTCATACATTAGATGATCATGATCGTTTTTCATTAGATCTATAAATTGATCAGCAGACTTGAGAGATTGGAACTCAGATAAATTAAAAAGAAGAGGGGTTGACAGATGAAAAAAATCACAGAGTAAGATGAGATCTTTTGCATGACACATGATGAAAGAGAAGCAGATGATTAGATGAGAGACTTTGGCTGCCCTGTTTGTCGGCCAGTTATGTGACAGTGATCAGCTGTCCCGTTAAGAGGAAAAGCAGGATTATGATTTGTGTCTTAACCATTGTGTCCGGTGTGAGCAACCAAGAATCCACTCAACACCAAAAGTCATCTGATATTCCCAACACTCCAGATATATCTGGCAAGGCCTTGGCGCATAGCTGACATTTGTGGAAATGTTGCATTTGTGATACACCCTGGCTTTGAGCCATGGGAAATATTGAACAACTGTCAAATTTAGACAACATCCTGTGGCGGAGAAAAACGGGAGCTACAAAGATGTGATGGGGTGGCTATTTGTGGACGGCGAGTGCCTCGAAAATAGCGAGAGGTTTAGGTTTCAATATAAGCCCCCCTCTCTGAGCTCGAGCTTTCTGTGAATGAGGCCCGGGTTCCTATCACACCCAACCCCAGCGCTGATTTTAGAACACAGGTGTTGACCTTAGTGGAGCGGCTTGTGCTTGCAGCAGAGGAAAATGAACCCCTGAGCTCGGCCTGTTTGCCTCCACAGTATTGGTAATCACTGTATGCTCACACAGATGCTTTGAAAACAGACATATAAGGATCTACCGATTCTATATGATCACCTACAGTAGAAGATAATTAGCAAGTATGATGAAAAAAAAACCTGATACTTGTACATGATGGCTGATGAGAGCTAGTTGCACTTCAATTGGCAACTTACTCTTTTATATTTTTAACAATTTCTTAGATGTTTCCCTCCCCACAAATGCAGCTTATATTACATTACATTGTTGCTTTGTAAGTGTCATGGCTGCAGGATGGTCACCTTGTGGCCACCGGAGAATTTATTGCTTGTGTTTATGGTGCCACAAGAGCACCCGTATAACTAATTCACACTCCTCACATATCATTGGCTGTGCTTCATTAACGGAGGTTTACGTTACAGTTTCTCAAATCATTAACCACATTTGGTTGACTCTTGAGCAGATTGATTTGCCTTGTGGCTACCCTACACAGGTCATCATCTGCACGACATCATGTCAACACGTAAAAATTGTGAATGCTTTGTCAACATTCACTTTTTCCTATACTGTAAATGATACAATGAAACTAGAGTGAAGCGCAGAAAACAAACTGGGATGAAACTCAACCTTGGCTTCAGCTGTGACTCGTGGCCTGCTGTAACTGCTGTTCTGCCTGTACCCCCCAAACCCAATAAAACACGCCCATCGTGCAGTTGCTTCCTTGTTTCTCTCTATCCCTCTCTTACTCCCTTTTTCTTTTTTTTTCCTCCAAAAAGGAGCCATTGACATTCGGTGTAAAATAGAGGCAGGGTGGGGTGGGGGCTGAACAGAGAAACGGCAGGGGTGTAGGGTATCTCGAGCCCAGTGCGAACAGCTGAGAGGTGTGATTTCACAGGCTGGCTCCCCCCTGTCAGGGCCCTGATTGGGCCGGACAGGAGGCGCAGGAGAGGCCCGGGCTTCTAAAGGACACCAACAGGTGGGAGGCCGCTTTGGAGGGGGGTGCTCCTGGCGGGATAGAAAAGGCCGATCTGCAAGGCCTGTTGTGGTCACAATCCACCGGGCCAGATATGGAAGAGGATGGTTGATCGCAGGATAGCTGAGGTGAAGAGAGCAGAGGGGCAGGATGAAGTTGTGGAATGGTTCTCGGGGAGGGATAGTTGAGATGAGTTTTTTGGCTTTAAAGGGTGGAAAGGGCAGCTTCAGGGACAAGGCATAAGGTTGGTTGTGTGTTTCTGGTCACAGTGTTCCCTTTTCAATCTCTGCTTTCTGACCAACAACTTTTTGTAGTTTTTTTTGTTGTTGGTTAATATAAAAGGTTAATATTTGACATCAACAAATGGACAGTACATTGACATGGTTTTCTGTTGAGTCAAAGGTCTTACAGATTCAGACGTTGCAGGCTTTTTAGTCATTCTAGTTTTTCACCATGGCAGAGCCTGACACGTCAGTCAGGTGAGGGGAAGCTGAGGTGTGACACAGGAAGGAATCAGGAAATTCTCATCACAGTCTAATCAAAGAAAAAGGGCTAGTCTTTCTAATGTCCAGTTGGTTCGGAGCTAGTTGACATAGCAGTGGTTAGGTTGATCAAGGAAGTCACCACAAGACAGTGTAGGAGAGGCTGGCTAAACCCAATGTGGCCTCAAGCTCAACTCCAGCTGCTCACCACAAGAAAACCACAATAGGAGACGCAACAGGATTCAATAAAGGTGAGTAAAAAAATATTTTCAATGCATTTTAAATATAAGCCCTTTTAACATTGATTTCTTATTTCTGTTCTTAAGAAATTACATTATTACAGTTGTTGGGACTTGGCATGGCATAATATTTAGGAAATTGTGACCTTTGTCTCCTGGAAGTCAGAATTTGCCTCGCCATTTCAGAGTTATTTAAACACAAGGGAGTTCAGCATCATTACAGTAGCATTACCCATCAAAAAACTGCATGGGCTGGCGCTTAGCGGTATTAATCTTAAATCTAATACTTATTGTCAGGTACAAACAATTTTTCTTTTAGTATCAGAGATTCCTTGTATTAGAAGATAACAGTAGGGAAAAACATATGAAATTAACCTTAAATAAGCCACACTTTTAACAGTAATAAACTTTAAACTATGTCAAACTAAAGTTTGAGTCTGTGGCGCAGAGGTGTTTCTTTAACCCTATCCTTCCTCGCTCGCTCTGTCACAGTTAACCATTGTTAAGCCGGTTGTTCCTGCTACTCTGCAACTGTGACTATGAAAGGGTGCTTTGTGTCCGAGGAGCGGTGACTCCAGTTGTTGCCCCTTGTGAGGACATGCTTCCTTATATCCCCATATTAATACATCACTTATGGAATGTAAGGAAGTGTGTGGTTTCAAGGGGACTTGAGCGCCAACCTCACTGGGAAGTAGACACACTTATTTGATTTTTGATTTAATGTCTATTTTTAAAATTGATTGACAGTAACTGTTCTAGAAGATGTAGCTTCATTCTGCACGATTGTCTAAGTGTGCCTTTGTCTGTTTCATGAGATGGGAGGGGGATATCAGGGTTCATGAGCATGTGTGTATGTGTGTGTGTGTGTGTGTGTGTGTGTGTGTGTGTGTGTGTGTATGTGTGTGTGTGTGTGTGCGTGTGCGTGTGCGTGTGCGTGTGCGTGTGTGCGCGTGTGCGTGTGCGTGTGCGTGTGCGTGTGCGTGTGCGTGTGCGTGTGCGTGTGTGTGGCAGGACAACAGGTGAAAGGCCTATTCCCTCTCCTTCAGCTCAGGCACATGCACAGTTAGTATTACTCAGGGACTTCTTGACAAAATTCCTGCCCTGCCCCAACGGCTGACAGTCAAGGAGGATTGACAGACCACAGCTGTCACCCATTATAGCAACCGCTCTCAAAAAAGGAAGAGGGGAGGGAGGGCAGAGATGTGGAGCTGTCACTGAGAGTGAGGGTTTGCTCCTGTAGGCTGGATTTGGAAGGAAATAGGGCGATGTCACCTGCTGTCAGGGTTCCCAAACCCTTTAAATAGGAACTATCTGCATGGTTACATGGAGACACTTGTTTCTGTGTTGTAACTATGCAGGATATGTCTGTAGGGACTCAGTGATAAAATTATTTTTTTTCTCTCTGTGTTTCATCAGGTAAGGCTGAAGAGGACATGACGGCCTGACCCCTCGAAGATGATTCCCGTCTACTATTTCCTCTCTTTCTCCTCTCTCATGTCCTTCTTTTTCTATGTCCTCTACCCCTATAACCTTCTCTCTCTCCCCCCTCCTCACAGCATGTCCCCTTCCTGCTCCCCCTCGCTCAGCCGCCTCTTGCAGCTGAAGCAACACGCCTTGCTGTGGCTGGTCAAACGGAACCAAGTCAGGTGTTTCTGTGAGGTTTGGTCCCCTTCAACCAGCTACTGCGTCGTGAATTCAGTCAGCGTGGAATCAGAGACACAGTGGCGTTGTGGTGTATGGCGCTGCATACTTTGGGGGTTTGTTATTGATAGATTATTTTTGTTCTCGGGTAGTTTGGTGTTGGTTGTTTCCTGTATGACAATGGATGTTTGAAAAAGCAAATAAAAGATTGCTGACAACATACAGTGGTGAATTAAAATTTCTTCTAAATGTCTTGTTTTTATTATCATGAAATATGCATAGAGTTAAATTTCCCTATACGATACCATTTAAAACTGTGTATGTAGGGTTTTTGTTGTGTTTGATAAATAATAGAGTGGTAGAAAATAATAAACCTTTGCCCAAGTATTACTCTGATAACAGTATAATAAGTAGTCAGTATAGTTAAAGTCTGATGATAACATTTTGCACTACACTACCAAAGGCTCATTAATTGGTAGTTCATATGTGCAATACATAAAAAATACCTTCACCAGAAAGGGAAATTAGACTCAATGAGACTTGGTGACTGTAAAATAATAATAATGATAAGTAATAATAAGGTTATGATAACTTTTGTTAACCCTGTTTTCCATTCATAGAATTATGTTGTGAGAAGCTGCAGTCTTTGCCATATGTCCTTTAGCATATTCGAAAAGGCAGCAGAAAAAAAGGTGAATTGAGTGACCTGTAAATGGAATTGCTCAAAATGAAACGGAACGTTTATTTTTTGTCACAAACAAAAAAATATGCAGTGTGGCTAGCCATCTATAGCAGTATATGAAGCCGTTTTCAGATATGCATCTCATTACATAAATGTGATAGAGGAAGTAATTCAGGAAATTGGACAAAAAATACAGACACTACAAAAATGTCATTATCACAGTGCATTGATAACACTCAAAGTCTTGGATCTCATATAAAAGATGTTTCATCCTCTTTTCTTTATTTGTGTGATTGATTGTTTGTTTAAAACTCTTGAGTCAAATTACATATCAGTTGAGCCTGACAGTGCACCCCGAGTGATACCAGAGGATTCAGATCCACGGACAGCCTTTATGCTTCTAACAATAATATTGATTATGTTCAGTGATTTTGGTGTTTTTGGTGATAATGTAGCCAAGGCAAACAAGACAGACTGGAGGTCTCTGAAGAAACTATCCTGTTTTATGAAAGTCCCAGGTTTGATACTATTTGCATCACCCATCTGTGTGTCCTTGAAAAACTCACAAAACCCCTACACAAGAAGTCAGAAAATCCCAAAAATGTTAATAAAAAGAAGAGAGTCTTTAAAATAGCTTCCGTGTGTTAGTTGTTGGTTATTGGTGTAATAAACTGCATTGTTTTATGTTATGGTAAAGAAGGCTAACTTTCAAAATGGACCCTCTCTCTAAGATCTACAGTAGGCCTACGACTTCAGACTGAGATGTAGGCTAATATACAACACAAACTTACAATTTATAACAAAATAACTAATCTTAATAAATTTATACAGCTAATTTAATCACATCCCCTCGAATAGAGGCGATAGCAGCATTTGTTAATCCACAAGGGGGCGATATACGTTTTCCAGAGTGGTAGTTTTCTGCAGCAGCAGAGGAAGTTAAGCAGTATCGTAAACATGGCTGACAGTGGAGTGACAGGTGAGTTCGGGAGTGTGTAACAGCTGGACTTTATACTGTTTCTTGGTATTATGATAACTTTGCTGTGGGCGCAGCGCGAAAATGCCTTGCGTTTATATTCCGTGTTTGTGTGTATGTGTGTGTGTATGTGTGTGTCGGGGTGGGGTTTCCCCTCCGCTTATGCTGCTAACGTTAGCATTGCAAGCATGTCAACGGAGCGTGAGACAGTACGTTAACGTTTGTAGTTTAACGGCAGACATCGTGATGCTATTGCATCATCTTTTCGAGTAGTTTTTAATTAACAGAACAACTAAAAATGATAGGTAACGTTAGCCAGCCAGTAATGTGACTGGATTCGTTAGCATGATGCAAACCTAGCAAGTTCAGTGTCATACAGTCAGCTAACAGTATCACCAAAGGACTGGTAGGTAAATAAAGACTGGTCCTGTCATTACTGCGCGTTGTCATAAAAACAACAGTATGCGACAAACTGATCATAATCATATAATCATCCATTGGTTGTTTTACAGATGAACCTGGCACTAAAGATGACGTCCATCGAGCAAAGGTTACTTACAATTTTTCCACGGTATTCATAAAAGGCTACATATTTGGCTTAATTTGTGTGTTTTTTTTCAACCCCTGCTTGACATGTTTGCTTAATAGACTGAAGGCAAAGAGCTGAGCAAAGAGGAGAAGCAACGGCTGAGGAAAGAGAAGAAACAGCAGAAGAAAAACAAAGAAAAAAAAGATGAGAAGGCTTCACATGAAAGTGAAAAGAAGAAGAACAAAGAAGAGAAGCCTGTCAGTGCAGCTGCCCCAGCTTCCCAGCCTCCAACACAACCCTCAACACAGAAAGGTGCATATTATATGGACACCACCAATGACTTGTTGTAGTTGAATGCATGGAAATGTGTCACATAACCCTGTATTAGTGTCACAGCAAATTGCTGTGCAGTGAGCATCAATTGCTAGCAGCTGAGAGTGGATTACATCTGTGATATTTGTGAAGGAAAAGTTCTCTCTGTGATCCAATAATGAATCTGTACCCTGACCTCACTGTGTGTTCCACAGCTCCTTCAGCAGTGCCTGCTCCTGCACCGGTTCCTGTGCCTGTCTCAGAAACACCTGCCCTGGCAGACAAGCCAGCTAAGACTAAAGCAGACTTGAAAGCAGAGAGGAGAGCTCGGCAAGAGGCTGAGAGGGCCTCCAAACAGGCTGCAACAAGCAAACCTAAAGCACCGCCTAATGAGCTGCAGCCAGGTACTGTTGTAGCCAGGAGGTCTGCGTAAGTAGTGACACTCTGAAATTCTACTTCATATACTGTGGAGAAAGTCACACTTTTTCTGTTTCTCCAGTGGTGAAGAGGCTCCCAGAACATGTCCAAGTGGACAACCCGGGCGTTTTAAAGAAACTGGCAAAGAAATTGGAAAGACAACAGGTTAGCTACTTTATGTGTCATCTCTAAAAACCTTCAATCATAAAAGCACACTTTGTCTGATTTAGGACAGCTTGCCTTGACATAATGAGCATACACTGCCAGTCATACATTGTGTTAGCATCCTATGTGTTGGCATTTTTTGGTTTAAATCTTGAGCACAATAAGTATACATTCTTTTGTAAACATCTTGAAATGAGATGTTGACTCCCATCAATCTTATTGGTAATAACAAACACCAATCAGGAATTGCCTGGATCCTGGAGGTTTTAATAAGACACTTGTAGCAAATAACATACTATACAGTGTGTTTTAATAAATTATATATAGGCTACACTGTTCCACCTTTTCAGTGCTCCCGCTTGCAATAAATCACAATCTAGACATTCCAGAAGAACTCTGGAAGAAAAAGGTTTGTCATGTAAAACGTGTAAGACAGAAATATAGTATGATGTCTGCTGCAGGTGCCTAATGAAAGTGATCAAGGAGATCTATGCCATTTCCAGTTACATTTGGTCACTTCCAGTAAAATGAAAGTAATGTATGAGTTAACTTATAACTTGTCATCGCTCATTCTTTAATGATAGTTCTTGAACCGTCATCATCAACCTTAAAATACAGAGTGTTAAGAAATGGCAGTGTGTAAATCATGTTTTGTCACTGGTTGCAACCTCACATAACCATGAGTCATAACTGCATGTGATCATACCTAACATTTCTTTCAGACACCAGGGTGCAATGCTGCTACAAATGCAAAGGTCTGACTTTCCTAAATGTAAATGTGTGCCATTGACATTTGTCTAGTTTTGTTTGCTAACCTGTAATCGTTACTGTACTGAGCACCACTATGGAATTGAAAAGTTAAGGATGCAAACTTATCGTTTGGTCCATTGAGACAGAGGTGGTGTGTCGGTGGGATGTGTTCGTTTTAGAAGGTGGTAACGTGTTCATCGTTTCTTTTTGTTCTTTGCATGTTTACCCTCAACACTGAGCTGTTTGCTGTGCAGGTTTATGTTTGCACTCCATCTTTGTGTTTGGAGAGTATTTACAACAAAATTATACATAATATAAATGAGTTTTTTTGTGTTGCCAAAGATAAACATTTGAGAGTAGCCTTTAATCGGTAATAAATGAATGATGCTCTATAGCAACCTATATTTATCCCTGTGGTCCATTGAACTTTACTTATGAATTTACTTCATGTTAACCTCATGATGTCAGTTTTAACCTCAGAATTCTTGGGAATTGATGGCAGTGGGCTCTAATCTGATTAATTTCAGATCCCACTCCGGTTGGACTACGGCTACAAAGTCAGCCTGTTTTCTCATCTCCACCAGTACAGTCGCAAAGCCCCTCTAACACAGCAACTCAGGTAAACTGACAATATACCATATAGTACAGTAAGTTGTTTGTGTTGTCTGAGAAGAGTTAGATTTATGTAGTGCCCATAATTTGTCTTAATCTCTTAAAATGATGATGTTTTTGTCTGTTGCAGCATTCCCTCCACAGTGATTCATCCTGCTATAGTTCGCCTGGGTCTCCAGTATTCACAGGGTATTGTGGCAGGATCCAACGCGCGCTCTGTCGCCCTGCTGCATGCATTCAAACAGGTACAGCACACACTGTTTAGGCTTTACCGTCCCATTGTCCTTCGTCTCCTGTGTTTAGAACAAAAAAGCAAGGTTTCATTTGTTCGGTTGTGTTTGTAATTACGTACAATGAAAATGCAAGATGGAGAAACACTCCTCATAGCCTTCAATGTTGTTGCAATGCTACTGATACTGGTTCCTTCAGTTCCTCCTTCATACAAAGTTAAGTCAGCAATACAGTCCAGTTTCAAGCAATGCAAAGTTTAGCTCCTGGCTGTCCATCCAACAATGCAGCTCAGCGTCACATTTTCAGCAGCCAGCACACCCACCGCAATATCTTCAGAAATTGCATTCTCTAATGTTAGGTTGACATACATTTTTTTTATTGTGGACAGATTTAAAGTAAACAAACTAAAAGCAATGTTGTTTTTCCCGCTTCAGGTAATAAGGGACTATACTACGCCTCCAAATGAGGAGCTATCTAGAGACTTGGTCAACAAGCTGAAACCTTATATCAGGTACAAAAAATACATTGTTTAGTCATGTATCATGACTTAATCGGCAAATGTTTCACTACTAACTGTTCTCCTAATGTGTCACTTCATGAATTCAATATTACAGTTTCACAAATAAAATTAATCGTTTTACTTTTTTTTTTTTTTTTGCAGTTTTTTGAGTCAATGTCGCCCTCTGTCAGCCAGCATGGGTAATGCAATCAAATACATCAAGAAAGAGATCTCCAATATTCCTAGTCAATGCAAAGAAGAAGAGGTCATTCTCACACTTGTTTTTGTCACAATTCAGCCAGAGATCATAAAGTTAACATGTTGCAGCGAACATATTCCATAGATACAAAAGACTTAATGTTACTGATTTACAGTTGCCATCTTTTCCCCCCTCATGCAGTCTCTCTTTCTCTGTTTAGGCAAAGCGCAAACTGCTGAGCTGTATCGATTGCTACATTGATGAGAAGATCATCCTTGCTGCTAAAGCTATTGCCAAGTCCTCCATAGAAAAGATCAGTAATGGAGATGTCATACTAGTTTATGGATGGTAAGCCTCTGAAAGCTGACATGCAACTGTGTGCATTTTAGTTTCAGCTGTAGAGTCTGCAGTTCCCTGTTACCAAGCATTGCTTCATTGTTTGTCATGCAAAATAAATGCAACACTCATGTATCCAGACCTAAAATCCTACTTTTTAACCATGCTAACACTTTCTCTTCCCTATTTCTTTTCTCGCCCATAAAACTCTCACCTTCCTTCCACATTCTCCTCTGACATCACCGCCATCTCTCTACTCCCGTCTTTCTCTGCTCAGCTCGTCGCTGGTCAACCACATCCTGTGCGAGGCCTTTGAGAAGAACATAAAGTTCCGTGTGATCGTGGTGGACAGCAGGCCTCGACTGGAGGGCCGGGAGGCCCTGAGGCGCCTTGTCCAGAGAGGCATCAGCTGCACCTACGTCCTTATCTCGGCCGTCTCCTACATTCTTCCAGAGGTACATTCGAGCCTTAGTAGAGAGAGCAAGGCATTGATATTTACCCAAGGAGTAGTCAAAGCACGTTCAATTTCTTTACTCAGTTTTTTTGTGCGTTTATGTCAACACCTTGAACTTGGGCCTCCATAGGTATCGAAGGTGTTCCTTGGCGCTCACGCTCTGCTGGCCAACGGTTACGTAATGTCTCGCGTGGGGACGTCACAGATAGCTCTGGTGGCCAAAGCCTTTAACGTGCCTGTGCTGGTGTGTTGTGAGACCTACAAGTTTTGTGAGAGGGTGCAGACCGATTCCTTCGTGTCTAATGAACTAGGTATGGAGAAAAAAAATAGTCCGCGGCTCGTTGGATTTGTTAAATTGTTGAACATAAATATGAAATTTCAAATGCTGCCTATGTATCGATCAGATTTCTTCCAAACATCAGATTAGAGAATGAATCTTTATCTGTCCTCGCCAGATGACCCCGATGACCTCATTGTGACCCGTAAAGGGAAGACTCAGCTAGAGCACTGGCAGGACGTGCCTTCACTCGGCCTGCTTAACCTGGTGTATGACGTGACGCCGCCTGATTTCGTGGACTTGGTCATCACGGATCTGGGAATGATCCCGTGCACCTCGGTCCCTGTGGTGCTGCGAGTCAAAAACGTGGACCAGTGAACGTCCTCCAGCTCACATCAGTCTCTGTGTTTTTGATCTGGGGAGTTTGTGAGCTTGAATGCTTGCATACCAAATGCTCTTAGCATGCAATAAATATATATCTGAAATGGCATAAGCTTTTTAACCAGAGTCCATGTGTGTTTTTATGATTAGGATTGGATAATTACAGAGGCTTGTTTCTCTGGGGGTGAGGAGGGTAGTTCTGTCCTTTTTAATATTGGGTATAGGCACGATGTTAATAGATCCATGTTGTGAACTGTTTCTTTACAACAGAACATTTAATTGCCATTATTTAGAACAGAACAATTCCACTGTGGTTCACAACACGCACTCGTGGTCAACCACAGCATGCAATTTTAAACCAGCCAGAAATGTTTCCCTAATTACAGTTGGAGCTGCAGTATCTCTGAAGAGTTTATGTGAGCCAGGAAATTCCTCTGATGTGTTTTTAATGACCTGATCAATTAAAAAGGATAAAGAAGAGAAAGATGTAAACAAGGTGGTAAAACATTTTTTGGCATAGGATCTCAGATTGTGCGTATCCACAAAGTCAACACATAATGCTCGCGTTCTTGAAACTTCGTATTGGCACACATTTCAGTCTTGTACATGAGGGGGAAACAAGTTGGAAGAAGCAACATTTTATTCACAGCTCACACTGAGCAGCCCTAGAACTGCTTATGACACTTTGTCTTCTCCAATTAGGTAACATTGTATGTGCATAATTTCATGGTGGTAACTCAAGAAAAGCAATATACAGTATGTATTGTTTTCAATATTTTATTAGAACCCTGAATCTCATTGATAAGCATCGCAACTACTCACCCATCAACATCGAGACAGTTTCCACATGTGACTGATGAACACATTTTAGCAGATGAGTTCAGTGTAACTCAACAGTAGGCACAACATTTTGAGTCTTGTTTCTTCTTGGAGTAAACATACAAGATGTGGTATAGCATAAAAGCAGGGTGACCACTAAATAAAATACTGTAGTAGTCAAACTCAATGTCCCACTTTTTTAATCTAACTTAACAGACAAACTGATGGTTCACATCATGATTCATAGAGTGAACCTGACTTCATTCCATCGTGTAAACCTGTACACATTCAGTGCATGTTTGGCACAGTTAACTTTCTTCAGCACAACCTCTTCATTAGTATCTTGTGTCGGTCAACTACACCGGATCGGACAACTACTGTCAAAAAAGAATTAAAATGGTAACTGGTATTATTGCCAAAAAAATAAAAATTTAAAACTTGTTGAAATGATTTTCTCTCTAAAATTGCACTC
Organism: Sander lucioperca; assembly: GCF_008315115.2. Taxonomy (NCBI): domain Eukaryota; kingdom Metazoa; phylum Chordata; class Actinopteri; order Perciformes; family Percidae; genus Sander; species Sander lucioperca. Next base: position 18,088,678 of record NC_050191.1, read on the forward strand.
ATGATGCAGTATAAAAAAAAAAAAAGTCAATGTCAGTTTTTACCTTGATAAAATATATCTGTCACACAAAATAAGAATTAAACAATGTTTAAAAGAAGCCTGGGGATAACCTCAGGCTTTGTGTCAGCATTTTCCCTTTCAGTTTCAGCTCAGTAGCTCAGCTTAGAATGATTTGGCTTTACGTCTCTGGGTGACCCACAGCAGAAAAGAGATCACCACTGTTGATGCTCCAAGAGGCCCAAACACCTGCAGAGCTGAGAACTCCCCCTATTAAATAATTGAATTAATTAAAATAAATGCACAACTTTAAATAGTCAAAATATTCACATGCATCCAATGTTAAACTTAGTAATGTAGAAGATAATGCGAATGATTCAAATAAAGCTGCTTGCAGAACTGACCTCTCGAAGACACTTGTATCCATGATAGTTGTCAGCACAGCTGCACTCGGAGAAGCCAGGGCCGTAGGGGGCGCAGAGGGAGTTCTCCGGGCAGTTAATGGCTGAGGATTGTTTATAATTAGGAGATGAAGAGTTGTCATGTATTATCAGAAGGCTACTGCAGTTTTAGATCTTATGTGTTACACTGGGAGAGTATCAGATGGGAACTTACACAGCTGTCCAGTTTGGTTGCACATATCTTTCTGGCCTTCACAAAGACGATTTCCCTCTTTGACCTCCACCTTTCCCCAAGAAGTGTTGCCGCCTGGACAAACTATGTCTTGTGGCAAAATGCTATAGACAGAGAAAAATAGTTATAAAAAAAAAATGTAAACTTTAAACTCATGAGCAGCTGTCATAGTTCAGTTTTTGTAACGGAACACTTACATGTAATTTAACTCAATAAATCCTTGAAATGCTGTGTCGCTGATGTTGACAATAGGATTTAGTGAGAGGTCTCTGCAAAGCAAAAGTTCATAAAGTAAAAAACTTCTCTAAGGGCAACGAAAAATGATTCCAAATATATATAAACAATAAATAAGACATGGGCATACATATTCCTTATACTGGAAGTGCTTTAATGATGTACTTGTGTCGGGTTGATTTGCTTTAGCTTTATTTCTTTCTGTCTCTTAAGAGCAGCTGAAGAGTTTTGGTCCTTGCAAGTAGGAGAGATGAATGTTTTTATTTGCTGCTAGGAATAGAAACTTTCCAAACTCCTGATCTTATCAACACTAACAACATTCTGAGGAATAGCCCATGCACGTTTCCTTGAGTGCAGAAGTGCAGAAGTCTACAACTATTTATCATGTGCAACATGCCAACATGCCAAATGAAGAGTAGTTATGCGACTTCTTTGCCTTAAAAATAACCTCCTAGAGTCACTAAGAAAGTGCAGGGTCTTGCATTATTTTGTCTGTAAACTATGCTGTATGTTGTGTGAAAATGTATGAATCTGTAGTCACTGTACATACATCATTAAAGCTGTTGATGCTCCCTGAAGATCCTCCACATGAGTTAGTGAACAATTGGACAGATCCAACCTGACACAAACAAAAAACCTTGTTGAAACATTAACAAACTCGTATACATCATGTAGATCTTACTCTTAAAAGTTGCAGATGCATACATGTTGTCATTGGTATTAAACTGGGACTACATCATTAGCACTGGCAGCCTAGAATACACAATCTGTGAAGGTCTGTTTATATACAAATTCATAACTGAGCAGAACAAATTCTAATGACCTTCCTTTGGTTGCCAAATGGTTACAGTTTTATGTCTGTACAGTGATATTGATTACTTTGCCAAATAATTGAAGGTAAGCATCCTGAATATCATATTGACAAGTAAAAAAATAAAATAATTACTAAAAAACAAAAATACATACAGAAATAATTTGTCTCCTTTACTTCTATTTTTTCGTGTTTAAAAAACAACAACCATATACTTACTTTTGTTTACTTTTTTGCCTATGTAACTTATTTACTTATTTATTTATACTGGTGTTCTGTACAGTATTTGTTAACTTTTACCATCTCGCAGGCAATTTGTATCTTGGTGTAATAAAATATAATCTCTATATTTCCAATAGACCCTGAAGGTGACATTAAACTCCTACCCGATGATGTGTTCAGGGTTACTTGTGTTGTCATTTCTCAAGCAGCAGCGCCCGTCTATCCGACCAGCGGACGAGGAGCAAAACTGGCCCACTGCGGTGCCGTTTAGGACTCTACCGTTGCAGAGCTCACATACCTATGATTACAAATCATTACGCAAGAAAAAAGTAGGGCGTAAACAACAATATTCCCGTTCATCCTCGCTGGCACAGGTAACGTTACAGAAACACGCTGTTTTTTAATGATATCTGGATATGATGTGTGATTTACTTATTCTGGTAAAGACTGCAGCAGTTACATTGCCAAATCCAAGTCTTACCTGCAGCTCAGTCAGTTGATAACTTGCGTAAAAACATAAATTAAAGATAAAAATAAGCACTACAGATTTCAGCTGGCTGCACCCAGCTTTCATTTTCATCGACTGAAGTCATATGATCCTACTGTAGCGGACATGTGACAGGAAGGTGGTCCAACATGTTATCCACAAGTCTAATTTAATTTTGCGCTGCAGTTACGCATACACTCAATTTGGAGGTTATGTGACATGATCTGCCAGTGCAGAATAAACAGCAACACGTGAATAAATATAGTAAGCATTTAGCTTGTTCATTTATACAGCAAATTTGATAATATGCTCAAATAATTAATTTAGCAGCTAAAAGCCTATGGGTTTAATGTAATGTTTTAATGCAAGTATATTCTCTATGTAACCTTCAATGCATTCGAGCATTTTTTTCCTCATTTAAAATATATTTTTGTGCAACAAGGCCCACCAGAAAAAAGTAGCTTGTAACATTAACAGTTCTTTTGTCATTACATTTCTAAAATTGTTGACAAAATCTAGACGCATTTTCTTTCCTGACTGTAATGCATTTTGACTGCGCTTTCACTGTCACTTTGGGTTGCACCAAATAAAGTGGAGACTTCAAGTTAGACGATTTTATGATATTCAAAATATAGAAAAAACATTTTTGTGGCATATGTATACCATTATATTATACTGTTAGGCATTTTAGTGTAACAAGTGTGACTGAAATCATGCCAGTGTTCTCTTATTTCTTACCCGCGAAGAGTGGACCACCCCCGGCTGAAAATGAGATGGATTGGCCCAGAAGGATTGTTGCAATGCCTCTTGATGGGCCACTAGATACACTGAACACAGAATGACTTGATTGCGCTGGTATATCGGCTTTCTCTGCGATTTCTATCACATTTTATCTATGAGTTTCCTCCGTCGCCGTGTAGATTTCTCTTCAGCAAAGTAGGAGACAGGAAAAACAAGCAAAACCACAAAAAGTGCAACTGTCTCCCCTCATATTTCGAAAGGTTTGACAACGGCTCTGCGACGCTGTGGGGTTTGCAGGAAGCAACTGCACCTTTTATCCCGAAACTTCATCTGGTTACGCTAATAATATACAGTTACCTGTACACGTTGCAACTTAAATATTACAGTAGGTGATTTTAAGCTATCACAAATTATTTATAAGTGGATGAAAAGGATATTTTAACGTCAATAGTGAAGGTGTAATTACTTAACACTTGCAACATGGCTGCTGCGGGAACGGCAGTGAGAAAAGTTTGACACTGACGTGGGAGAAGTTTTATGCGAATGCTAGTTGGTAAATGACTTGTGGGCCAGATATTAAAGTCGTCAACAGTCTTCTCGAGCCTGGCAACGCTTTTCCCGAACCTACAAACCAGTGGATAAACCGTGTGAGAGCCTCCTCCTCTGTAGTCACCGCCGACAGTCTCTGCAGTGGACTTTGTGGTGAAACTGTGGTCTCTTCTCCATCGTAAGCTGTTGTGGCGTTGGAGGACTTGTCAGGCAGCAGGCTGTGTTTTGAGCTAAAATGCATTTTTCCATACCCGAAACGGAGGTTCGTTCGGGAGAAAATGGATCAACCTATGTGGTGAGCATGATCATTTGTGTTTTTGTTTTACCCGCTTTCCCTTATTAGCCTGCAGCTGGCCACAGGTCGGCCTAATGTCAGTGCAGCACGAGTACGAGTTCCTGTGTTGACTGTTATAAATGATCTGAAAGCATGAACACTGGACCATCACCATAGGCCAAACAAAGTCCGCTATACTCTCAGTTAGATTACAAAAATGCTAATTTGTATCGCATATGCAATTACTGCTTTTCACAAGGATACAATCTAGATAGGCGAATACACATGATTTAAATAATTAAAACGCGAGGAAGTTGAGTAAAAGTCTTTTTGACCTCCAACACATCCTGCCTAGACTGAATGTGATTCTGTGAGGCCATTGAAAGCATCACTAGGAAAGTAACCCCTGCTCTTCATCATGATTGGCTCCAAATGATTCATTGTCATGGTGTGTCTAAAGTTGGCACCAATTGACATCTTGTCATTTAGTGTCGAAGCCACCTGAAGAGATTAGTGTGGGCCCAATCTCTGATTCCTGTCCTCAGACACAACAGAGTCCCTTTTGTTTTACAGGTTTGAGTCGGCATTTCTTTCTGAGATTTGACGTTTGCTACAGTGATATCACAATCCTCCTTGTTATTTATAGCCGACATTGCTTTAACTTTATAGTCAAGTCCCCCAACTAACAGCAATGCCTTGAAGAGCGGCAATCATTTGTGGCTCCACCATCTTGCTTGCCTTGTTGTAGAGCAGGTTCCCATTGCCCTACTTTGTGTTTATTTTCTTTTAATTCTATTCACATTTTCCTAATGTGTTGTATACCTGATCAAAAGCACTTTCAGTTGCCATTGTGTCTGACAGGTGCTACGCCTAGCGTTACTTAGACACATTAGCAGACATGTTGTGTTTAGAGAGGATAATTCATGCAGGTTGGTCAAGTTCGGCTGTGAAGCACCATAAACAGAACATATTTTAAGCTTTTGGGGATATTTACGTTATATATATATATATATATATATATATATACGTTTGGTTTTTTTCTTATAAACCAGTCACAGACACAGTCAGTATAGGTTGTGCTAATACTGTATGTGGCAGAGGCTGTATTGTTTAAATAATTACTGACATAAAACCAGACCTATTCAAGAACACAAGTTCTAACGTTGCTAGGGAACAGCTTGGGTTCAAGTGTATTTCCTGTCACTTATGGCTATGATTTCAACAAACACTACAACAACAAATTATTGTGGATCCTTTTAGAATATTAGGTTTATAGTTTTTTCATTAAAAAAAGGTTATTGCATCAGATGTGTTATAGAAGAATGCACCTACTCTGATATTCACCAGATGCTTTGAAATAACATCTGGAACATCTGATTTCCATGTGACATCACACTGGCTGTTCTCAATGTCACATACCTGCGAATTACTATTTTCCATCTCGACTCCATGCGTTTAGTGTCCCTGCTGCCTCAAGCAGTACAAAATTAGCTTTGGATACAAACTTAGGTATACTTTTTCTGAAGAAGTAGTGAACACGGTATTATATGTGCAGTATTATGATTTAGATCTATCTGATATAGTTTATTTCCCATCCACATTGTTCTGTAAACACAGTCTTGCTGTTGAAAGTCAATATTCTAAATTGAGCCTTTCAGGTGCCATCTCTGGCTCATTTCTACCTGACTGAGCACATTTGTGGCCTGTTCTGCAGTGGGAACTTTAAAGTGACGGTTTTTCTCCTCTCAGCTTGCAGTCCTGTGACTGTCATTATGACCTGACCTTCCTGTAACCAGCAACAGGAAGGGACTTTGCTTGATTATAATGCTGAGAGATGGGCTGTGTACCTTGGAACCAGTAAGCTACAAAATCTGCCGAGTTTGCACACAGCCTTTTAAAATAACAAGGGCTGCAGTTTTTTTTTTTTTAAATATGGTCCAAGCGACGACATATCTTTATTTTTGAGTGCTCACACTTCCTCTTGTCTAGTAGTTCCTTTCTGGTTCACATGGTATTATTTGCAGTATGTTTTTGAGTGTAAAAGATTGTGTAAAAGAGAGAAAGACTTGGGTGCTACTGTATTGATGGTGACTCATTTACTTTGGACGTGGAACAGGGAAGGACTTAGCCTGGTAGATGAACGAGTTCATCTGTTTCTGTTTATAGTTTTGCAAACCATGGAAGTCATACTCAACAGCATGCATGTATCAGCCTGCGTCTGCCAGTGAGTAATATGTATAAACTTAGAGGTGCAGAGAAGATTCTTAAAATGTGTTAAAATAAGCACCTACCTAAGAATTCCTCAGACTGAAATTGATTTCCATCTTACACATATAATATGACGTATGTGTGTAACACATCATATTATGTGAAAGGAAGTAAATGCACACATCACATGTAGGGCTGTTATAAGAGTAGCGCCTGCACACTAACTACAAACTACAAATTTAATTAAAAAGACAATGTTTTCTTCCCAGTTAGATCTCCCTCCGGTAAAAAAGTTTTTGGCCTGATGAAGATCTGGGATCAAAATGTACACTATTTACATGTTTGGTTTGGAGTTAGTTTGCAGGAAAGAGCAATATATCATAGTGAAATATTGTTGCCCCTGTCCCTGAATTCAACTGCAATTGCAATTCACAAAAAATGTTAGGTTATTTTTTGGTGTTATCAAATAGTGCCATGACATTCTGCATACTCATTCTTCCTTCCTGCCTGGATACTGCTTACATACACATCTTTTAGTTAATTCATTGGCCTTTCTCCAAATTCTTTAGCCTTCCTCTTTCCCTCTAGAAGTTTTGGTTTGTACTTACTGTGTTTTCCTGTTGATTGGATAGTGTCGGTCAGCATAGGCACACAGTGTGGTCAGGAGTCTATTAAGCATTTTCTTTAGTTTTGACAGATGACCCACCACGTTTACTATTATATTCATTAAAACAGAAGGGGAAGATTAAAGCACTGACAGTTTGTGCCTTGACACCCAAGCATACAGAGCTTAGACTACTTCCTGTCATCCCTTGCCAGAGCTGAACACAGGCTGGTGGAAGCTGAAGTTTTTTTTTCATTTAATAAAGGAGATAGTATTATTGTCTTTACCAAATAACAGTCTTCGGAGTTGATACAATTAGTCCAGACCGTTTTAGATTTTATTTCATAAATAATTATTAAACATTTGCAATTTAGGTACTTGTGACAAGCAAAAGGAAAGAAAGATTAACGATTTTTTTAGGAGGTGATATCAGCCGCTGATTGTTTTTAATCAAAAATATTTGCCAAAGGAGTCTTGGCAGTCTTTGACCTTGAGTTATCGTCAATAGATTCAGTGGTGGAAAAGTTTCCGTCATGTTTTTCTTTTTAGCCATTTTCTCAACAAAATGTAGAATACATTTAAACAGACTTGTGGTACCTTGTGAAAAACACAAAATTCCTTTATAGTTCAAGTGCTGTTCTGTAAGTAAGCCTGTATTTGGGCAAGCTTAAAAGATATTTATCTTTTCCTGAGGGCATAAAGTATCACTTTTTTGTTTTGTTTTCTTGACTTTTTCACATATTCTTGTGAGTTAGTATAATTCCCAATGCTTAATGAGGCATTTGACATTAAAAATAGATTTACTTTCTGAGATTGGCTCGAAACATGATGGCAAGCAGATATTTGGACTGCTCAATCCAAATGGTGGTTTTGCAGAGGAGTAACCAGTGATATCTGCCTGTCAAAACAAACAATGAGTGTCTCTTGGAAAGAATTAAAGATTCCCCATGTGATCTTTGCTTTCTGTATTTTTTTGGCGTCTGCATTATGCAGGGAGAAGCTGTTTTTATTGGAAATTGAAATTTGCACGTCTAGGGTTTGATTGAATCCAATTCACACTTCATTTAGCCTATCTGGTCCTCCTAATGAAAATGAAGGGTGAGGAAACACTCGGTGAGATAAGATGAGATGGATGAGGATGAAGGTTGTTGTGAAGGAAATCTGTAGTGAAACTTACAGTACTGTATGTCTAAGGTACATGATGCAACTGTTGTTGCTTCACTGTTTTTTACCAGTTGGGGTTTTGTTTCTGTACTAAACTTATAACCTGGCATCTTAGGAAATGAATCTTAAAAATTAAAGTCAGCTTTGGCCTGATGCACTGAAAACGTGTATTTATACATTTTCATGTCCACCTACAAGCTTTCACACCGTTCGATACAAGCTTTTGATGATACGTATGTACTATGTCAGACCAGTCTTTCTCTTCACATTTTAACTTGTCCACACTCTTTCCCACAGGCCTACAACATCCATGTAAATGGCGTGCTGCACTGTCGTGTACGCTACAGTCAACTTCTTGGCCTCCATGAACAGGTAAGGCTTCAGCCATCACAATATACCTATTGCTGTTAGAGTGCTTTGGACCAGAAGTGACTGGTCTGCTTGTGTGGTGTGGTGAACGCTGTTTAAATGCCACCGCATCCACCCAGGGTGACCTTTCGCTCGTCTTTGTGTCGTATGGTCGATACGCCAGCCTCTCATCCCTTTGAATCACGACCACGGAGGCTTGAAGTCTTGTGCCGTTATTCCTCCAGAGTCTAAACTATTGCATGTAAATAGGCAGTATTGTGGAGGAGGTTGGAGGGGGTGGGTGACATGGAAGGAATGTTCTTGGCCTTTCTTTCACTTCACCTGCTTGGAAAAAGCATCTTAATCTGAAAAAGAAAGGTTGTTGGAAAGTGTTGCCTCAGTGAAGCTTTACACAGAGACGCAACTATTTGTTATTAGAGCTGTTATTAAACAATTAGTTTATTCAGAATCTACTTGTTTTTGTGTAGTGCTGTGGTTTTGAAATTGACTTACTTGGGAAAGTGCTTAACATACTTTTTTGGGGATTTCTAGCTGACTGCCTGTGAGCTCTTTGTGCTATAAAAAGTATGCCATGGCACAGCATTAAAGAAGTGCCCAGTCTCCTGTTTTCATACATTAATAAATAAGCAAGCACGGGCCAAACTTTGCTATCTCCGTCCTAAAGTCTGTGTTATCTAGTCTCGCAGTTGCTGTTGCCTGGCAACAGGGTGTGGGGAAGATGCACTTACATCTTTAAGAACCCCACAGGGCTTCCTGTGGCGTACGCATGACCCCAAAACACTGGTGATGGCGGGGCACACACTCTACCCAGTGATTGCTGAAAACATTTGAATGTTAATTGTTTCTCTTGTTTTCTCTTCCACAAAGATTTGTAAGAAGGTCACACTTCTGCTAAAGCCAGAGCTTGTTTAAAACCAACAGTGAAAATGGGGAGACTTTTGCTTAAAAAGAAGCTGCATGAGCGCAGATTTATTTCAGATTTTGGGAACTCTGATGCATCTGTAACCTGTGCTTAGTGTCTGTGGCTACCAGAGCTGATTTGTATGTGTAACCAGTGCTGGCTCTAAAGAACTGAAAATACCAAAGGGCATTATGTTAAGGTGAAAATCACCTCTCTTCCTCTAGCATCCACTGTGGCCAACTTTCATCCTGCCATATGTGCAGGACTTTAGTGTTTTAAATAACAAGAAAAAAATGTGCCAGTGGATTCCTAATGATGAGCGTGGTCTACAGCTTTTGCCTGCAGCAACATTCATGTTAAAATTAAACCACATTTGATGTGTAACTTTTAGATTTGTGAGGCCTTAGTCTAAGACTTCCAAGGTTCAAAGCTATCAGCCCTCAAATGGTAAAAAAAAATGGGAAGAAATTAGTCAAGAAGCTGGTAAACTTGGAATAACTAGACATTCAGGCTTCCAGATGTGTCTCTGTGTGTCTGTTATGCACGGAAACTCCACCGGCTAGTTGAAACAGGGCTTAAAATAAACCTGTGATTCATCTCAAACAGCATGAATGTACCTCTCAGTAAAATGAATCCACAACTCTTTAATTTAAGAGACTCCTACTCTGTACTGAAGTAAATTGGTTTAGTCATATGAACTTGTATATCTGTTTTCACAGACGTTCTAAATTCGATTAAAAATTAACTTAGCCATCTGACTCTTCTCACATTCCCTCAATTGTCAAAAGAAGAGAAACACTGGTTGTTAGCCTGCCATCCTGCAACCTCAACTTTACATGTTTTGTACCAACAGATAAAAAAAGAATATGGCAGCAATGTGGTGCCTGCATTTCCTCCAAAGAAGATATTTACTCTGACTCCTGCTGAGGTCGAACAGAGACGAGAACACCTGGAGAAATACATGCAGGCTGGTAAGTTATTCATGCTGAATGGACTTTTTTACAGATGGCTTGTATTGCATTTCACTTCATTCCTGGCTGAATTTAAATTACAGCTACAATGTGGTTGTTTTGTCAGTTTTAATTTTCGCTACTATTCTTCTCTAAATAGCAGTACACATTGCAAACATTGTTTTTTATGTTGTGAAAGAAAAACTTCAGAACAAACTAAGACTTTGTTTTTGTAAGAGTGTAGCTTTGCAGCACAAACACAATTTCCTTGAAATGTTTGCTTCTCCACAACAGTCATAAGAATGACTTGGCTCTGTTTCTGCGGGGAGTCCAGACATACACTGGTCTCTGTATGCCACATAAAAGCATAAACGTGTTTCACTGTCGAACTGAAGATCTGAGCACAGACTGAGCTGGGACACTGAGCCAGTGCCTGACTAGACAGAGTTATGCTGATGAAAAAAAAATCCCTACTCAGGATTTCAAACCTCGTAGGGTGTTTTTAAAAGTTTAATTGGTTTGGAGTCTCTAGTGATGACGTGCCACCTCTAGGGATTCTTAGCTTTAGTCTGAATTGAAAAGGGAATGCTATAAAGAATAATTCATATATGTTGTGGTGTTTACACCAGGAAAGAGACTAGCTTTCTTAAAAATGCCTTTGTGACAGTTTTGAAAAAAATTTTTTTTGCTTGTCATAAATGTTTAAGAACCCAATTGGTGTTTTTCTCAGGAGGTTTTCAGCATATTGCCCAAATTTTGTTAACAGGTTGAAAGTGAACTTTCTTCATGCACACACACACACACACACACACACACACACACACACACACACACACACACACACACACACACACACACACACACACACACACACACACACACACACACACACACACACACACACACGCTCGCGCTCTGCATTGTGGAACTGGCAGCAATGCAGAGGGTTTGTTTTAATCCTTTCAAGCACTGGCAGTTGCAGCAGAACAAGGAAGCGTTGTTCAAGTATGTATTTGCTCATAGTCTGGGAGCATACGCACACAGGGTGTTCTTGGCTACAAGTTCACTTGGTTACATCATGGCTTTTTACATAGTTATGGCAAATGAACTGCCCCAAACACAATCTGCTCTGACGCAGATTGCTCAGAACTTTGACATTTTGTCAAAGGGTTAGACTAATTTGTAATAGGACTGTGTGTGTGTGTGTGTGTGTGTGTGTGTGTGTGTGTGTGTGTGTGTTTTTTTTACAGGCTGACACACATGCATACACATACACACACACACACTTAGTCATCCGACATGTATAAAGTACTAGAGACCCAGACTTGAGTAAAAGTACAAGTGCTCTATCAAAAAAGTGACTTCAGTAGAAGTTGAAGTGCTCTTTAAGCACCACACAGTGGAAGTACTAAAGTAGTTCAAAAGTTTGAATATCATATTGTTTATATTATTTCAAATGTTTAGCCTAAAGGACACTCACCCTTTGGCTGTAGCAGCAGTACAAGGAATGATTCGTAACATTTTTATAATTCTAACTGTCGGGATTTTAACTCTGTGAATGCTGGATAATGTGTATTAGCTGCTCCAGGGCTCCTATCAGAGAGCACGAGTCACCAGGTGGAGTTCAACTTTTTACTTGGTAGTAAGATGGTGCATTACAGGCAGTCACAAGCTGTACATTGCTGGATATATGAAGGAAGTTTCTGAAATAAACCCCAAAAAAATGTACATTAATGTCACAGCTGTTAAAACTACTATTAGCTGATATAACAGTGGGTTATTAATCACTTATTAACAAATACTGAAATGAAAAATTAAAATAAAATGTACAATTATCACACTGTGCAAGTAAAATGAACATCCTCTCCAGCACAGTAACGATTAAAGCAAAATTGCCTCGATATGTGTCTTGAAAGGTCAAACCCATTCCAGGAAGAAAATTAAATTGTGTGATAAGAGGAAAATTAACAACAATTGGGAAATGTCTTCCCCTGAGGAGGTTTATGTTTACATAACATCCACTAAAAGACCCTTAACTAATTGCTGAGTTGTCAATTAAAAACATAACATATCTCTGCTCCCTGAACAGTGAGATGTGACTAATATTGTACTCATGTTGCTCATTTATCTCCTCATTTTTTTTTTTTTTTTACAGTGCGTCAGGATCCCTTGCTTGGAGCCAGTGAGATGTTCAACAGCTTCTTAAGGAAAGCACAGCAGGTTGGTAGGGTTTTTTTTATCTACTGTACCTGCATTAGGCTGTTTGTTCTCTGTTGCGTCAACATGGTGAACAGGCCTGTGAGGGGGCAGGGCGTGCTCCTTGATCCAAAAGGTTACTTTTGGTAATGTGGTAGAGTGAGGTAGCTGTATTCTGTTGGTGGCAGCGTGTGCCCTTATCTTGGGTTGTGTCATCTCTACTTGTAATGTTGTTGGTTCAATGTGTCAGATTAAGTTTGCCTTATAGGCAGAAACGTATGAAATTATAACATCGGACACAAAGTGGAAAGCAACATTTTTGCCAAATATTGCATCATAGTTGCATTGTGTGTGGGAGCTGGATCCTTTTGAATCATTATATCATATGAAAAAGAAAAAGTAAGCCACATTATGAGTCATGCCACAAAATTTGCTTTTTTTGCAGTGCTAAAAAAAGCAAGCAAATATTAGCTGAAGTGAACGATGCTGTAAGAACACAAACTCATGGTGTGTTGTTGCTGCCTGACAGAAAAGGATATTTCGAATGAATGGTTTGTCAGTGACGTATTCAGACTAGCTAGGTTGATTCGTCCTCATTCAAGCTGTGACCTGCGTTGCCAGTAGGGCTGTTAATCCAATAACCTTCATGGACAGATTCATCCGTCTGCAGCCACGTCACATCCATTCTGCTTCTCCTCCTCTGTCTTCCTCTCTCATTAGAGTCTGTTTGTTTCTCCCCCTTCCCCCTCCAGTGCCTTATGTACTGCGGGGACAGCAGGTGCAGAATATTAGATGAGTTACCACCCGGTGTTGTCGTTTCATCTGCACCTTCAGTGGTAGGGATGTACTTGGAAGACCCCCTGCTGAGGGAACAGGGAAGATAAGAGATGATTTAGCAGAGGGGTGAGAGACTGCCCAGGGACAGCAGAAGCTGGAGTTATCCAGTTTAAGATTTCCGATTTCTTAATATCAGCTCAGAATATATTATTTAGAGTCTTGAAATATTTATGTAGTCTGGCTATCACCAGACCAAGCTCAATCTTTTAAGATTGAATATTAGTCTGGGGAGTCTGCTCTGTATTTTCTACTGCACAAGAGGCGTGATCAACGGGCATAGTTCAAATGACTCTGTACGCAATTAGATAGTCCTTCAACCAATCAGACCAACGATCTGGGTGACGTACAAACACACACACACACACACACACACACACACACACACACACACACACACACACACACACACACACTGTTCTGTTTTCAGAGAAAACTTGCCTTTGAAATCTTTTAAAACAGCAGCAACAGCGCCATCAACGGGTTGCTGCGCTTCGGTGGCGGCCATGTTGAATGTAAACGAAAAGCTGCTTGCCGTCGCTTCTCTATCGTCATCGTGTTAAACCCGCCAATAGCGTGCCAGGTGGATAAGCCAGTTTGTGATTGGTTCCCGCAGAATTGTAACGGTAGCAGGATAGATAAATGTACAGATTTAGGTTTACCCAGTCTAATATTTATGGGATTTGGCAGTTTATTTTCCTTACTTGTTATTCATTGATTTTGTGGGTTTTTGTTCCATTATCTGCCTTGTTCAGTTAAGGAATGAACAGACGCACAAACACAGCAGAAACTAATGAATACAGTTCCCTTCATTTCTGTGTGAGGGAGGGACTACACTATGAGTTAGCGCATAACAAAGTTGTAGCCTAATTGCTGATGGTTAAACAACAATGGTTAATGGTTTACATGGCTGCTATAGTTAATTTCCCTTCACTTGTTTACATAGTGCTTATTATTTTGTATTGCCTTTAATCAACCCTCAATGTCTGCGCTAATAAAACAGCCAGACTTCCACACCTGTGTGACTTGGTGTGATTTTGTTGTTGACAGAGGAATGAAAATACGTAGCTGACCCATGAAGCTGAAAGAAAGCCTGTTATGTTTTGTGCCATTCCCACAGGAGACGCAGCAGATTCCCACAGAAGAAGTTGCTCTAGACATCTGCCTCTCCAACGGTCAGAAGGTCACAGTCAACATTCTGACTTCAGATCAGACGGAGGACGTCCTTGATGTAAGTGCCGGAGTGTGCCTTTGTTGATGAGTACATCTAAACACAGTTTCAGCCAGTACTCCACCTGGTATATCATTTGTAGAGATTTGTGATTCAGTTTGATAGTTTTTTAATTATTAAGATTAATAGAAGTCTTGATAAGGTTAACATCATCTCAGGCTTTAAACACTGTGTGTTGTCGACCTTTGCAGTGTTTGTGTATGTTTAACTCAAAGTATTTGGTTTCTGCTGTTCATAACAGTGCTGACAGACACTTGGGCATTCCTTCAGGCAAGCCATATTGTTGTAGACTCTTCTGTGAGCTCTGCTGTTTTACGGATACTGCCTACCGTATCGTATATTAAATTAAGTCACATTTATTTATATAGAACCTCTTCACCAAAGCAGCCATCAAAGGACTTTATGAAGTCAGGGCTACTTCGATCAAACTCATCAAAAATCACAAAACAAAATCAGACAACTTGATAAAAGCTGTGTTCGAAACCGTTCCCCCATTCACTCACTCACTATTTCTTATATAGTAGTAAGTATTTATTAAATAGTGAACTATATAGGGAATGACCAAACAAGATTTCGGACACTACACTGAAATTTTCCAAACATCGTTGCTTCATAAGAATTATTTGTGTGATGGAAGCGGGGGCGCGCCCAGCATGCTCGATGGTGTTTTAAGCCTCCAACGTCACCTTCCAGGCAGCTAACCCTAACCTTAACCCTAAACATAACCATTGCCGCGCTGCCTGGAAGGTGACGTTGGGGGCTTAACACACCAAACACCGCCCAGCATCATGTAAACAAACCGAAACAAAATTACTTATAATACATCTCTGAAACAAACTGAGCACTCGGGAGGATAGTCAAAGGTTTTATATGTGTTGCATGTTAAATTTCCAATGTTTATAAACGAAAGCCTGGTCCTTCTTCTTCTTCTCCTCTGGGAAAACACAACCACGTTGCATTGTGGTATACGGGAGTAAAATGTAGGGTACATCTTATGTACGCTCAAATTAGCTGTGCATTGTGGGTATTTTATAGTAGACTATATAGTGAATAAAATTAACCGCTGAGAATTCGAACACCACTACAAAATGACGAACACACTATATAGTGCGCGATTTTCAGGATAAGGAACGGTTCGTGTTTTTATACAGTAGGTCAGGTTGTGGTTATGAGCAAACCTTTTAGTACTTCCACTTCACCCCTGCTCTTGATTGACCATAAAAACACACACACACAAATGCACGCATTCTAAAATAACTCATCAAAGCAAATATGCTCCAGCGTGTTAGAGTGTTCTTTAAGTGCTCTTGTGAAAGTTTAACCAGAGTTAACCTCAATTCACCACAGTAGGTCTTGGAGCCCAGTACTATATCTGAATCACAACATAGTTTCTCAATGTGCTGTATGTGTTTGAAACATTTGCGAAACTGTTTGCGGTTCAACTGCAGGAGTTGAAAAATGGGTCAAAGGAGAAATGGTACTAAAAGCACAAGTCAGCAAAAATGTCAGAGAGTGCTCTGTGTGAGAATGCTAAGAGATTACATTTCTTTAATTTGACTTAGACTTCATTTGGTTGTGGCTTGACCTTTCTGGTGTCAAGAAAGAATCCTCTGATAAACAAAATATTAGTTTTTTTGTTTTAGAATCAGAAAACCTTCATGTTTCTTACCGAGGTACCACAACCAAAGAACATCAGTCCAGTTTGTATTTCATGATTGTAAAAATGTTGTCAAAGTTAGTTTTAATTGTGATATCTTGCAAACCAAAGGCTCTTGATAAATGGAATCTTAAAAATACCGGCTAAAGTCTTGTTTTACACTACAACACATTGTAAGTTAATAACTAAATCCTCCATCTCAAATCTGCCACAGTTGGTTGTATAATAGAAGAACGCAAGGTACATGTACTGCCATTTGACCCTTTTGCAACGATGAATGGGATTGGCCAAAAAAGTATTGTGGGGACTGGGTACATGCTAAATTTAACATTGTGTTATCACTGTACATTTTATCTTAATGGGGCTAAAACTTGTTACACGGTATACAGCGGGTGTAGAAGAGCATAAGGATATACCAATCTTCAGTAAATCATTGCCCTTTTTCCCATTTCATACTGAGCTGTTTTTTATCCTATTGGTCTTCAAACACTTTTATCTTCATTTATCATAACTTGACAAAAATATAAAAATCAGATGAATGAATTCATTAATTGAATTTGATTGTGAAAATGAACTATCTCTCTCTCTCTCTTATCTTTCTGCAGGCTGTTGCAACAAAGCTTGACCTTCCAGATGAGCTCGTTGGTTACTTCAGTCTCTTCCTGGTCCGTGAGGGTGTGGATGGAGGTTTAACATGTAAGTCTTCACAACAACTTTCTAAACAATCAGGAATTCAAGGAATGAAAACATCTCATCTTTTTCTGTCATTACTAATAAAAAGTATTCTCCATAATACATTGCTGCTGATTATTTAGAGTCACCCTGGAATGCATTTTGATAAATGTCTTAAAATAGGCATCTCGAAGGCTTCGTTTATTTTGACACACTACAATTGGAAACCATCAGATAACCAGTCTTGTTTATCGAAGCAAACTGAATGTGCTGGACACAGAGCGCTTTGATGAAATAAAGTCAATATAATCTACTTTATCAGGCCAGCTAGGCACACACAAATCAAACAGAACTTAGAGGACAAATTATTCTTACAAACAGAGAAACAAAAGGAACTAGGAGTTGGAATTAATAACTTTAACATTTGTCAACAACGACGACGACAACAACAACAACAACAACGCATTTTATCTATATAGCGCTTTTTACAACACTCAAAGACACTTTCCAGAGTTTTAAAAAAAGAAATCCACACATTAAATATACACACACTAAAATAGAAACACATTAATCATCAATCAGTAATGTTGCACTGAAGAATACCTTTCTGGGTAAATTATGTGCTGCAATGACTCTCTAAATTCTCCACAAGAAAGAGTAAAGAGTTAACTCTGGCAGTGGTCCAGCAGCTCAGTTTATCTGTCTCACTTTTTGGGGATCTACTGTAGTTTAATTAAAAAGAAGGACTGCATCGCCCCCTGAGAGTTGTCTCTTGTATTGGAGTTCTTACTGTATCTCTGGCTAGAATGCCTAGTTTATTTAGTAGCTGCTCAGAAGCTCAGTGAGAGCCAGGCTCTGTGTGTTTGTTGGCTGGTTCATTAAACAGTTGTGCAGTGTTTCAAGTGGTGTGAGCTTTCACACCGGGCTGTGTGCAGTGTTTTCAGGTTGTCAATGTATTTGTTGTGGTCATGCATTCACAGGCTAACTGATTGAGGATGTAATTTTTTCCAGACAGACTATTTCAGCAGACTTGTGGTGTCAAAAATATAGTTTTTTCACTTACATATCGAAAAAAACCTGCCTCCTCCCGCTCAATTACAGTGCTGTCTTCACTCGTCTTGTTCACTCTGGTTGAATATTAAAATCTGCGGGTTTTGTTATGGTGTTAGCTCAGTAAAGATGACAAGTGCAGAGCTTCCTTGGTGAGGCAAATCAACAAGGGAAGGCAAATGATACAAGCTTAGCCCATATATTATCCCGATGGTATTTTTCAAGGTATTGTTTTGAAGTTAGACATTCCAGACAACACTACAGCAGTCCATCCAAATTCATTTGCACTTTAAACATGCAAATGGAAGATGTATACAAAACACAGTTTTGGGTTGGGCTTCTTCTGGTAAATGTGATTTTGTTATAGTTTTTTTTTCCCCCATCTGTATGTACAATGGGGATGTTTATGTATGAATTAAAAGTTTTGTTAATTCTCTTATTTCCAACAAACACTGTGCCACCACAGTTTTATAAGACAACATACAGGAGGAAGACAACATAAAATGGATAAACATACATAGATACTTTATTAATCCCATTGGGAAACTGCAGTGTCACAGCAACAAAATCACTGATAAGAATCACAAAAAAACAACAACCGAACAATACTCAAAGAGTTAGATAAGAAAGCTGAACAAACATGCTTTAAGTCTGAATATATTTTATCATAGTGCCTGATAATATTCTGTTTATGGTAAATGCAAGTTAACTGTGTTCTGTATATTGTCATGTATGGAAATTGACATCACAAGGTGCTTCATTGATAGATGAGTGTTGAAAATAACTATACAGTCAATCTATATACATACAGATATGTGCAGGTATGTAATATAATGGTTGTATCATCATACAAACATGGCCTCAAATATGAGTCCTATTTGGTTGCATCAGTCAGCTGTATTTGTTAGGGTTGGGTACCGAAACCCGGTTCCACTATGGAACCGGTTCCTACGCAAACGGTAGTATTCGGACCGGATTAGAACGCAAATTTCGGTTCCGACTGAAATATTTTCCCTCTGTCGCTCCAGACAGCGGCAGACTCTTTTTTTCTTTCTCCCTTTTACGCCGAGTGGCGCACGTGTCCGCTCGCGACTCGCGGTGTGAAGCGCTCCGAAACGGACGTAAAAACATCACACTTTCTCTGTAGTCTACCGTTAGCTAGCTATCGTAAATGTAGGCTACTTTTTAAATGGCATATTTTCGCTCTGGGCTCACCAAAACGGACGTAAAGGCATATTAACCATTCACTGCACGTGATCGCTAGTACACATATTACGCTCTGCTAGTCTATCGTTCAGGACAAGACCCTGTAGCCGGGTGGTATTGTCTGCCCTTTCAAACTCATACCTGTGTGTACAGGCCTCTTGGACACCACCTGAGAGAGTTTTCTCCTGTGCAGGACATGCCATAAGTCAGGAGAGGTGTAGTATCTCACCAGAGAAGGCAAATATGGTCATTTTTCTGCAAAAGAACTGCTAAAGTTTGAAGCTGGTTGGCATACCAACTCAACAAGATTTATTTAGTTCTTACTTGTTAATAGTGTAACTGTTTGTTAAATTATTGTAGTTATGTGTTAGGTATTGTAATTTCCCCTTGCTGGATTAATAAAGTATACATTAGTATTATTATTATTATTATTATTATTATTATTATTATTATTAGGTGACTTAGGTTTACTTATTATATATTTAAGTACTTTAAAACGTTAATATATTGTTAAATTTAAATAATTTTCAATTTTAAAAAAACTCCATAAAAGAGAATCGGTTAGGAATCAGAATCGTTTTAAAAGTACCGGTTTGGAATCGTAAAAATCCAAACGGTACCCAACCCTAGTATTTGTTAACCATTTAAATGTATGTAAATGCCCATCACACACACACAAACACACACACACACACACACACACACACACATACATACATACATACATATATATATATATATATATATATATATATATATATATATATATATATATATATATATATATATATATATATATATATATATAGCTTGTTCCTTCTTTCCTGACTTACTAAACAGCGTTACAGTTTTCTGACCAGTGCCTCAACAATATAGGTATAGATTATTTGCTGCCTTTCAAGCTCTGTTGGTTGACTAGTGTTTCTTTATAAACACATTTATTTTGTGTAGTGTAGTAGTGGTTTCTATCATGTTCTTACATTATCTTCTGTGCTCCATTACTTTATCATTTGATGCTGGTATATTTGGTTGTACTCACTTTTACTCATATGTAACTGTGTGAATGCAAATCATAGTAGAATATTTGCATCTGCATTTGACAGGAATTCCACAGTGGCACATGCATACAGTTTTCCACATCAAGAGATTTCAGTTTTCCAGTTTATCCCTTTTTTCCATTTCATCACAGCCCTGTCAGGTCAAATCCCCCCCCTCAGTCCCAAAGGTTTTCTTCTCTCGTCTTCCACCTGCCAATTGCTCCCCCACTCCTCCTCCCGCCAAATCCGTTCCAGGCTGATATGGTGCCAGGTGAACTTGGGGGAATCTGTAAATATTGAAGGCATTTTGTATATTCTTGGCACAGTTGAAATCTGAAACTCTGAGCAGCATGAAAGAGAAGGGCTATGTGTTGAATACGACTCGGCTACAAGAATAAATCTGGCGCAGCAGGCTGCGGATCAAACTTAACTGCTGGTGGGAGTATTGACATAACAGGATAGCTAGAAGAATTCAATTTGTCTCTGACAGGCAGTACGTTTTCAGACGTCTATTTGTAAATCAATGTCTGCTGTAAAATATGCAAAGACATGTCAAGAAGAATCTGTATTTTGTTTGGAATGGCAGTGCCAGTCTTCTTATCTGCATTTTAGGGTTGTTTTGCAGCTTCCTGCTGAAGATTTAGTTTGCCTAAGAATGTTCCAAAACATTTTAAGCATTCAATTTGTATCTATTTCCAACATCAAGCCAACCAGCATGTGTTCTGCTTCCTGTACACAGCATATCTGCACATAAAGGAGTAAACATATTTTTACAAACCTAATGGATTTGTAGTGTTGTGTGCACATTTATTGATGCCTGAAAAAACGTCAGTCTCCACAAGGACCTGAGATCTCCTTCACACTCTGTAGGGAACGTGCAGCAATGAAACAGCTGACCGCAGATTACACACACACACACACACACACACACACACACACACACTAAACACACACACTAAACACACACACTAAACACAGACCTACATAGAACCCATTATTTCTTTGACGTGAATACTCACACAAAACGTTTTACCCTGCTGGGACCTGTGCAAAGAGCATTGTTTGTTGTTGCTGTTACATTATCCAAATGTCCTTGGGATTTTACTGGTGCTGCACTTGTTCATAACTTTCTTTCTCTGTTTTTCTGTGTCTCTCTCTCAGTTGTGCGGAAGCTGCAGGAGTTTGAGCTGCCTTATGTATCCATTACCAGTTTGCGGAGCTCTGAATTTCACATACTCCTACGGAAAAGGTACCCACCACCTGCTCGCATCATGACTTTGAATTGTATCATGTTCTTCTCAAAGTGCTCACCTCCACATGTAATCATAGCTGTGATTCATTGTCCAGAGTATTAATGTGTTACTTATCTAATCCTGTAAAGAAGCAGGTCAGATATTTCTGTTTTGGTAAGCAGTGCATTAACTACCTAATCTGCTGCACTTGGTGTAATTTAAATCAGTCCATCAGTAAGGCGCTCTGTTTTCTTTTTTTATTCTGGGTGCTGCTCATTTCATTGCTTATCTGCAGGGAGGCACTTGTTCTTAATGTCTCAGAGCAGCGATTATCTCAACCATGGGCTGCTTGTCTGACTTCACCATCTTCTACAAAGTGGCAGTTAATTTGGAAAAGAGACCTGAGTCATTTGTTCTACCGTTTATTTTGACAAGGACATTAGTAATCATGACTAGACACGTGGTGCATTCGACTGTCACACCAGAAAAGTTCTGCAGCAAAGCACAATTGATTGAGTATATTATTAAACTTATCATGACCAAAATGTCCTGTCATTGCAATTTTCAGTTACTGTCTATGAACTGACAGTAACCTACAACAACTAGAAGCTTAACCAACCAATAAGCTCAAATCAGATCAGACAGGTCATTTACTATAATTACATTTCAACTTATCTTCAATGATCATTGACAGATTAACAGGTAATGGTAAACATTAGTTTAGTTAAACATTAGTAGTTAAAATAGTTAATGTTAGATGACTTGACCTAGAGCTAGGTTGACGGCGTGAAGCTTGAAGAGAAACAAATAGCCTCAAAAATTGCAATGAAATTGAACCACTGTGTCTCTGATATAGTCTCTCAACTAAATCATTTAAAAAGGTTGTATTTCTTGAGAACTGTTGAATTGGATTGTGTGGATGCTCAGTCTTGAGACTGTATTTGGAGGGAGGAAGGTAGGGGGCTTCACCAAGACATGAGGACTGTTTAAAACTAAAACCATAGTTTTTACACACAAATCATCCCCAGCTACAGGTACATGAAACAAAACTCTTTCTTTAAACTCTTACTCTTAATTAGCTTACTAATTAACCAACAAACATTGTGTATTGAAACAATATTTACTCTGGCTTTACAGAAAAATCCTGTGGTTCTGGTCTATTTATGGTTCATTTATCTTTTCTGAAAATGGTTAAGTTTAGGGCTGCAGCTATCGATTATTTTAGTAATCGAGTATTCTACCGATTATTCCATCGATTAATCGAGTAATCGGATAAGAAATACTTAGTAAGAAATACTTAGTAAACAGCAAGAGTAAATATTTATTATTGATGTATACTAAAAAAAAGGAACACTGTCTTTTGTATATATACAAAAGACAGTTTTTTTTTTTTTTGAAAAAGCAACATTTTCCCAAAGATTAGTAGCAAACTAATAAACAGACTACAAACCGACAGCTTTCGTTTTAGCTTGTTGGTAAAACATGGCTATTTGCAGAGTAGCATGCTGTAGGCTAGTTGTGTAAAACAGCGCGGTGGACGAGAGCAGCAGACGTTAGTTAGCTACCTTGTGTCGGGTTCGCTCCGTGGAATGGATGAGTACACTGGATGTTTTCTACAGAGATGATGTAGTAGCATGTTTGCAGCTTAAAATGATCCCAAACTTTGTCGTTTTCTCTCGCCTGTCTCTTCTCTTAGACCCTTGCTATTTTCGTCTTCATTCATTTGTAATCTGGGCCGTCAGTCTCCTGCATAGACAGTATATAAACCATATGTCTATGATATAAACGGTCTTGTGTAAACAGAAGCGTCAACCTGTTGTGTGTGCTAGTAATTATCCTCCGTGCGGAAACACAGTGAGCCGTACAACCTTAATTACATTGATTTAACGAAGCATCGAGGCAAAGAATTTTGCTTCGAGGATTTTTTGTAATCGAATTATTCGAGTTATTTGAGGAATCGTATCAGCCCTAGTTGAGTTACAGATAAAAATGCACAACTTTGCCTGTTATGAGAGGGAAGGGGTCAGGGCTGCTTGTACACGGAAATGAGCATCTGTCATCAAGAGCTCCATGTCACACAAAATACAGAAATATGAAACATCTTCCTGGGTGGGCCCCCCAAACAAACTCTATGCATAGAAAACACTGATGTTGCTTCCCCACCAAGCCTGAAGTTAGCGACTGTTTCCCTCTACAACATTTTCCTACTTCCTTGTGTGTCTGTTCTTTCGTCACCCTGCCTCCCACTGACTGAGGTACACAGGATGTTTACTTTATTTTTGCCTCAAGGAAAGTCTTAGTACTCCTGACCTAGTTTCTCTGTGGAGTGTACAGCAGCGAGGAAAGAATGAATGTAGAACTAACAAGTTCAAAACAGACCCTCAGTGTATGAGATCCAGGGGAGGATCTGGGGGCTGTTTCACAAAAGCAGAATTTATAAATCCAAGATAACTGATAAAGCGAGGCTTGACCTAGTCTAATCTATGCAGCCTGGCTTGGTGCGTTTCACGAAGGCCAAGCCAGGCTGAGGAGGAGCGACCAGGTCGAGCCAGGCTGAAGTAATTCGGATAGATGCATGTTCATGGCTTTCCTTAACAGACCGCGAGGTCGATCACAGATTTACTGATTCTAAAATGGAGAATACGCATTGTGCATACTTTACACAGAGTGAGCAGCAGCTTCTGATGGAAGTTTGATGAAGTGAAACACATTATTTGTAAGAAACACGGCCGCTGTGATAAAACACGAAAACGTTGCAAACAATCGTGGACCGACTGAATGTGTAAGTAGCCTAAAAATAGACATTATTTGACCACGACTCTGAACTGTTACAGTCATAATTATAACATTCAAGGAGTTAGGCTACTAATACATTGCACACATTAACAGTTGTATATTTGGGATTAAAAGTGAGCAGACCAGTCTGCCTTTGTTAGAACTACTATAGAAACACACAAGTTAGGACTTTATATACTGCCCTTCATCACTGACTTCATTTAAAACACATGTGAAACTTTATCAGCCTTTTGTAATTATCTCAACAATTGCCATAATGTATTCACCAAACTTCTAACCCAATATGAACAGCAGTCTTCATTCAGCAACGTAACAGCACCAACGACTGTCGCATGAATCATTTTTAAAATAATGGTCACAATGTTAAAATAATAACAGTATTTAACTAAATAAAGTAAAACCACTGCTGAGTGAACAGAAAAGGCTCCTGTTAGCCTGGTCAGGAGCAGGCTAGCTGCACAGAATAAATATCCATGGTAACTTTGGTGCTTCTGCTTTTGTGAAACCGAGTCAAGGCATCCAGGATAACTTGTGAAATAGCCCACAGGTCAGTGAATTGAAAAGCTCCTTTTGGCTAAAAGTGCATGCTAAAAATGGAGGAAATGTCGTCTCTGTTCAGTGAAAACATTAAATTTACATATTTTCAACCTTTTTGTGTTAGCATGTGTTAGAGAGCAAAGTATACATGAAATAAAAACAGGAATATGAATCGTAGTGGAAGTTTTTGTAGGTCAGCAGTAATATATTTATAACCACTTATATATTTACAATACAAAAGTGTGGCTAATAGTCATTTGTAACCTGTATATGCATAAAGGCAATTCAAACAAAGACCATATGACTCAACAGGGGCTTTCAGTGCACTTTTGATTGAAACTAAAGCAGCAAAATAAAAGCACTCTCCAACACACATCTTCCACTACTCTCCTTTTCCTTCTTTCCCCGAACCTTTCTCCATCTTCTTTCTCTCTTGTTACCTGCTTTGAATTGCTGATGTGTCCAGGCAGCATGCAGCATGCTTTACATCTGCTTGAACAACTTCTCTATCTTCTAACAGCCCTTGTCTCATGCAATTACAACATGTTAAATTTCACTCCTGCTGCGAAGTGTTGAGACATGAATGAAATGGGATTCTTGCCAAAGAGCATATGATACATGGATAAAACATTCAGTGCTCTGCCTCAGACAATAATTTTAAACTTCTGTATGAAATCAGTGTCAGTTAAATAGACATTTCACACCCAGGGCCTAAGTTATAAAAACACATGGAAGTGAAGTATCTTAAATCGCACATTGAGTGCAAAATATATCCTATTTTTTTCTCAAGTAAGACTGAGTGGTTGGCCAGCCATGATCTTTTCCAGTCTTTCTTTCTTTTTTGTCTATCAGATTTGGGCCATTTTCATATGTGGTTCCAGTTATGATCCCTCTCCAGAAACTGAATTCATGCTTTTATTTTTTTTTTTTACGTCACACTCTACTCCTCAGGCTGCCCTCCGGCACCTACACATCTCTATGCTCCGAAGTACCAGCAATAGCCTCTAATACAACTAGGGGTGCAAGATATATTGACTCAATATTGTTATCGCAATATATCGAAAGTGTCGCAATAAGTATGCAATATTTTTTTTATTTTGTGGAGCGCTGCGTCCCATCCGTTAGCTGTGTGGCTTAGTTGTGTTTGATTTAGAGCTCGCTTGAAACGCTATAATGATCATGTTTCATTGGCCAGTTACCGTGCCACTTGCACATGTTAGTGCACGTCAGCGCACGGGTCCACTACGTGACAAACCCTATGGAGCGTACCATGTGATATGTGTGCATATTTCAACAGAGTGACAGTGTAAGTGAAGAAATAGAGACAGACAAAACGGAACGAATCAGAGAAGAGAAAGAAAAGTTGTGTCCTGTTCTCTTTATATATTTTATGTCCTGTTCTCTTTATATATTTTATACTGTACCACCAGTAAAACATGGTCCTTATTTATTTATTCATTTTGGACCAGTCCAATATAGTATAGATAGTCAGTTGAAATAAACCTTGTGTTGTAAGAAAACTTGTTTAATTTCTTATGAATCTATTTTGATGCGTTTTCCCGTAACTTTTGTAATTTTACATATGTTAAAAATATAGAAATTAATATATCGCAATATTCATAATCAATATCACATTTCGTCAATATCGTGCAACCCTAAATACAACACAAACTGTACTATCTCACATCCCCTTCAGCAGACCAACTCCCCTTCAACCTCAACAGGAAACAATCCTTGAGATGAATGCTCTTACACTGTTGCCTCATTGACCAGTCCCTTCAGAAAAACGCGATTATGCGATCGCATAATTCAATGCATAATCAGCCAAAGTCTTCATATTTATGCGGGGGGCGCATTTTTTCAAATACGCCGCACTTTCGCCGCATAAATTGCCGATTTCCCTGCAAAATATGCGGGGCTTGCATGATTTCATAATCCCCGCATTTTCGTTGCAAAAAAGTCACATATCTTAGCAGAAAGTTGAAAAATGATGCGTTTACTTCACACAAGAGCGGCCATTTTCCCCTGTTGCCATGGGAACGTTATGAAGTGACGTAATTACGCGACGTGAACATCATCGAAAAGCTGCAAACCCCGCAACGAAACCATGATGAAACCGCAGTTTTTGCAAGTTCCCGCAATTTCATCGCATAAAATTGCATAAATATCCCGCATATTCCATCACATTTTTTAAGAAAATGTGCTGCATAATCAAGGATTTTTGCCCGCAACAATCACAAAAAAACTCCGCATTTTTCTGGAAGGACTGATGAGGACTGACATTGAGTTGAGGAATTTAGTCTACAAGTCACTCTCATTTCACTGATTTGGCAAAGTAATAATTCATGTGTATATTTGATGTAATTGTATCAAAGTTGATTATAGATTTTCCAAATTTACTGATTTAGAATTTTGCTGATAAACTTCCTTTATGAGTATTAAACTAAATAAACATTTTACAAACAATCTATTAGAAAAATGCATCATCACAAAGCTGAAAACAGACCTTTTTCTATTAGCTCATAACAAGTTGATTGTTTTTTGAGAGACATTGTTCACACAGGACAGCTATGCTATGTAGTGGTGCTTGGTGTGCAGACAGAGTAATAGGAAATTATATTCTTTGTGGCACATGGCCAAATATGATTGCATTTTTATTAGGGCTGTCAAAATAATGCGTTAATTTCGATTAATTAATCTGAGAAAAAATAACGCGTTAAAAAAAAAATAACGCAGATTAATCTATTCCATATTGACATTTGACCCAGAGCTGTTCTAGCCACCATTCGACTGTAAAATGAAGGAGGGAGACGAGAATGTTCTGCCTGGATCATTAATTGGAACATTTACTTCCATACTACTACTTACTAAAAATCTTCTTCCTGCCAACCCTGGCTACCGAAATCTGGTGCCACTGATATGTCTGCGCTTCTCTCTGATGCTCTGAAACAGACGATAGAGGCAACACAAACACCGCTGCACGTGACGCTAGTTAACACTATACTCGACAGCAGCTAACGTTAGCCTACCGCTAGCTAGTAGCTGGATTAAACACGGTTAAAATGCTGACAGCTAACGCTAAACGGTGTAAAGTTTGACTGTGTTTTACTGTAGAGGATTCAACACCGGTATGTAACAATCTGCAGCTGCCATCAGAGAAACAACACAGACGGTGCGTTCAATGAAACTGGTAAACTACAGCGTCGTGGTGCATTTGACGTTATTGTAAATGTCCTTTTCCCATCTGGTGGTTGTTTTTATCGTTCAACAGCAATTTACTAGTGAAATAAGTTATTGTTATTGTTATAAATTATTATTAAATCATTTAATTTTGACCATATGGCCTTAGCGATAAACAAGCCGTTCTTTAATGTCACCGACTGTTGTTAGTACCCTTTTTTTTTCTTTTCTTTTTTTACTTTCTTAAAAAGTCGGTTAATCGGCTATCGGTTCAGGCACCGTTAATTATGTATGCGATTAATTTCGATTAATTAATCACAGAGTATGTAATTAATTAGATTACATTTTTTAATCGATTGACAGCCCTAATTTTGATAGAGTCAGGCGTTATTATTCAAACAAATTGGCAATTGTACCTGTGCCACTTTGTTAATTCTTCTAATTGATGTTTAGATATAGATTTGGAAAGAGTGACTGTGCCTTTTGTGTCTGCAGCTACTGGGACATGGCGTACGATGGTGATGTCATGGACAACAGAGTTGGCCTGAATTTGCTGTACGCCCAGGTAAGGGGTTTGATTACGCAGGTAAACCAGACGCTGTTGTTTATTTTCAGCTGCAACTGTGATTTAAAACAAAATCTTTTCAATTAAATTTCCCTTCAGATGTGGAACCAAACAGAAAATCCAAATTAGACGTGATTGGGTTTGTTTACATCTCGCAGCTGTTGTGTTTTATTGAGCTTGCCTGGTGCCAGCATCACACCAAGAAAACTAAATCAAGTGCTGCTTCATCCCTGGGCTGCCAAATGCTTTTGTCCATCCCCTGGACCCTCCATTATCTGATTGCAATATCAGCTTGTTTTGACTTTACAACATTTTGAACTCTGTACCTTTTTGTGTTCCTCTCTGACCCTATTAATAGCGTATTCCCTTTGCTGCGAGAACTGTTTTGTTGTCTTAAGCATTTTTGGGGCTGCAAGTTTGATTTAAAATCTGGAACTGCTGAGTTGCCTCTGTGTAGCAGAGGACACCAAAGAAAAATAAATGGTGTTTGCATGTTTCTGTGAAATTGTTAGCTGATCTGCACTGTTTTCATGAAAGGCTTAGGGTGTGATTTCTCCCACATGGAAACACAAAAACCTGCTTTGTTTTGTGCATCTGTGCAGAAAGATGAACTTCAGTTCTTGTTTTTGCTTCACCAGACAGTGTCTGACATTGAGCGAGGCTGGATACTTGTCAACAAGGACCAGGACAGGCAGCTCAAATCATTGCAGGAGAAAGGCTCCAAGAAAGAAGTAAGCAAAGGGGATCACTTCTAGATGATTCTGCCTTACTTGAGTCCTGCTGATACTTTGAAATGCCTTTGCCCAAGGATAAATCTGTAGACCGTAGAGAATGGTGCCTCTAGTGCATTCTTTGATGCAATTAGCCTAGTTTTTCCCCTGATATGAATTTTTAATTACACCAATCCAGTAGAGAATTCAAACTCATTGTCTCCAGGGATTAGACAAAGACAGATTTTCTTTTTTAGAAAAGTTACTCTAAAAAAAATTGTTTCTTTATGTTTTCCCCCAGTTTATCCATCTAGGTCAGACTCTGAAATATTATGGCTATATCAAGTTTGACCCTTGTATCACCGACTTCCCCGAGAAGGGCTGCCAAGTCATCGTCAGTGCCGGCAACAATGAGCTCAACTTCCACGTCAAGTTGCCCAACGAACAGATGAAGGAGGGAAGCTTCAAGGTCACGCGCATGAGGTGTTGGCGAGTCACGTCTTCAGTGAGTGGGTTTGTGTGTGACAGAGTGAGGATGAGTGAATTCTAGGGTTGGGGGAGAAAAAAAATCTAAAATAGTATATATCGTGATTTTTTTTTTTTTTTTTTTTTTTTGCGCTTTCCTTTCAGAATAAACTATTCATTTCATTCATAACATCGCATTTGGTGCAGCGCTGCAACCCCCCTCATAGTCAAATCTCAAATTGCATCCGGAAGAACATGTATAAACATTTAAAGTGTGTGTGTGTGTGTGTGTGTGTGTGTGTGTGTGTGTGTGTGTGTGTGTATATGTGTGTCAGACCTTTGTTTTTGTCTGTAAGTTCTAAAATGCTGTATTTTGTGTGTGTGGTTAGCATGGGAGGTACAGCTAGTTTCTGGCCCAGAGGGAATAGTCTCCGTGAAGAGCACAGGCTCCA
This sequence comes from Sander lucioperca, assembly GCF_008315115.2. Taxonomy (NCBI): domain Eukaryota; kingdom Metazoa; phylum Chordata; class Actinopteri; order Perciformes; family Percidae; genus Sander; species Sander lucioperca. The sequence continues at coordinate 18,118,642 of NC_050191.1, forward strand.
TAAATGGGGTGAAAAAAATCTTATGTAACATGATTTTTTTTTTTTTTTTTTTTTTTTGCGATGATTTTTAAAATAGAATTTTTTTTCCTAGAATTTAATTTATTTATTTATTTTATTTTATTTATTTTTTTTTAACCAATGATTCACCTAATCGTCGGTCCTGCTGACGGCGACTACATCAAATCTGTTTCCAGCAAAACAGTGAAAGCAGAAAATAACATGTTATGTCCTTACAAATGAAATAAATGTCAGACTGATGTTTTTTGAAAACAATTTCTTCTAAGAAATGTCTCATGATATATTGTCTCTAGAAGTGTATTATTCAACTTTTGTTTTTGTTAAAGAAGGAAAAGAAAATCGCAATACTCAATACGATGGAATTGCAGTACTTTTTTTTGCAGTAATTCGCAAGATTCGCAATAAATGAAAATCGCAATACAAATCGAATCGGCACCCATGTATTGTGAAAGAATCAAATCGGGACACAAGCATATCGTCCCAGCCCTAGTGAATTCACCTTCAAGCATGCTTGTATCTCCGAAGCTGTGAAATAATCAAATTGGAAACTTTCCATATTATTAGGAGACTACGAGCTGGCAGAGTAGAGATGCAGCAGCTTTGGCTGGAGTCCATCAAACCAAGAGGGGCTCCTGTGCCTCCAGAGCTACCTGTTTACAAACCTTCTCTCACCACTGCACCAGAAACACGTCTTGAGTTTTGCCAAGCATTCGTTTTTACTCCTGCTACACTCCAAAAGTGCTGACCGCCACACCATTCGTCTTGATCAGTCCAATTACCCAAACACAACCCACACAAGGATAGTGCTGTATCGATCCGCCAACCTAACACACACAGCAGCATCCTTTATTCAAACTGATAATAGTCTATTGGCGAGAAGGGAATCTGATGGCATGCAGCACAAGGAAGCACCTACACAGCCCACTCTGTGTACATCCGTACAGCTCCACTAACATCACAAGAAACTAATGGACTTTTTTTAAAATGAAACCATAGAGCCTTTCGGGGAGAGTACAGAAAGAGCAAAGGTGCTGCTCCACATAACAAAGACCATAATTATGTTTAATGCGTGAGGCTACTGTTTAGACTGCCACCTAGTAATTGATTAGTAAACATGAGATGCTGTCGGGATCTGTCAGACTCGGCTCAGCAGATGACAGTGATTGATTCACAGTAATTAATTAATTTATAGTGTGTTTCACCGGAGGAGCTCTCTAAGATAACTCAGATGATGTCATTGGGAATATCTTGGCTTGGGTTTGAAACTTTAAGACTTTCAAGTATCACAGTTAGCACAGTCAGTATTACAAGTACCCCTATTAAAAAGGTTATTTATTATATTATACATTTCAGCTTTATTTTTGTTAATTTGAAACTAGCAGGCAAGAAATTCAGAGCAATAATTTCTTGTCTTAAAAATAAATAATCTTCATAATTGTCACCCAGAATCGGCATAAATTCAAACCATCATGCACCACAGAGTTGATCTGCCCTGAATCTACATTATTTTTTTTCTGCTTCCACCCAGAGACAGTTCCTCTGAAAGCCTGAACAATCAATTTTCACTTCTGTGAATAGCTGAAAAAGAATTACATGCAGCTCTACACACATCATTTCAGTTAGCTTTTTTTTTTTTTTTGACGCAAGACCTCATTTAAATGTAGATGGGAAAAGCAGTTCACTTTTGTATTGCATTAGTGTTCAGCACAGTGATTTGTATCACAGCCACTTTTATGATTCTCCAAAGGTTAATTTGCACAGAGATCTGGACAACACATCCAAAATTAAAATGCATCTTGGCTCGTCTGATTACAGGCTGAGCCCCCGCGCTGTCCAGCGGTGTGGTTAATTCCTGAGTTCATTCTCAGATGTCAAAGTCATTCTAATGAGCCCTTTCCTTTCAGAATAAACTATTCATTTCATTCATAACATCGCATTTGGTGCAGCGCTGCAACCCCCCTCGTAGTCAAATCTCAAATTGCATCCGGAAGAACATGCATAAACATTTAAATTGTGTGTGTATATGTGTGTCAGACCTTTGTTTTTGTCTGTATGTCTTTTTTTAAGTTCTAAAATATTTGTGTGTGTGGTTAGCATGGGAGGTACAGCTGGCCCAGAGGGAATAGTCTCAGTGAAGTGCACAGGCTCCATAAATGAGGAATGAGGGCTCGTCTCCTGGGAGGCTGTGTGTCTGAGTGTCACATATTTTTGGAGGCTTTTGATAGTCTGTATTTATACACATTTATTTCTTTCTTTGCACCTATGTTAATATTTTAGCATGTGTTATCTTAAGATTTGGCTGCCTGTCATGCCTGTAGTGATGCAGCTTAACAAGAACGTAGGATCGGAAATGTGATTCAGCTGTTTACAGAGTAGAATAGCAAGCCTCTACTTAAGAATGCAAGTTGGATGTTGGTTAAGCAATATGGAAGTCAGTTTATTAGGGGCGTTCTTCTTCAGAAATCCACGTTCCCATGTACGAAAACTTACCAAACTTTGCACACAAGTCCAGTCCTGTGCCACACGCAATCAGTGCGATTTGTGTACTAATTGTCCTGATGGTGGCGCTACAACAGCCATTTATAATTTTAAACTTTGAAAATTCATAACATGCTACAACTTTGCAACTTACACCAAACTGTAGCCCCAATAGAACAGAAACTCTACTCTGCTTTTACCTAGTGGCAATTTTGAAGTCCATCACTCTACTTTTTGCAAAAACTGCAAAACTTCCTCCCACATTTTTGTTTCAATTGACACAAAGTTTTTTGATTTTTCAAAATTTGAGCCCACATTGCATTAAAATGTTTTACTGCAGTAGTGTAAACAAATACTGCAATTTTTTCCAAACTAAATATTTGATATTCATGGAAAAAATTCACAACATTCGAAGATCATTGTAGATTTCGTGTGCACAATTTCAGAATTTAATCTCAAAATGTGAATTAAAAAAAAAATTGAATTGTGTCCTACGCATTGCAGTCACTGCAAAATAGAGCATCTTTAAACATCAGTTTGGCATTTATTGATCTTTGTGAAAATAAATAACAGGCATCTCCATGTTGTCTTAACCAAGTACACAAATTCTCAGAATTTTCTAATAAGAAATTAATTTTGTTACAGCAGCTTAAAATTCAGCATTGTCATGCAAGCTTGCTCCTTGTCTACTAGGTTTTGCGATGCCACTTGTGACAGATAATAGCTCCCTGAGAACCCGCCTACGGCCTCAATGGTTCTGAGTTTGAGCGCATGGTGTTGCAAGATGATCATACACATATCTAATCAGGCATTGTGCTATGGACAGCCCCCCCGCATATTTTAAATGTATGTCTGCATTAAAACACCTGATTCTGATTAACAATCAGTCCAGTTGCAGTTTAGGAAAATCATGTTATTGAGTCAACCCAGGCTGACTCTATAAAATATAGCCCAAATAGCTAGAGGAGTCATCACCTGGACAATAGCTCTCTGAGATCAGCATGGTCCTTTGGACCAGAAGATTGTGAGGTCAAAGCTCAACGGTCACAATGTCACATCTTATACATAATCAGCCATTGTGCTTTGGACACCTTCCCTGCGAGTTTAAAATGCTCGTCCCGGACCACCGCTGTGGAGCAGCTATAATTTTCCTTGTGTTTCAAACATAAGTAGACGTATTTAACTTGAATGCTGAAATAGAAAAAAAGTCCTCAATAGAATAAACATATGATAACAGTTCAGACAGCTTGTGGTATTTAGGATGAATTTTGATGATACCACCCAAACACCAAATCATAACTCCATCTTTCTGTCCGACTCTGCAGCAAGTCCCAATAGCCAACGGCACCACCAATTCCTGCAGCTCGTCCAAATGTGAGGTCAAACTGGAGCTGGCCTTCGAGTATCTGATGAGCAAGGACCGCCTCCAGTGGGTCACCATCACCAGTCATCAGGTAGGACAGAAGTCACAGACAAGAGTCTACGTAGGGGGACAAGCATTAGGTAGTAGAGCGTTAAACTGTTGTGATATGCTCAGAGCATTTGGTTCACGCAATTCTTCTTTACTCAAAATAGTAGGATGTATTTTCAAAATGTCTAAGAAAGATGTGAAGTAAAAGTGTGCTCAATACTGTTCAATTGTATTGACTTACAGTTGTGATTTCAGGCTATCATGATGAGTATCTGCCTTCAGTCTATGGTGGATGAATTAATGGTGAAGAAGTCAGGTGGCAGCATTAAGAAGGTTTGTTTTTATATATATATATATATATATATCTCTCAATCATCCTAATATTAATACACACAGCATCTTACTGTGTATACATCTATAACTATTTGGTTTTTATTTTGCTGATTGTGGAGATAATAGGTCATTAGATTTCAGTGCTGGAATCAGAACACACGCAAAGCAAAGCTCATGATTTACAGGATACTCTGTTGTTGATAATTATTCTTCACTTCTTCTGCTGTCCCCTTCTAGATGCTGAGGAAACGACACAACGGCTCCATCCACCGGTCAGACAGTCAGCAAGCTGTGAAATCTCCCCCTCTACTGGTGAGAAATGGGATAGTATGCCCTGAGTTTGAATTTGATTGGAACTTTTTATAGATTATAGGGTAATTTGTTGTTGTTGTTGTTCTGACTGCAGGACTCCCCTGACCCGAACCGTGAACAAATCGTCAAACTCTCAGTGAGTATATATTTGACTTTTTTTTTATTAATAAGTACAGTGCTTCTAAAAAAATGTGTTCAAAAAGCAAGCAGCTGAATGATGGGGTCATATAATGCATTCCCAGAACCTTCAACATATTCTAATAGATTAATGTTTTTCCAGTGTTAAGAGTACTATTGATTATTCCATTTAGACCAAGCTGAGCTCGGTGTCCCTCCGAGGGATCAGCGCCTCCAACTCAGCAAATGATATCAGCGGCAATGATTTCCATGGCAACTATGCTTTTGAGGGAATCGGGGATGATGACCTGTAACCCCAGATTTGCCCTCCTCCCCTATTCATTCCAATGTCAGCGACTGGGACGACAAAGATAACAAGCTGAGCTGAGCCGAGCCGATCGGGCCACACACGCCTCCGATTCTGCAAGATTGTAGCCTCTTCCTGGAGAAATTGCTGCCTTAAGGTCTCATTTAATCTTTGACCGTGTCCTTTCTTTTAGACTCTAAAAGCTCATCTTGATTTGTATTTTAGTAACACTCATCATATTCAATTGAACCGTTGTCCCTATGTTATTAACTTAGTGGCAACATACAGTAAATAGCATGTAAAGCTACAGGTACGCAAACAGGGATGCTTTTTGTTTTTGTATGTTACTGACAAATTCCTACTTCAGTTTCATTCACATTGACTACTGTTCCATCAACAGTAGATGTGAATTTTTATAATGCAGTTAAATTCATGAGGTACAAAGTAAATTAATATATATTATAAACTACATAAAGAAAACCTGCTAGATCTTGGATTCTTCCCCCAGTGGCTGCATGTTCCTTTCCAACCTGAGAGCCAAATGTTTAGTTAGACCTGGCACTAGTGATAATGCAGCACAACTGGACATGGAAAGTTCTCAAAATGACCCAGAGTCCAGTGAACGTGTTGAAATTGATCTCAAAACTGTAGACATCTCAGAGCAACTGCTTACTTATATGGATGATCAATGTTTGGCTTGGCTATATACCAAAATGTCATGTTTTTATACTGTTTGTGATCTTCTGTGTGTCATGCTACTCATGTGCCAAGTCAGTAAATATCTTAGCAGGATACCAGCATTTTTATTCAGCTTACGTTTGAGGCACAGTCACTCATACTGCCTTCAGAAATAGTCTGATGCCTTCATTTTTCCTTTTTCGCCTCGTGGGTTAACTCGACATTGGTTGAAGCTTCAAATAAACGTCAGTGTCAGCCAGTGTTACCTAGAATCTTGCAGAACTTGATAGATGGTTGATTTGGCCGAGCTGCTTGCACTTGCTAAACCCATCACTTTTGCACAGTATTACAGTACAGATGGAGATGAATGTTCGAGTGGAAGCTTGAGCATGACCTTAAACGTGGAGAATTTTTTTCCAAGGGGCTTTGTAAATCCATCTATGATTTTTTTTTTTTTTTTTTTTAAACCAATTTTTTTTAAAGGTTTCTCATAATGCCAAATTATAGTTTACTAAAGCATTTTGCACAAAATAAACATAAAAATTATGACAATGTCACTTTTTATATTATGTACATTCAATTAAGTATTCTGAACATTTACTAATATCTTTATCATCCATAGCTTATTGTAATCAAATAGATCAAATGTAATCTAAACTGTATAGAACAAAAAGTTTAAATGGACTAACATTTATTATTGTTTACATAATGTTTAGGGAACTTTAATTAGTTAAAATGTAAAGTGTTTACAAATTTTGCATCTGATTTTCTTTGTCTAGTTCTTTTTTTGGGCGAGTGATGGTGTTGCGGGGCGCATTCTTTGGGGCTTCAGTTCATCGTAATGTGTATGTACATTGTGCCAATCATCTCAGAGGATTTAGTTGAAAAGGTGCTTTGGTGAAGTGGCTAATGTGATCACAATTGCTGGAGTGAACAAAGTTCGTGGAGAGCAGGCAACAAACTGAACATATCCCGCTGTTTTATAAGACGTCATTCCATTTTTTATTGCTGTTGGCATCTGTTGAGCTGCATCTCGGCGTGTTTTGAAGCCTCTAAATGTAAATCGATGCCAACCTATCAACAGCTTTACTCTCACTGGTAGCCAGAACTGTACACGAAATGTTCTCAATATAAATGTCTTGTTCTTTCACTGCTGTGCTTTTTCTGTTGTCTTAAGTTGTATTTACAGTAGGGGGATGTGGACACCACTCTTCATTTTAATTTTCTTAATTCCGGTCAATACCACAACTTACATGGAAGCTGCAAGGTTCTGGGTGTGTATAAATGTGTAGGTACCTAATTGAAGTGCATTTTTCATCAGCATCACTTTTACAGAAAATGTCAAATTTCATGATTGTATTGACTTGATTCATTCCGCTACTTTTCATTTTGATTTTAGTGGTAAGGTCGGGGACAACTGTCATGATGCTAAAATAAACTCTGAAATTAGGTCACATTATCCTCTGATTCGTTGCTGTCTTTTAATTGTCCACTTTATTTTATCATCACTAAGCATTCTTCATCGGCAGCAGCTTTGGTTCTCAGACATGTAACGTGGCAAAAATCTTAATCAGTATAGAGCAACCAAGTGATATAAATCAGTACATCACAACCAAGTTTCTGTAAAAGAACTCTCACTTCATGAAGGTATTTGGAACTGAGAATAAAGTGCTTTGATTCTTTATCTATCTATAGCCCAATTGATATGTCTAATAACACATCAACTAAAATTCAGTTTTTACATAAACACAACATTTTACAGTTGAAAATTAAAACTTCGCAATTATGTAATTGCTTCAGTTTCTAAATTACCTCAGCCATAACTTTGTCATTTCTCTAGTGAAATTTCTTGTTTCTTATTGACATACGCATCTGCTGAAAATTATTTATCTGTGTGCCAAGAACATTTTCTTGTTCAGGTGCCGCCGGAAATTCGGCCAGATGTCTTTCATTTCGGCCGGATGTCCGTTACCTTCCGCTTTCTTTGTGTTGTCGTTTTAAACTCCGGTGGATTTCTGAGGACTATGGTTAACTGCTCCTCAGATCTCTGCAGGGTAAATCCAGACAGCTAGCTCAACTTTCTCTCCAATCTGAGTTTTCTGTTGCACGATTAAAACAACCTTTGAATGTACACGTTCCACCAAAACAAGTTCTTTCCCGATGCTATTTTGCAGGGACGACGTTGCTCCGTCCGGCGCTTAGCACCGCCTAAGACGATTGTGATTGGTTTAAAGAAATGCCAATAAACCAGAGCACGTTTTTCTCCAATCCCAGAATGTGTGGACTAGCCAGTCCCTCCTTCGCAGCGCTGTGGAGGAAGGTCTGGCAATGCGAGTCGTACTAAATGCCGACGTCAGCATGCTCACAATGAGCATAAGCTGTAACAATGTTCACCATCTTAGTGTAGCGTGTGACAATAGCACTAAATTCAAAGTACACCTGAGGCTGAGGGAAATGCCAGATTTGCAAGTATTTGGACATATTCGAATTTTGACCTGAACACAATTCATCCCAAGGGGGACATGAATGTCTGCAATTTTTTTTGGCAATCCATCCAAAATATTTCACTCGGAACCACAACCTGTCAACCTCCTATTTCAGTCAAGACCAAAGTGATGGACTGATCGACAGACTGACAGTAGTTATCCATAAAGCGTGTGTCTAAAAATGAGATGCACTGTATGTATGTGAAAAGGCCTCTCAGAGATTTGAGGGGGGAAATGAGATCCAGTCTGTTGTCTGACATTCAATGAAATGAATTCCATGTGTTTATTTCAAAATCCTCACTTAAGGCATTTATGAGACACTGCATGAAGACAAAAACGGACACTTGGGGGATGCCAGTACTAATCAATGCTCCACTCTGTCATGGCAAGTTGGCAACCTGAAAAATCTCTCACTTGCATATTATAGTAATTCAAAAAAGAGTATAACCTTAAATCACAGTCCCTAATATTTTTCCTATGGGAACTAAATGACACATCACACATTCAAAATAATAAAAACACAATTCTATATATTAAAGTATGCACTTCTAGCAGTGTATTACAGCCACATTAGAAAAATAAAACAACTATTACACACTTGCATGCTTATTAATAGTGTCATCTTTTTCAAGTAAAAAACACGAGAATGGGCTAATTTCACAGTCGATAGTAAATGGTAATTAAAAGGAACGTGATCCAAATTATTAGAAATTAAAAGATTAGTGATATGTAGCAAGTACAAGTTTGTGGGGGTAAAACATCTTTTGAACATGCTTGTTTACAATTTATTACTCCTGAATCAAATGAACGTCAATCAATGCTTATTTCCCCTCCACAACTTAATCGCAAACCTTTTAAATGCAACGGTGTGTGTATGATTGTGCTTTTTCTTAAACCATACAAACAAGTGAAGACTAAAGGGGGCCTTTCAAAATGTGCATGCAAGTTAAGTGTTTAAATGACCAGAAATTATTTTTTTAATCACATTTCATAATCCTGAGGGGGTCTGCAAAGATGACAATGCAGTTTGAGACATGGGAGATTTTTTTTTTTTAGTTAGGTTAACACAACCTAATTAATCAATAGTTTATCAAGGGTAAAACAAGTTCAGTATTATTAAATAGCACCTTGCTAGTACATACATTAGTAAATTATTATGAAGCCATGCCATTAGAGAGCTTTGGGCCCCAATGCAAACAAAGCACAATATTTGTCCTTAGAAGGACCCGTCTTTACTTAAAGCTGCACTGTGCAGTCAAAATATCCTCATGAAGCAAAGTTAAATCAGGTGAATGTGATCATCTATCAGTAACATTCAAGTTGTTTCATTAGATATTTGGTACAAAACAAAAAGGTTTGACCTACACTTTTAATACAAAAAAAATTGTCCCTTATTAAAAAACAAACAAAAAAAAAACTACACAGTGCAGCTCAACAGTTCAGGCAAAAATGTGCACATGTATTGGAGTATTTGGTAGTGTTCTCTGTCCTGGAATGAAGAACCAGATATGTGTTGTAATATGAGAGGGAAAATGTTAGAATTAGCCGAGGGTGGTGTAACATACAGAATAAGATGGTAAGGACTTCCACAGTGGATAAAGTCCATTTGTCTTGACAGAAATACAGAGTAGAAGACAAACTCTCAAAATATTCAGAATAATTGTTACATAATTGTGCGATATTCTAAAAATGATCAATTAGCAGCCTCTGAAAACATCTGACAAAACACTTAAGACCGACACACACTAAAACAATATAAAGGCTCTGTGAACAAAAACAAAAAACAAGTTGCTGGTAGCTTAGTTTTGCTGAGTTATATTTTATGCAATCTCGAGTTTGTAGCACGAGTGTATTGTCTGACCTCCCTCCCTAGACATGTACTGCATATCAACCCCTGTTTCTTTTCTTGGAACGCCAACTCCCATCCCTTTCCTCACTTCCTCTTCATCTTCGTTGTTGCCAGTCATTGGAACTTTGACCCAGCCATCTGTGGCCAGGCCGTGTTTCTTCTGATGTCTCTTGTAATTGTCCCAGTGGCCAGTGGTGTAGCCGCACTCCTGACATTTGTACGGCTTCTCTCCTGTGTGCCGGAGCATGTGCCGCTTCAGGTTCATGCTCTGGTTGCAGCTGTAGCTGCACACGGCACACTGGAAGGGCTTTGCCCCCGAGTGCACCCGCTGGTGACGCTTCAGGTTGGCCAGGTTTCCGCAGGCGTAATCGCACAAATGGCACTTGTAAGGTTTCTCGCCTGTGTGCACTCTGTGGTGGCGCTTGAGGTTGTCGAAGTGCGCTGAGGCATAGTCGCACTGTGGGCACTTGTATGGTTTCTCGCCGCTGTGAGTTTTCATGTGGCGTGCCAAGTGGTTTGGGTAGTGTGTGAGGAAAGGGCAGGCGGCGCAGGTGTACACCTTGTCGCTGCGCTCACCAGGGCTGTTGGGAGATGATGAAGAGTCTTTAGTCAGCATTTCGAGGGTACACTTGGCACAAATCTGGGCTGAGGAGCCATCCTCGTCCTCCAGGACAATGCCACACAACCGGCAAGTGAAAGGGAAAAGTGAAGGGGGGAGGGCGGCACCGTCTGCTACGCCCACTCTGGTCGCCCTGCTGCCGCCACTTCCTGTGGTGTCCAGCAGGGGTGGAGGCTGGTGACCTGGAGCTGGGTTAGAAGATGCTATGGGTGGTGGTGATGCTCCCTTTAAGCCATCAAAGGCTGATAGGTAGTCATTGTTTTGGGCTCCTAAAGTCAGGTTTGAAGTTGGCCTCGCAACGTCTGAAACTTCACAAAAAGATGAGTTATTATATATTAAATGACTGATCATAGATATCAAAAAGGGTGCACCATATTTCAAGATTGTGCATCATGAGTCACAATATAAACAATGAAGAAAGAGTTATGTAGATGATGAAATAATTAGTAATAGTAAAAGAAAGTAATGATAGTAATGGTATGTAAGTAATGATACATACCGTTGGCTGAAGTACCCGACACTTCATCATTGGGCCTTTGCCCAGTCACATGCTTCTTCAGGCTGTTTTGGCCACTGATCGGTCGTGGCGGCGTGTCCTGTCCCGCCACTGCAGAGGGTACATGCATCCGCTGATGCCTCTTGAGATTGCCAAGGGAACTGCAGGCAAAAGTGCAGATGTCACATTTGTAAGGTTTTTCCCCCGTGTGAATGCGCAGGTGTCTCTGCAGGTTCACCAGCTGGGCTGAGGCGTAAGTGCACAAGGGGCAGTTAAAGGGCTTCTCCCCGTTGTGCGTCTTCATGTGACGCTTCACATGGTTGGCGTAACGCGAGGAGAAGCCACAGAGGTGGCACGAGTGCAGTTTGGCCAATTTGTCCTCAGCTGACAGGGTTTTGTCGCCCATCCCGTTTCCCACCCCTTCACCGTCCAGCTGCAAATGGGAATCTGAGCGCATCCCGCTTATGCTTCCAAAAGGTGAACAAAAGTCTGTACTTTTGGCTTCCCTGGAGGCTTTGCAGCACCTAAGGCAGTATGGACCAACCAGGTCTATGCCAGGTCCCAGAGGCTCATCACGGAGCTGTCCGCAGCCCCTGCAAGACAGGTAGGGAGGAAAACTGGGCTCGGACTGGGCTGCTCTGCCCTCGTCTTCCCTACCGTTGTCAGTTGTGCTGTGTGAGTTGTCTGTTTCACTTTCCATGCTGAGCTGGCTGTAGGCAGGGCTCTCCTCATCACCCAGAGGAAACACAGAGAAACCAATCTCAGCTGCTACTTCTGAACAGGGAAGACAAACAGAAAAACATGTAACATAAACACTGCACATTTTCAGAACAAAGACCTTCACAATCCACTCTAAATGTCGTTACATACCTTGAAAAACCCAGAGCACATTTTCTGTACTGCTGTTTATTAAACCTATAACATTTCAATTCAATATTTGAACTGAATTTCACACTAGGCTTACATTTGCAACTGTCCTCTCTACCTGGAATGGCTTATTCTGTAGTATACTGTATATAGCCTTTATTTAATCAGGTAATGTTGAGATCAAGACAGACCTGAGTACATACACAGATACAAATACACAGAGAAGACAACACACAGCCAGTCACACAAAAGCACATAAGACAAACAGCATCAGAGACAATCACACACACATCTCTATTAATATACTGTAAGACTATCTGTATTATTCACAACTTAAATCAAACGGAACAAGTACAACTAAATGCTGAGCACAATTGTATGGAAGTCCAAAATGACCACTTTGGAATAAACTAATCAGACATTTTGAAATGATCACACAAACTAACACAACCAAATGTATAACTGAACAGATACATTGTGAAATAATTCAATACTAAATTACTACAATAAAATGTAATTCCATCACTTTTATTTTCATAGTACACAGGCTGGAGATGTGATTGGCTAAGGTGCAAGTGGGGCGTGGATTGATGACAACACCACTGAAAAGTGGCATGAAGTAACCATAGTTGAAATAATGGCTATGACAAATTCATATTGTTTACACCGTTAGTATAACATTAAGAATGACACCACATTTTATATTACTGAGTTTAACGTAGAAACTCACTCCCGTACAAATGAAGGCACACATCCAATTCAAATGGTATCTTCTAACAAATCTCACTGAATGACTCCAAACTGTCTG